>NW_027508855.1:15762500-16062500 GCF_051911475.1 Siphateles boraxobius | reverse complement strand
ACTATATTTGTATATATATATATATATATATATATATATATATATATATAAACTATAATATTTGTGTGTATATAGTGCATGCATTTATGTGTGGCTGTCTGTAAATATGAGCGTATAATGGCCAAATTGTTTCTCTCTTTGTGCACATTTACCACCTTGTATGTATTTATATATGTGTGTGTATGTCTGTTTATTGAAAGTAATTCCAATTAGTTATATAATTATTTACAGGTAGAACACAGCGAGGAAGAGGCCGGATGCGTCAAGTACATCAACATGGTGGCACTGTAGGGGTTGTGGAAGGAGACCTCGTTCTACTGCAAAAGTTGTGGTGTCCCCTTACATCCTGGGAAATGTTACTCTGTGTACCACTCAAAAGCAAATTATAGTGCCTAAATTGGATATATTTTACATTTATTTATATTTTAAATTTCTTTTGGTTTTATATATGAAGGAAACGACATCTGAATGTATTCCGCTTGAAAATGCACTTGTTTGATAAAAAAGGCCTTTTTCTCAGCTTTTTGTCCAGAATGTTGTGTTTTGACAAAACCTACCTCTGTTCAAGTGGCAATAAAAAAAGAACAAATGAAGATAAAATAAAATATTTTTTTTTTGTTTAAAAGCAGAGGCTCAGATCTTTATTTTGATATATAGCATCTTCATATATTCATGGAAGAAAATATTCTGCGGGCCATTACATTTTAGCAAAACTCGTAAAAAACCCTGGCGGTGACTGGAAACTTTTTTTAAAAACGCTGGCGGGGAAAGAGTTAAAAGGATAGTTCGCCAAAAAATAAAAATTCTGACTTGACTTGAATCGACTACCATACATTTTTTTTCCCTACTAGTCAATGGGGCCCAAGATCTGTTTGGTTACGAAGAAAGAAACTCATACAGGTTTAGAACAACTTGAGGGAGAGTAAATGATGACACAATTTTCCTTTTTGGGTGAACTATCCCTTTAAGAACTGCAGATGATGCAGGTTTTTTTAACAACTGTAGCAGAATCATTGTGAGCAGCAAAATAGATACTTTTGCTAACACACTGCAGAAAACAAGAATGCAGCAAATATAATTATTTGTATCTGTCATAGATGACTCCGACCGTTTAACTAAGCCAGGTTTGTGACAATTTAACGAGTGGTGCCTTTAACAAATATCGGAGCTGAAGAAGAAGGAGGGAGGGGCGAGCTAACTTGGTTTGTTTGGGATCTCGCTTCAAACACAAACAGAAGTGACGTCACCCACAATCGCTGATATTCATGAGAAATTAGAAATTCAAAAACGGAGATGGTGATAACTAAAAAGTACAATATTTTACTAAATACAATTCAGAAAGACTTCTCTGTGTGTTGGGACCTTATCTAAATATTTTCAAAACTCTGCAGGAGTCTTACTGTGCTAAATACCAGGCTGCATATTAAATCTCATTTGCCTCATGAAAATCTCATGAATTAATTTTCCCTGCTGATAAACTGACAGATCAACAGAAGTTACTGTTGGTTTTACTGGGCTTTTCTAACATGCGACACTTCAGAGCTTATAGCAAAAGCGTCTGCGTGGAGCATGTCAGAGTTTGATTGATGGTCTGGAATGCAAAACGGTGGTCTAAAAATAGGCGGATTGCCCCCCCTGCTGTGATTGGACAGCCTAATGAGTGCAGAGTGATTGTGCACAGGTAACACTTCCCCTGGTCCACCACCCATCGGCGGACTGACACTACACTAGACTGGAAAGACGTGAGGATGGGGAAGATAATAAAATATGAAAGGGGAACAAAGAGACAGTTATAAAATGCTCTGCTTGAGTCACTGCATGAATGATTTGAGGCTGTCATTGTTTCAAGTACTCACTAATTCACTCTCATACTCGTTTAAACAGCAGTCCTGGCTTGCATCCAATCAGCCGCCCATGAAATTAATAAGAGTTCGTTTTCATCCTACAAGATGCGAGTGTGAGCAGTTTTAACATCTGAACGATTTATCAAATGTCCACAGAAGAATTTCCTAAATTCATTTCACTTTAAATTGCTATTCATCTTACATTTAAGCACATATTAATCCACAGAACAACCACAAAATATCCATTCACAAGTACAGCACCCATGTATAGATAGATAGATAGATAAATAGATAGACTCCATTACTCCAGTCTTCAATATCACATGATCCTTCAGAAATCATTCTAATATGCTGATTTGCTGCCCAAGAAACATTTCTTATTATTATCAATGTTGAAAACTGTAGTGCTGCTCAACCTTTTGCGTGGAAACCGTGATTTTTCAGTGTTTTCCAGGATCCCATTCCATTTCATTCTTTGATGGATAGAAAATGAAAAAGGTCAGCATTTATGTGATATAGAAACCATTCGTAATATTAAAAATGTCTTCTTTATTGTCACTATTTATTGATTTAATGTGACCTTGCTGTAAAAAAGTATTCATTTATTGTTTTTAAATCAGAGCATAGTTACAGTAAACCAAATATGATCAAAGATGGCTGTGAAAGTAAATTTCCATTGTTTATCCTTTTGATCTTTCATTATTATTCTTTTGCAAAAATCGAACCATTCATTGAAATGGTCAATTCTTTATGAAATAAATGTTTTTCTCCAATATATTTTGGCCACAATTATTAAATTCTTATGAGTAAAATATCTCTGAAGTATTTACATATTTACGTTTAGATGGGTTTGGTCCAAAACCCCATGCCCAAGGTTTACTAATCTTACTATTGTGGGTCTCTTTTTCTGCCAGAGGTCCAGGACATCATGTTCAGATACATCGTATCACGGATTAAGATCTAAGATTAAGATCATCAGATAAATCAAACCTAACAGACCTAACTGACTCTGATAGAAATATTATAATGTGCCGTGGTTGGATCTTCCATCAGGACAGCGATCCAAAACAAACATCAAAATCAACACAAAAATGGGTCACTAAATACAAAAATGAAGCTTCTGCCATGACTGTCCCAGTCCCCATACCTGAACCCAATAGAAAATGAGTGGAGTGAACTGAAGAGAAGCACCACCAACATGGATCTGGGAATCTGAAGAGATTCTGGAGGAATGGTCTCTAATCTCCAAACTCAACAGGGATTATAGGAAAAAACTCAGAGCTGTTATCTTAGCAAAAGGAGGTTGCAAAAAGTATTGAATAAAAACAAAAAAAACATTTGAAGAAAAACATTTATTTCATAAAGAGGTTTTCAGTTCATTTTCAATTATTTTACTTCAACACAAGGGTTCGATTTTTGTGCATTTTTTTGATAAATAAAAGGATTAACAAAGGCTTCCAGGTGAACAACAGGTCACCAGATTCACAGGTGTCTCATTTGTCTTATGACTTCACACTGCAGAAATAAGAGGACCTGCAACATAAGAAAGAAAGAAACTGACAAATTGAAATATTGAAATTGAATGCACACCCCGAGGTGGTAATATGGACACAATGTTATGCAGTCACACCTTAAGATTGCATTCATTTTCAATAATTCACAGGTCTGGAATCAGTAATTCTGTGTATATATTACGGTTATCATATACCATGGTTGCAATTGTTCATTACAAATTATTTTTCATGTCCCTAAAACTACTTACACCACAGACAAACTGCCTGCTTAGAAACAGCCCAAGTTGCTATTACTAGTTTGAAACCATAACTAGGATTTTAAAGGCACAATATATATGATTTTTAGACTAAAATATCCAAAAACCACTAGAACATTGTTATATTCTGTTGACGTGTGTACTTGCATTATCCCAAACATTTCCAACAATGTTTAAATCCAGAAAAATCAGCAATTTTTACCAGTGTAATGGCCTGTGTCATTGAGTCTCCTGTTAATGACGTCATATCCGCGTTACCCTCGATTTCCATATTTATTTTTCATAGAAACTATGGAATCACCAAAAACACTTTTGATTGTTATCTAGCTCAACAATGTTAGTCTTATTGTTTGAATAGTTTGTTTTCTTGATTTAGCATTAGTACAATGTTGATGCCTCAGAGACAACACTATTTTGTCAAGTGGCTAACAGGGTAATCAGAGAGAGATTTCTCCATCATATAATATATTTTATAATTAATAGCATTAGCATAATAGCAATCTAGATTATGGCAAAGTGCAAAAAGTGTCTCATACCAGCCACCGAGCGAACGCACAGAGTAACATTATAACATAAATTTAAACAAACTTAAATGTATTTAGTATGATTGTTTTAACCATGTTAAACAGCGCTGCGTTACCCCACATAAGCAACGAAAAGAGTGGAAGCGGCAGGTGTCTTTCATTAGTACTTCACTCAAGCGGTCTCGTTCCGCTCCCACGGCTCTCGGCCCGTCCCGCTTCATACCAAAGTAACATTAATAAAACTTGAATACATTAGCTCATCCATGAACATGAATTTTGCCCGAGTCCATTGGATTAATGTCCATCGGCTGTGAAGGAGAAAACAACAACTCCCATGAATCCACTCTCATCCGAGGCATCATCAAGCTACGCCTTTGTTTTGAATACGCAAGCTATAGCGGCGAAAACGGCATAGTGTGTCTTTAACTCCAAGGGATTGTTCACCTCATATCATTCCAAACTTTTAAGATGAACATAAGGGTCCAAACAACATTGGACCCCACTGACTTTCATTTTTTCATTGTAAAAAGTCGGTTATAAATGTTAGGAAGTCTTTTTGAAAGAACGATTTTGAAAGAATTCAGCGACGTGATCTAGAACCATAATTGTGGTCAATCTGGCCAATCAGAATCAAGCATTCAACCATAGTTTGTATAAATGGTACAATAAACAGGATGCGAGCGAGGACAAAAGAGCTAAACTGATTATACACCCCTTGACATTTCAACACATGCCACATTCAAACATATTCTATCACATGGATATGATTTGCATACATTTATGAAGTGTGTGAGTATGCGCCCAGGCTTGATGCTCCCCATTGATCATCTAAAAGGCTCGTAGTGATTTTTGCAGCCAGTCCTTTGAGATAACAGTTATGTCCTACTGTTATATCCAATGACGCAAATACAAAACAAAGCAGGCGTTGCATGGACGTGAGGGCAAAGCATAATTACACACACACACACACACACACACACACACACACACACACACACACACACACACACACACACACACACACACACACACACACACACACACACACACACACACACACACACACACACACACACACACACACCTTTCTTTCATCCTGTCAAGGGGTATTTGTAAGTCACCTGAAGCCTATTTAAGCAATTTAAGCAGAGAAATGAATCACTGAACTCAATGTCATTTATTAGCGTCTCAGGTAACGCGGGGAATCAGCTCCGTGAAAAACAAGCGCTGACATCCAATCAGCAATTCAGTCAGCATACAGTATCTCAACAATGAAGGGTGAAGTGTATTTTATATAACGTTTTATAAAGATTAAAAGTGAAGTGTGTAATATCTGCACCCCTAGCAGCACCAAAAAGAAATATTAGAAGTAAAGTTGGAATGTTCCTGAAGTTTAAAATCTTTTGAAAAGTGATTAAGTTTCAAGGTTATATAAGCCTTGAGTTGATTAGTTTCAAGTTATAATATATGCCTTTCTATTTGCTGAGGTGCCATGAGTTTACTAGGTGGTTACTAAAGCTCAAAGTGCAAGTTCAAGTTAAGCTCAATCAACTTACTGCATAATAATAATTAGCACAAAAAAAGTTAATATACACTTGTCCGTTTAATAAAGAAAGAAGGAAGGAAGGAAGGAAGGAAGGAAGGAAGGAAGGAAGGAAGGAAGGAAGGAAGGAAGGAAGGAAGGAAGGAAGGAAGGAAGGAAGGAAGGAAGGAAGGAAGGAAGGAAGGAAGGAAGGAAGGAAGGAAGGAAGGAAGGAAGGAAGGAAGGAAGGAAGGAAGGAAGGAAGGAAGGAAGGAAGGAAGGAAGGAAGGAAAGAAAAAGAAAGAAAAAGAAAGAAAGAAAAAAAAGAAGCAAAAATCGCTTGACAAGAATAAGAAAAACGTGCTTGGTTACTAACGTAACCTCGGTTGCCCCTGAGAGTAGGGAATTAATATTGCGTAGCTATACGCAGTGGGAAACGTCTCTGTTACTAATGTAACCTCGGTTCCCTGAGGATACATTTTTTTAAAGGCAGTGCAGCTGCACAGCAGACATACAGCTGAGCGCTTTAGCTCGCTCATTGGCTGTGCTGCGGCAACTGCACGAAATACTCTACACGCCCGTGCGCGTCAGAGCCCGCCAGAATGGGCATGGCTTATATCAATATAACCCCCCATTTCGCCATAGAATTCAGGTTAAATTGACTGAAGCAATCTCCTGATCAAAGCACAGTAGCACGGCAAGTTACGCAATACTCGTTCCCTACTCTCAGGGAACCAAGGTTACGATAGTAACCGAGACGTTCCCTTTAGAGAGGTCTCTCGTATTGCGCAAGTTAGCTTACACTATGGGAACCCCTTTCAAAATGCCAAGCGTGCTTAAAAACTTCACCCCTTCCTTTAGCCTTGGGCCAAGTGACCTCTAGGTTATAGAATCTCACAAATGTGGAAGGTGAGGACCAGCCTGCCGCCGCACAGATGTCTTCGATTGGAACACCACTGGATCAAGCCCATGAGGAGTCCGTGCCGCTAGTGGAATGAGCTCTAACACTTATGGGGCATTGAAGGCCCATGGAGGTGTAGGCTAGAGAGATAGCGTCTACTTTCCATCTAGAAAGTCTCTGTTTTGTGACCGGCAGACCTTTATTGCGGCCACCGGAACACACAAAGAGCTGTTCCAACTTTCTGAATGTGGGGGAGCGCTCCAGATAGATTCTGAAAGCCCTGACAGGGCAGACCAAATTCAAATTATTATCATCTTCCGACGAGGGAAGAGCTGATAGCGATATCACCTGGGCTCTGAACGGTGTTGAGAGCACCTTAGGAACATAGCCATGCCTCGGTCTAAGCACAACTCTGGAGTCGCCAGGTCCAAACTCAAGGCATGCAGCGCTTATGGAATCGCCAGGTCCAAACTCAAGGCATGCAGCGCTTATGGAATCGCTTGCAGGTCGCTTACTCTTTTGACCGATGCCAGCGCTAGCAGGAGTGTTGTTTTGAGTGAAAGCGGTTTAAGGTCAGCCGCCTGGAGCGGCTCAAACGGGGGTCTCCTAAGGGCCCTGAGGACCATAGATAGGTCCCAGGAGGGGACAGAGGGGGTCGAGGTTGAGCCTCCTGGCCCCCTTGAGGAAACGAATGACAAGGTCACTTTTCCCCATGGAATGGCCAGCCACAGGGGCGTGAAAAGAAAGCCAATGAACAAGAAATTGCATACTTCCCTACTATATAGTGGTTGACAAAAGTAGTAGGTCTGAATTCACAGTACTCATAAAAGAGTTGGCAAAAATGACCTACTACTTCCGGCGAGATTCTGAAGTTTGCATACTATGGACACTTTACTATACTGAGGCCACAGGAGAATGTGATTGACAGTGAAGCAACGCAACTGACTCTAGTAAGTCACATGATATTGACAACATTGCGATTGTAGTACGTCCGAATTACATTCATATTATACATATTGATATTATATTGAACATCCTTTTTAGCAGTCGCAAAGTAATTACTTAAAATAAATACCTACTCAATATTATGCGTTTTTTTAGACTGGGTGCTGTCCTCTGCAGGTCAGGTGGAGTGTTGTCTCTGCATGTAAAACTGCAATAGGAGCATTTTAATATAAAAAAAAATACATTTTTCCAGAGATCAGAAACAAAGCTTGCCCTCAGAGAACAGCCTGGGCAATCAAATTGCATGCGAACTGTGTAATCCAAGTAAGCTGCAATCAAACTATAATAAATTCCCAAGGCAAAAAGTTATCATTGATTATCACTGCCTCTGATTTTCTCACCTTCAGTAAAGCTATTCTTCTGTTCCCATTGGTACCACCTACAGATGCAGTATTATCTCCCAAGGCCTCCATCTGCCACCCCAAGGACTGATGGGACGCATAGTGACATGGTCACCTCCTAAGGCACATCCCTCTGATTGTGACAGCCTGTCAATATGCCTGGAACCAGCCATCAATCAAAGCTGTCATCTGTCCAGACATGCAGACAATGTGTTGAGGAAGGGCAGAAACTGATGAGTGATGGTGAGTATTTGTCTCAGGCTGTGATAATGATAACCAGGATTATGGAAAGTGTGATACATGAAGCAAAAAGCTTAGAAATCTGCCAAGCAAAAGTGTGTTTACCGTCTTGATAGGTAAAAAATATGACAAATATTGTAAAGCCATTGTAAAAACTCCAATAGCTTAAATGCACTGATGAAACCACTGTAGATTTATTGCAAAGTGCTTTGAGTTTAATGAGCCATTACAGAATTCTAATTCAGTCTACCTTCATGCTATAAATGAGATGGTTGCAGTTTTCATGTAACAAATACAAATGGTTAATTTTAGGCTGATTATATTGATTTACCTTGTGTAACATTCTTTAGGAAGACGAAATCCCAACAGACTGCTGTTGCTGTTCTCAATACATCGCTGTCCTTTCAAACATACACAACAAACATTCCAAAACACAATGGAGCTTAATAGTCAGGTTCTAAAAATCTCAGGGACGTTCTCCATTGAGAAATTGATTTTTAATAATAACTTATAAACCCTTCAAGAATGACCTACCATGCACTCTGGAGTTGCTAAGTGATGATATCTGTTGAAGCCACTTCAAATCTTAATTTCATTTTTAAAACAGCTGAATAGCTGAAATTCTGAAGTCTTATTCATATATATATATATATATATATATATTTTTTTTTTTTTTTTCCCCTAAAATCGGACAGGAGGAGCTCTAGGACTGACCTCGGGTTCACTGCCCCATCAGTCCGCACCCACACAGAACCTTGAGTTTAATCACGTCAAACTCACTACTCCAGCACAGACCCAGGTCATCAGCATGCTTTCATCTCTCAACTTCCCCAATTAAGTAATCGATGTTTGTCTCTTACCCAACTCTCAAATCAAAAGGAGGAATACAGTCTAATCAGTCGGACATACAGTGGATACAGTTATAAAAAGAACTAAAAGAGTAATAAGATTATACATAAACTTCTCATCTGGCAAAATACCGGTGTATCATATTTTGCACCACTGCTTGTTTTACTGTGAGATCTTTATAATTCATAAGTTACTTTTAAATAAACCACTGTTTTTACTCAGGTCATTCACAATGCTTGAGGGGCTGTGCCATTAATTTCATCTTTTTCAGACCCAGGGGGATCCATAACACAATAAAACATTCAGTGTCTAACATACAGACATGTTCGCCAATGGTTCCACAGTCTGGAAGAAAATCTGACAGAACTTCCTACAGTGTTAGCCAAAACAGCGATTAAGTCATTTTCGGACTCAGATACCCTACACATAAAACTATACATTAGGTTACGTAAAACGGCAGAGCAGGAAGGTACCCCGGCACTGACAAACATATGGCTTGCACTGGAGCTTCTTGGAGCTCTCGGCAGCAGCCTCATGCTGTCATTATAAGCCACTATGAATTTTCTAATGCTGCCTTGCTTACAAAAGGTGTACAATACTCTCTAAAGAGTGATATCTTCACAGATACAGAGCACTCAGATGCAAAATCAAGACACAGCACGTTCGCTTGAGCATACAGCTTCCAACGCTGACTATTATATCCTTATCATCAGACAGGTCATTTGCAATAATATAGCCCAAATATGAAATCTCTCTGCACACCCCAAGTGCAGCGCTAGACAGATAGAAGCCAGGAAAGTTTGACTGTCTATCTTCTCTAGTTCTGATAATCATGATCTCACTCTTTTTTGCATTGTATTTTATATCAAAATCAGCACCATACTGTGTGCATATTCTCAGAAGCTGATGTAGACCAGCACCATATGGGCTAAAAATGACAAAATCATCAGCGTACATAAGGCGATTAATAATTAGTGAGTCACCAACCCTAAAAGCTGTACCACATGTATTTAAAATCACAGACAAATCATTCATAAACATATTAAAAATAAATGGAACATAATTCCATCCTGGCGAACACCATTGGTCACTTGGAAGGGAGCAGATGTCACATTCCCCATCTCACTCTTATTGTCTGATGCGAGTACCAATAAACAAAGATTCTAGTTAAATACCAGGGACCCCACTTTTAGACAATAAAAAAAAAAATCTCATGATTAACATGATGAAATGCTTTAGAAGCATCAATGAAGCACAAGAACAATTTTGGAATTTTGCCTATTATCTAAAATTTCCTTTAGTGCAAAAATACATGAATCAGTGTCATGCTTTCATTTAAAACCAAATTGGTTATCAATAGACAGGACGTACCTCTCAAGTCTACACAATAGAACTGTCTCCAACACTGGCCAGAACTATTGGCCTGTAATTATCTGAGCTGTTCAGCTTCACTTTATCTTTAATAACTGATACTAGCAAAACAGAGAGCTAAGTACACTTTTGTCTTTTTTTTTTTTTGCTTCATTTAAAAAAAAAAAAAATATAATAATAATATTTAATACATACTTTTATAATTCCTATGAGGAATATGAATGGGTACAATTATTTAAGGAACCAAGACTGCAGATAAAGTGGGCAGTTGATGTATGCTCTATACGGAGTCATGCTTATGGACAAAATGCAAGGTGTTTTTTTTTTTTTGCCCGTTTTACTGCCCACCAGGCGAAAATTTTACATCTGATCACTGAAAAATAATAGGCGCATGATTTCATTCATGCCTGTGGCACAATCGGTGTGGGACAAGTTTCACACTAAAGTGTAAAACTTAGTGCTTGGGGGATGTGCAAAACAAAGTGTTTCATCAAAAATGTAAAAAGAACAGCCAAAGAATATTTAAGATCATTTCTATTCATTTATTTATCTGCACGAAAACATTTTCAAAAATATATTCATTTTTTTAAAATCATTGTAAAACATTTCAAGCCAAGTAAACAGTTTTTAAAAAATCCCAAATATTTCATATGTAAAAATGGTTTTAACATGTTCTCACAAATGCATTTTCTCCCCTAAAAATATCCTGTACTGTACCTAACCTATCCTCTGAGAGAAAGTAAACTCTTCTAAACTGTAACACAATAAGGTTTAATTCAGCCTTTATGAATGACCAGACGCCTCCATAGTGGACCAAAAACATATACACCTAACCTAATATGGCACAAGGGTGCAATACCACTGCTTTAGCCAATTATTCTGACACATATTGATCGAAAGAGATATGTGCTGTGCAACTGGAGAGATGAATTTAAGATGCACTGCACTGATATATGTAGTCAGTGTGTGTATACTGCTATTCGTAGTGTCTTTACAATGGGTTTTTGACCTCCTGCAGACAGAGGGATACAAGAACAAGAATTTTTTTTATTGCCAAGTAGTGTTGTGCACATACAAGGAATTTGCTTTGGTAATAAGGTGTTACCTTAGGATATTGGGAAACGATGTGTAGTGTGGCTCTGTATGTCAATGAGTTTATGATAGTGTGTGTGTCCCTTTAAAAACATGTTCTCCCTCTGTAGTTCTGTTTACTTTAGGTCCTGGTCCTCTTAGAGTAATGCATGTAAACTTTACCCACATAAACATTCTTCATCATCGGAATGTGCTAGGATTATATAGGAATGGGTCACAGCCTGTCAGGAATGTGACAATGACACAACGAGACATTATTCAGACACTATAGTCCAGTCCGCATGGATGGCTATAGCTCCTGGAAGAAGGCCACTCTGGATTTGGTGCTCTGGAGAGTGAGCTGTGGAGAAAGATTGAAGAAGATTGAGAGGTGGAACGAATTGTGCCAAGTTCCAAACTGATGCTCTTCATTTCTTATGACGTGACAAGATAGATAAAAAAAAGGTAACTATAATACACTCATTACTTTTATTATTATTTTTTTATTCTGCATTAAATTGGTCAAAAGACATTTGCAATGTTACAAAAATTTTCAATTTCAAATAAATGTTATCCTTTTGAACATTTTATTCATCAAAGAATCATCACAAGAAATACATCAGTTTCCACAAAAATATTAAGCAGCACAACTCTTTTAAAAATTAATAACAATAAAAGATAAGCAGAAGCACTAAATCAGCATATTAGAATATTTTCTGATGGATCTATATACATAAAATGTGTTTAAGTTAGGGTTGCCAATATATTAAAATTAGCTTGATAAATCTCACAACTACTGCAGAAGATTAAATGTCTAATTTTTTATTTGCTAAAATTAGCCAGTATCAGTTTATAATAATAATAATAATAATATTAATAATAATAATAATAATGTTCAATATCCTCAGTTCATGCAACAGGCAGAGGAGCATGAAAAAAAATGAACAATACTTTTACAGCATTTTTTATGTTCATTTACATATACAGTACTAATATATGTGCATGGTGTATTATAATGTATTATGAAAAACTATGGAAGCTTATTTCCATAAAGGATAAAAAAAAATTAAGGTTATTTTTGAGTTGTGAGATATAAACTTGGAATTGCAAGAAAAAAATGCTATTGTGAATTGTGAGATATAAACACAATTAAAAATGGTAATTGTGACATGTAAACTTGCAATTGTGGGGCAAAATGATAAAAAGTCGCAATAACCCATTTTATTTTTTGGTGTAAACGATATTCCCGTAACAAACATGGATTAAAAACAAAAACAATATATTTATTATTACATTTATTATTAAATAAACCATTAACAAATAATAGTTGTTAAGTGTTAGTTTACTATACCTAATGCATTAACTGATAACTAATGTGTGCATATATAAGGCCTGTGCATTACACCATGTTAAATTTAATGCTGTAAATTCTATAAATATTGTTTTAACAGGTGTAATTTTAAATTTTTTTTGCTCAAGCCATGAGAAACATTAGACATGTGTGACACGTTCAATACCTCGGAGTCATCTAGAATTCATAGCGAGAGAGAGCGAGAGCGAGAGAGAGAGAGAGAGAGAGAGAGAGAGAGAGAGAGAGAGAGAGAGAGAGAGAGAGAGAGAGAGAGAGAGAGAGAGAGAGAGAGAGAGAGAGAGAGAGAGAGCGAGAGAGAGAGAGAGAGAGCGAGAGCGAGAGCGAGAGAGAGAAAGAGAGAGCGAGAGAGAGAGAGAGAGAGAGAGAGAGAGAGAGAGAGAGAGAGCAGTGTGTGTGTCTCTGATCAGCTGTCACTAGTCTGTGTTAGCCCACTGACGGTGATGTTTAAAGACACTTCAAGACAGAATCCCTCATGAAACACTGGCGTAAACAAACAGGAAGAGAGATGGAGAAATGGGAAAATGATGAAATTAATGCTATATGAAAAAAGGTAAATTTCTGCTTCATTATTGAACTATTTGCAGGGATATAAGGCACAAGTACTTTCACCCTGAAATACCCCAATCTGCTCAGTGGTTTCCACGCATGCTCCAGACACCTTGAGATAAAAATGTCACTAGAAATACACTTAAAATAAAGTCTGTGGTTACTCTGCCAGGACAACTGTGTGAATGTAAGGAGAACTGACTTCAAACATCCACTAAAGATCACATTGCCACCAAATTATTGGAAGTAATTGCACAAACTCCTCAGAAAAGTGCAAAAATTCATGTTATCCGCCACCGACAACGACCGGATACTGCAGTCGAGTAGGAAAACGAAAGTACAGAACCTTTGCGGCCTCCAGCAATTTCATTACTGTCAGTATGAACACTATGATGACTTTGAGGAATTACATTTCTTATTTAATATTTAGGAGACACTATTTTAGTGTCTTTTTTTAGTTTTTCACTGTTAGAGAAACTGGCCAACTCTTCAATTCATAGAGCTTAAAAGTTTAAATCTAAGACTTTAGGATTAACATATCAGCCCAGATCAGAAAAGTGAAGCTAGTTTTCTGAGAAAGTTCTAATATAATTTTTGCAGATGCCATTTGGTTTTAAATTTTGAATATATTAAGTAATTTAATTTATTTCTAATGGCAAAGCTGATTTTCAGCATTCTTCAGTGCCACATGATCTATCAGAAATGATTTAAAGTTGCTGATTTGATGCTCAAGAAACAATTTCGTCTTATCAATGTTAAAAACAGTTTACTAATTTTGTGGAAAGTTTAAAAGAACAGCATTTATTTGAAATATAAATCTTTTGTAACATTATAAATGTCTTTACAGTACCTTTTGATCAATTTAATGCATCTTTGATAAATAAAATTAATCATTTCTTTTTTTTTTAAGTACTGCCGCCAAACGTTTGAATGATCGAGATTGAACGTTTGAAATTGTGTAACCTTCATACAAGCAAGCATGTAAAAATCAATGGCTTACTAACAAAAAAATAGATCAACATCAATGCAGGTTAATTGACTTAACTTTTAACTGATCCAAAATTCAGTACAATTAAAGGAATGCTTGGACACTTACGTGCCACCGCTTCAATGGGGATTTTGATGGATTACCGCATCAACACATTCAGAGAACAGGTGAGACTGTCAGTACATTAAGACACTCTCACTACATCTCTGTCCCTCAGGCTATAGCTAGCAGCAGGACACACCAGGCTTTGGAGAAAGCACCACCACGGTCATTAATCATCCCACCAGCGTGACCTGGAAAGCCAGCGACCCTTGTCACTTGCTCCAAGGTCCAGTGCTCAAGCTACCTGAGCAACAGTGATTTACAATGAGTTGGACAGTGTCCCGATACAGGCTTCCAATGCGGTCTCAACATCGGCTAAGAAAACAACAGCTGTCAAAGGGTGTAAAACCGAGTTGGATTTTCTTGCTGCTGTTAGCATGAGAGCTTTAAAGCTGTTCGCCCAAAGTGTCCGGCTTGATTTGCTCAAGCTCCGCTTCAATTAGACAATCACATCAAGGCAGAATGACTGAACACACGGAGGGCAATCCATCCGTCCAAACAACCGATCACAACACAGGACTCAATTAGCGTAGTGCAAACGAGACAATTTCACACACAGCAGGAAAGGATTCTATGGCTAAAATGGAGCTTTTAATCTACCGTTTCATAAGACTTGATGAAAACGTAGCTGAAGCTTTCAGAAAGATGATGAATAAATTAATTTTGGATTATCGGTGCTTGTGGCATGACTAACAGTGTGATTAGGATCATATTTTATAGGAACTAGCCCTTCTGTGAAATGGTATTACAACACAGGCTTTTCAGAATAGTTTAGTGAACCTGCACTTCCATTTACAAAATTATTCCCATCTCGAACAAGTTCCAAAATTTCACAATTAGGATATGAAATAATTCAAAGATTATTGAGCTACTTGCTGCAACAAGCACTTCTGAAGGTTGTAAGTTATTTTAATGTTGGACTACAACTTTTTTAAGAATTAAAATCTGAAGAAGGGGTAATACTTAAAAATGAAATATAATTTCTTCAAAGTGTCTGTGCTGCTATATGATGATTTTAAGTGTCATATTTTTTTCCAAATCAACTGACAAGCGTTTTAACTCTCCAGTTCAGTTTCTCTTCCGGAGTTTGAAATGAATGCACTTCAGTTACCAGTTACCAAATTCATGAAACATTCTTAAGAATAAAATTCATATTAACTGCAAATTTCATCTCATTTTCCAACTTCCAAGAGTATTCTATATTCCCAAAAACATTTAAAAATATTCTTACTTTTTTACTTAAAAATGTTCTAAAAACAAAACTTAAGAATAAATTGAATTCCTAATAAGAATGTTCTTAAAATCATCATAACTACTACTCTACCATGCGTGCAGATAACAGATATTAAAAAAGATGGATTCTTAAAGGGTTAGTTCACCCAAAAATGAAAATGATGTCATAAATGACTCACCCTTATGTCGCTCCAAGCCCGTAAGACCTCCGTTCATCTTCAGAACACAGTTTAAGATATTTTAGATTTAGTCCGAGAGCTTTCTGTCCCTCCATTGAAAATCTATGTATGGTATACTGTTCTTACGGGCTTGGAGCGACATAAAGGTGAGTCATTAATGACATCATTTTCATTATTGGGTGAACTAACCCTTTAATACAGCACAGGGACTTTAGAGTCAGCAGCTTTTGTTCTCAAGTGGGCGAAGGTTCGAATTCAGCTTGCAACAATTCTCTGTACTATTCCCCATTACTTTCCTGTCATCTCTCAACTATTATTGTCAACTATTATATTAGATCTACTATTTATTTGCCTTTTTAAACGTCTCAAACAGGGGTGTCCAAACCTGCTCCTGGAGGGCCACTGTCCTGCAGTTAAGCTCCAGCCCTCATTAAACACCTGAAATCAGCTAATCAAGGTCTTCAGACTCACTAGAAACTTCCAGGCACGTGTGTGTTAGAGCTGGTTGGACTTAAAATATGCAGGAGGTTGGCCCTCCAGGAGCAGGATTAGACAACCCTGGTCTCAAACCTATGTCTGGCTTTGTGAAGGATGCATTTAACCAACCTTTTTAAAGTTGCTCTGCTTACTGGTGCCTTTCTCGGCATTCTCATTATGTAGGATGTCTAGAGGGGTTTCTCGGTCCTTTAGCTTTAATGACTCAATCTCAGTCTTCAGTTCATTCAGCTGCTCCTGAAGGTGTTTGCTCTTCTCCAAATATTCGACCCTGCCAAGAGGACGGAAAAATAATGAAACAAAGCTGATCTCCTGGTTTTAAGGCCTATTAACACCCAATTTTAAGCATGAAAAACTCCTCCACACAAGTGAAATATCGTACTGAGATGATGTGCATTTGGAGGCTATTTAGAGGAAACCGGATATGTTTTTCAAGATTCTTTGATGAATAGAAAGCTCAAAATAACAGCATTTATTTAGATGGCAATCTTTTGTAACATTGTAAATGTCTTTATTGTGCATCCTTACTGGATAAAAGTATTAATTTACTGCTCACAAACTTTTGAATGGTAGTGTATTTTATCCACTGAGAACAGGCATAGGTTTTTTAAGACGACGATCTTTCAGATCATGATAAATTGGACAATCAATATTTATTAAGAATAACAGCACCATATTCTCATACATCACCTTCTTATTGACTGCCAATATGAAAGTTATTGGTCATTCTAGTTGAATTGTCTAAACAAACAAGGAAGTAGGGAATTTTATCAAATAAAAACTAAACCACTACTCAGTTGAGCATCAGCAGAGAGGACAAACTCCGGTTCAGTTGATGTAACTGGTTCAAAAGATGTGGACAGATGTGACAACCGCAGAAAGACTGTGATCAGGATGGACTGCTGCCTGAAATGGGCTGCACTCACTTCTCCTTTTCGATCTCCATGGAAAGACGTTTCATGTCAGTGTCTTTGAAGTCAAAACTCAGGTTCTCCATGCTGAAGTTGAAGTTAGTGCCATCAGGAGGAAGAGCATTGGCAGACAACGGCACAGGCTAACCAGTGAACGAGAGAAAGAGGAAGAAAGAAAAACACATTCAAATGAGCTGAGTGGCTATATAAAAGAACAAATGTACAAATAATAATTAAGCAATATCACACAAGCAGGAGAGCTGTACCAAACATATCAGTATTAAAATACTAATGCTTCTTAACAGCTCTCCAAAGCGGAACAGGACATTCAACAAGAAAAAAAATAGTGTTATATATATATATATATATATATATATATATATAGGCCCTGCAGCATATGAAAGACAGTAGTTTCATATTGAAATAAGGGTCAAATTTTTGACAGGTCAATTAAATGATCAGTGTGGCGACTAGGAGATCAAGCACCTACTGTAGTACGAGCTTGAAAAAACTGCCTTCATTTGCCTCAGGCAGGATAAAGCGAAGTCAAGCTCTGTTTTGCCTTCGCTACCTATAGTTGGATTTGTCAAAAGACCAAAGGACGCTTCAGGGTAAAAGAAAAACACACTACGAAATTCTCAGTTAAGACATCATGACCCGGAGATAGCAGCAATGCTCTAAAATGCCTCCCGGATTTTTAAGTGGTCAAACAGATACAGCTAAAATTAGCCACCCGTGGAAAGAGTTAATGTTTCAAATGATACGCTGATCTCCAGTCACCCCTTAACTCACTGTGCATGTACAATGTGCGGAAATGAGCTGCCCGTGGGATTTTCAAGAGTATCAACAAAGCTTTGAAAGAGCAGAAGAGCTTGGTTCCCAAGTGCTCAGACCGATAATTAGGAAACTCATTGTAATAGCCCTGAAATGCAGTTTCCAGCTAGAAAAACGTCCTCTCTGTGAACAATTATGTAGAAAAAAATAAATAATTTTATGACCTCAATTATATCCATTCCTACATTCAAGGCTTACGATAATCCCTCATTTGAATCAGATATGAAGTGCACTCAGTCATCATGTGTATTTGAACCAGGTGGACATTCACAATGCATTTAATGGAGGTATTCAAGTTAACTGCAGTCTCTCGATTTCAGTTTCCCTTTAAATAGCCAGACATTTGAACCCATTTGTAATCCAATTCTGAAAAGCCTTACAACCATGCCACACTATTCCCGGGACCCTATATGGCTAGCTAAACATTTTTTTAATTTGGACAGCTTAATATGAATATAAATATTAATTCTTGATTGCATTAGGGTGGTTATTGCGAGGCTAAAAGACTCTTGAATGTTTCCCTGGATGAGAAGGGCAAGTTTTCCTGCAAGTAATGGAATGGCTGTCTGGTGTAACTTTTATTTAAACAAATTATCTTGACATTGACAAATGGCCAAGAGGCTAAATCAGACTAGCGTAAAAACTGTGCAGAGTTTAAACCCTTTTTCTCTTCGAGATAAAATCGAAGTGGCTTCGGACACCAGGCTGATTAAGAATGACAAGCGCTGATGTACCGTCATCGGTGGAGATGTTGGAGAACGCAGTGGGGGAGTGTTTTGAATCAGATATGAAGGAATGGCAAGGTTTCGGTAAGGAATGGGTGACTACCAAGTACGGCGATTTGCTGGTGATCTCCAGTAGTTTGTTTTTTGCTTTGCGCTCCGATTCTCTAGCCTCCTGCAGGTCCTGTTTCAGCTGGTCGGCCTCCTTCGCCCTGCGGAGAATAAATACATGGGGTTACTCGCTCAAGGTTTGAACCCTTTGAAGTGGACATAGTACTGGGATCTCCAAAGCACAAATTCAGCTGGAAATTTTAAAATGGATGCTCAGATCAGCAGAAAATCGAGACTTCCACAGGCACCGAATAAATCAGCTATCACAGCATGCACACCAACAGAGTGCCACATGCTAAGTAAAGGCCCAGTAGATGGCTTTGAGAAGGGCCATCAGCATAGATCCAGCTTTGAGAGGAAGATCTGGGTGGTCTATAATGGCGCATGTTCACATTCTGAGTTCTGAGGGACTATATAACAGCAGTTGATAGATTAAAGGTGTAACTTGCTCACGGAAGAGATGAGTTTTCAATTGTCTTTTGAATGTTGTCAGGGAGTCATTAATCATTAATATCCTAATGATTTTTGGCATAAAAGAAAAATAAATAACATTGACCTATACAATGCATTGTTGGCTATTGCCACAAATATACCCGTGCTACTTGTGTCTGGTTTTGTGATCCAGGGTCACATTTTACTTCTTTACCGAGTATTTTAATAATATAATGCGGTGAACACGTGGAAACTGTATCAATAACAGTGCATGTATGCAATGTATACATTAGCCGAGCTCTAGCGTGAATGACTGATGCAACATAAACGTTGGTAAAACAAATCTTGCTACATGCTTAACCTTTCCTCAAAGTAGTGAGAAGACAATCTGCATTATTTTGACACAGTTGTAGGTAATAGTGTCCCACAACTGATTAGCAGAATTATTTCAGTAAGACAGTAATAATGTGAGTTAACCAGTTAGCAGGAGACCTACACAATATAAAACTCAAAACTAAGTATTTTGAGCACCACCTTGAACTCTGATTATGACTGCTGATTTGAGGAGCAGTCATAAGTAAAATAAAGGGAACACAGCACAAGTTCAGGATTATACGGCTGTGGAACCGTGGTAAAAATTAATTTTAACCAGCGATTCTTCACATGCTCATCCGTGGGCAGTGAAAAAAAAAACTGGCTTTACCTTCCCCATTTTAGAGCACAGCATCTTCTCGACATGATGATATCCAGCATCCACAGGAATCAGCTGCAGTGTTTGACGTTCAAGTTCAATATGCTAATGTTTCGTCTTGACATCACAACGAAACGGCTTATGACTCGTTTGAAAACAGATTCATTTCATTGACTCAGAGTCGACTCTTACTTTTGAAAGACAATAACTTTATATACTGTGCACTTTCAGATATAAAACTTCGCAGGATGTTCTCATTCACTTAGAGATATGTTACACACTACATGAAAGGTCATTTAAAAAAATCATTAATAGGTGCCCTTTAAAAGGTCTTTTAACGTTTAACCATTGGTACACCACTAAATATGTGTTATTTAAAGTAACACCATGAAAAGCAGTCATCTGATGAAAGAATATCCAAATATTTATGCTGAATATGCATGTGTGTGATATTACTTTGGATAAAAGCGTCAGCTAAATGAATAAATGGTAAATGGTAAAATTACCTCCTTTCGGACTCTTCTGCCATCTTGAGTGCAAGCATCTCAGCTTCTAGCATCTTCTGTTCCATGAGTCTCTTCTCCTCCTCAGAGCGAATAGCTGTCACCTTTATAAAGAATTAGTCAGAGCATGATCAGTCATCAATGGTCCAAAAGGATCTTCTATGTGCAGCTGATGTGTTGATGTAAATGCTCACTAACCTTAATACGCTGCATCTCCTGTTCAGCCTCGGCGGCTTTCTGAGCCAACAGCTTGGCCTCCTCCTCAGCGATTTGTGCCTTCTCTGCCAACAGATCTGCTGTCTCCTCCGAACATAACTGAAAACAGAGAGACCGCACACTTTTCACAGATGAACATAGGTCATTTTGCGTCATATGATTCCCTTGTTGATTAACGGCATTAGATGGTAAAGTTCAGCATTTCTCTCCAATGCAGCATTATTATTAAAAAAGCAATCTGAATTATTCTACATAAATTTCACTTTTTTACACAATTGAACACATTTTTTTGTGGAAAAACTCACAAAAAACTGTTACATAAAGCTCAGTCTAACACATTTACATTTGCTTCACAGAAATCGTGGCACTAGGTTAGTCTTTTCTTCCCTAAATATATCTCTCAAAACAGATCTACTTTTGGCAAGGAAGGAAAGTGAAAAAAACTTCACTATTTGAGAGAGCGAGAGAAAGAAAACTCAGGACTGGCTAAGGATATGAAACTATCTGATTAAAAATAATAAGACCTGTGCTATTCTGAGCTCTCTATAATTTGTATTAGGGTTATGCTGAGCACGGATAGTGAACTATTAAGAGAAATGCACATATCAGTTTAACATACTGGTATCAGTTTAAAAGCAACAAAGACAAATTTATTTTGTTTGCAAGAGCCAAAATAACTTGAAAATGTGCACTGAACATTGAGTCTTAAAATGCCACGTGAAAAGATAAAGAAATATAGCCATAGAAATATTATTATATGCAATACTAAATTAAATGTACTAATATTTATATGCAATAAAAAATTAAATGTACTAATATTTAGGTCAGATGGGTCCCAAAAAACTAAAGTGAATGCAAATGAAAAATTGGGCTTAGACTTTAAAATGGCCAAAAAAGGTAAACATTTATAAATGTTCAGACTTTTGTTTAGAATATTACTTGTAACTGATTATGAATTTTGCTATACATTTTAAAATAATCATTATCATTATTATTTAAATAATAAAAATGCATTTTATTTAACAATTGTTAATATTTTAATTATTCAACAATAATAATAACTATTATTGTTGTTGTAGTACTGGTACTTATTTACTTATGTACTAAGTACTTATGATACTTAGGTTAATTGGGATTGGTTGATCATTGATAATCAAAATATGTCACTACTAAGACAGAAAAAACACCTGCAACAAATTCTTTGGTGAAAAAGTGACTCACTAAACCAAAATTACTATTTTCTAGACTGACTTTTCTTCTAGAAAATATTTATTTAATGTTCACTATTTAAAAGAAAAAAAAAGAAAAAAACAGTATGAGGCTCACGCACGTGGGTTTAGTGCAAGTATAGATACCGAAGTGCTCTAGCAAGCACTGAAATGATTCGGGAAAGTATATTTAGTGTGGGTGATGCTTTAGTTTCTCACCAGAGCTTCATTGGCCATGTGAGCTTCGTCCTGTAACTGGATCAGTCTCCTCTCCAGTTCATCACGAGCTCTTTCTGCCTCCTCACGCAATTGTTTCTCTCTCTCCAGCCTCTGCCGTTCCATCTACAGAGAGGTGCAAAAAGCTCATCCATATTTCACCAGGATTGCAGCGTTGCTAAATGGGTCTAGTGGATCACAAATCCAGCACCTGGTTAAAGGTGCCCGAAGGTGCAATGCACATGATGACCATGAAGTCTGAAGATTAACTAGTGAGGGAGGGATGGATTTGGCTGACACTTGCCTAGCTCTCTAAAGCAAGATGATTGTTTTCCAAAACTGTAATAACTTATAGGAATATTTATACTCATACACTGCTGTTAGAAATGTTGGGGTCAGTAACACCATGTCCTAACCAGAAGTTACGATAAGATTCTGGTGACAACCAATTTGTCTGTCCACACCAGATGTGACGTGACAAAATCCATCATAAATCACAGCCAATCAAAAGAGCGTGTGGGTGGGCTGAAAATCCAGCTTTGCAACACAGACATAAATTATATTTTAAAATATATTCAAATAGAAAAGTGTAATTTTAAATTGTAATAATATTTCACAATATTACTTATTTTACTGTATGTTTGATCAAATAAATGCAGCCTTGTTGAGCAAAAGGCACTTTACAAAAAACATAAATTCTTTCCAACCCCAAATCTTTGAATGGCAGTAATGTAAAAAAGGCCAACATCAAGGCTATGAAAAATGCACATGTATGCTGGTTTCTCTAATATACTGAAATTCTTTTTCATCTGCAACTAGCTACATTGCTGGAGAAAGAAATATTTAATTCAATCTTCTTATTATTACTCTTTTATTCTTTATATCTTTTTTATATATTCTCTATTTGTTTTTGTTTTCTTTCCTTTCCTATCCTTTAAGACTCAAGCTCATTAAAAGAAAACAGATTGCTTTCATTTATTCGTTTAGCATAAAAACTGTTCTCTACGTGCTGTTGTTAATCATGAAATCATTCACTTTCCCCCGACCTGTTTGCGGGCTTTCTCTTCTCTAGCCTGCATCTTCATCTGCTGGACTTCCAACGAATCAACTCTGCGTCTCCTTATGAAGAGATCATGATTTCCGATGCACAGCTGAAGAATCTTTAAAAACACAAAAATTGCCTTATTAAAATCTTAGTATACCCTTTAAAAAAGTAAATTCTGTTATCTTTTACCCTCATGTAATTCCAAACCAGTATGACTTTCTTTAACAAATAAAATGTCAGTCCATGTCTCACAAATGCCATCACATATATTCCAAGTCTTCAAGCCATATCAGTTATAACTTGTAAAGACCATGTAAAGGGTTAGTTCACCCAAAAATGAAAATTTGACAGTAAATTCTGCCAGCATCACACGACCAGCGTCGGCCAATAGTGAGCTTATGTTCTGACGTACAACCCAGAAGCGCTGCGCTGTTACACTACATGAACTCAAAAATTAATAGTTGAATAAAGTCGTTATTTTTGCACACAAAAAGTATTCACGTCGCTTGATAAACTTATGGTTGAGCCACTGTATTCACTTGAACTATTTTAAAAGTTGCAGTGTATCTCTAGGATTTGGACTATTTTAAAAAGTTGCAGTGCATCCTCTAGGATTTTTTCAAGCTGTGGTGGCAGGACCATTTCCCCAGGGGGAGGGGCCATCGCCCATGAGTGATTTCCTTTAAACCTCCCCTAAGTATTATAATATGAAAGGCTCCAATTTAGAGCGGCAAAGCGATTATGCGCAGAATGATGCACTCGAAGCAACGTGAGGTCACAGCGTGCATCGATTTGCATAGAAAAGTTAAAAGCTGCATGTAATGGAAACACTGCATTGTCTTTACTAACTTTCTGGGCCGGCAAGTTTCAATTACATAGAAGCCTATGGAGGAGTGTGACAGCTCTCAGATTTAATCAAAAATATCTTAAAATGTGTTTTCCAAAGGTGAATGAAAGTCTTACGGGGTTGGAACAACATGAGGGTGAGTAATTACTGACAGAATTTTCATTCTTGGGTGAACTATCTCTTTAATGATGTTTTTATATGGTCATTGTCTTTAACTAATAGGGCTGGGTATCAGCAAGGGCCTCATGATTCGATACATATCGCGATACATGTGTCACGATACAATATATCACGATATATTGTGATGCGATGCATATTGCATTATATATATATATATATATATATATATACACACATTAGCGATACTTGTACAATTTGTACAAAATAATATAGTTGAAAATATAACTTGCTTTGTGGTATCACATTATATTGATAACTCAGCAGAAAAATAAAAACTTCCATTCCAATTTATTAGCAAACTATTTGCATTGCACAGTGTCACTGAACAGTGAACCGACGTGAAACGTATGAAGTGCATAATATATGTTATTTTGATGAATGTGGATATCCAAACAGTTGCAGTCCCCTGGGACTTCCATAGAATTTATCTTCCTACTATGGAAGTCAATGGGGAATAGCAACTGGGGAACAGCAACTGTCTGGTAAGCCACATTCTTCAAAATATCTTCTTTTGTGTTCAGCACAAGTAAAGATATTAATACAGGTTTGGAACAACATTAGAGAGTAAATAACATAATTTTCATTTTTGGTTGAACAAAATACATGTCCTTTAAGGACAAGCGGAAGCATTTTTACTATTAGGCTACTGTCGCTTTAAGACCGGCACACATCTAATATACACGCATATGACATGCACTCAATTTCCTCTCAAACGTTTGCTTTCACATTAGACATAACCAACTGTTTATGTAAACCTTGGGAGTACATATTTGACAGTATTAGCGCAATAATACTCAAATGTAAGAGAATCCAGATGCTGTTTGACAGGCTGTTACTGCCTGTGAGTTGAGTGTGTGCTAAGAAAAGCGCATGTTAAAACAGCGCATCAGCATGCGAATGAAATGTTTAACAGGCAAGGCTTTAAAGCACATGCAAATAATTAACTTTTGTGAATTGCAGTGTCCTGTGAGTGTAACTTCTCTGCCTTAACATGTGATGTGAATGTACGTCGTTGTTGTGGCACCAGAACTGCAACTGATAGAATGCACTGTAACACGATACTACGATATTTCTTCAAAAGTAGATCATGGGGACATGTTAATTGTTCATGATCAAAAATCGTGATAACGCACACACACATGCTCGCTCCCGCTTGACCGTATGAATGTATATGACGTACAACTGTTAGCTTTGTAGATAGCGAGTCAGCGATCTACAGAAACCGAGGAGGTCGTTTGACACACAGAGGGATTTGGTGAAATGTTAATGTCATCTTAATACCGTTTAAAACATTATTTATTTATTTTTAAGTATCGACAGTAGAGGTTGAAATATTGATACACTATCGTGAAAAAAAGTATCACGATAGTATCGATATTTTTTTGCACAGCCCTATTAACTAACATAGTATTAATGACATACATTTATTAAACATTCAATATTTTGCCTTCAAGCTGAGATCTTTAACCACCATGCCACACCACAGTGGATTTGTGAATATCAAACAACTTATCTATGCATTCACATCATGGAATACTCACCAGTTTATTGACTTTGAGTTTTGAGGAGTTGAATTTGAAGACATCTGCCCTCTTATCCAAGGGCTTAATGGCAAACTGAAGAGACAGTTACAGACATGAGTGCACCAACAGCATTAAACCAATCTTAGCGTAGAGCAGGTTGGTTAAAGCATAAATTGTTCATAAAATAAGTACTTCTTTGTCGCTGTAGGAGATGTTTCTGATCTCATTCCAGGGAAAAGAAATTTTGGGCGTCAGTCTGTTATCCGGGTCATAAATGTGGAGGCCCAAAGCGTCAACACCCAGCAGTAAGCTAGTACCCTTTTTATTCTTAAAGAGGAGATATTAAAAAGACATATATTTATTTTACCATCATGATCTCACCGCCACAGCTTTTCAGAGTAAAATGGATAGCAAAAGTAATATTTCAAACAAAAAGGCAGAAATAATGATTCTATTGTAAGTTTCAAGAAGGCTAGACACCAAAGGAAGTGCAGAGATGCAAGTTATATGTGATTAGGTCAACAATAATACAAGTTTTGTTTATAACAAACAATAATAAAGGTATACAATAATAAAAGTGTATGGCTGTAAAGGCGGCTTTAGCCATCGGAAACCAGCTCAGATTGTTACTGCCGCGAAGGCATTTCTTACCCTAATGGAAAAGTAATTGACCCCATACATCTCCAGATCCTGAGCTATTTTTAAATACTCCATCTCAGCTTCATCTCTGCAGCACACAATAACATACAAAAATGTGGGAGGGAGAGAGAAAGAAAAGGAGAAAGGGAGAGAGAATAAATTAGACACAAAATAAAATATTCCACCGCAGGGCTTTAATGAGACTCCACTAACTTGGAGTGCAGAAACTAGAGGTCATGCAGTATGTCTTACAGTAACTCATAATGGCAATAAACACAAACACACACTCACCATAAACTCACCAATTAAATATTATACTAAATATCACTCTAAAAATCAGATTTTTTAGTACTAAAAATAACTAGATGTTTAGTACCACCTTCATGTTCTTGCGAGTCTGCAGGGAACATGCCTCATCAAACCGCACTTACCGAGGGCAAGAAGCACAGAATGAGTGAGGAGCCGCTCACATAGAATGGGTTTGTGCGTTCAAAAACAGCCAGACGTAGTGCAACCGAACGCAAGGGTCTCAAAATAATCTACTTTTAAACTTGTTTTTAAGATTGCAGTCTTAAAGGGTTAGTTCACCGAAAAATGAAAAAAATTCTCATCAATTTCAATTTCATTAAAATATTTTCATTTGTGTTCTGAAGATGAACAAAAGTCTTATGGGTTTGGAACGACGTCAGGGTGAGCAAATGATGACAAGGTTTTGGTGAACTAACACTTTAATAAAAACCATGTGCATGTGTACATAGACCAACAACAAAATAATTAAACATAATAAATTAAATGATTAAAATACTAAGCAAATAAAAACATTTTATAAAAAAAAAAAAAAAAAAAAATATATATATATATATATATATATATATATACACACACACACAGACAAACAGATGAAAATATGGCAACATTTGTGAATTGCAATATAACCTTGGACAATAAACAACAATAAAGAAATAAAATATAAAATAAAAAAAACAATTTAATTAACTACAAAGTAAAATATATATATACAGGTATATATATACACAGGTATATATATATATATATATATATATATATATTTTTTTTTTTTTTTTTTTAATAAATAAATCAAATAAATGAATAAACAAATGATAAATGATAAAATAAAGACAATTCTCTGCCAAAATGCTAGGGGTTTCTATAAAAGGTTGTCAGGGTGTTGCTAAGGTAGTTGCTAGGATAAGTTCTGGGTTTTTGTGTACTCTTTTTACTCTTATCATGTGAAAAAGCTAGCCAATCATAAGGGAGATAATTTACATATTGTGTATTATTTTCATATTTATATTATAATTTACAAGTCCTAATGATACAATAACAAAATGGCTCAGAGGCCTGAAAATGACACATGAAACTATATAACAACTGTTTTACTACAGAAACCCTGACTAACATTGGACTTCAGGGGAAAAAATAAAAAGCTATCCACATTATTCCTACGCCCCATGACGCTTTGAGCAAATTATGGGTGTAACTTCCGTTAAGCTGTAAACAATCAGTGAAAGACTAGCTCTATGGACGCAATAAAATATATTTTAAACCGTGTACAATGACATTACATTATTCTACTCACCCTTCCACCATTGAACAATAAAAGGACACATTTAAAAATCTAAAAGTATCAACAAGGTACTTTCAACAGACCATGAATAACTCCAAAAGCGTGAATCTTTTAACAGCAAAATCGGACGGTTAAATATCACTGGTAATCTGTATTATGTAACATTTCATTAAAAAAAAAAAAAAAAAGTATTTACTTCTGCATTGCGTGATTCTATGTTAAAGTGATTTCAGTCATTTTGACAGATTGTATCTACCCGTGAAAACAAACCTGGAAAGAGACGTGAGGATTTGGGGCAAAAAAAGAGAGGTTCTTCATGCATTCCAGTGAATTATTAATGGCATAGCCTATATCGTAAATTAAATCGGGAGAACAGACCACAAATGTGCAGTATATGTTGACCTTTTTCATACTATTACAGCGGAATGCAAAAGGCAAAAAGCAAAGAATCATGAGGAAAAGAATTCAGTGACTGAAAAGAGCTCTTGCCATAGAAATTCTTGTTATAACATGTCACGTTAAAATACCAAGCGTTACATTATTCTCATGTTATTCTTAAATAAAACATAAAAGAAAACTGATAGCACATTGAGTAAAACTGACGGATAAGCTTTATTTGTAGGGCAACCTTATGATTTGTAATGATTCGTTTCAGTCTTTTCGAATGGAAATTCCACAAACCGGAAGTGCCCCACATAATTCAAAACGCAGTAAGCTCGACAGGAATAAGGTGGATAAAAGTCAAATTAAGCTGGGTGTATGTGAGAGATAAAACGAGAGTGTAGAATGCGTATTTGTTATGAGCGAGTCAAGAATACACTGGAGTGCTGTCACATGCAATGATAAGGTCTGGAATAACAAAGTGCCCTACATGCATCTAAATGGGCTCTGAAGCAACACAGGAAGTCGGTTTCGTCATTAAGTAGACCAATTAGGGCTTTATTTTTATTTATTTTTGCAGAGCAAGGCTATGCAGAGTTCTGCAAGAAGCAGGCCAGTTTTTCATCTTTTGAGAGTCTAGACTTCCCAAAGTGCAGATCACACAGAAGTGCAATTTTAAAAGGCTTTTGCCATTTCTGTGTTTAAACTGCATCAAGTGAACGTGAACAGTATGTGGGCAAGCTGTGCAAGACTGAGAATATGATGTACAATACCTGGTTCTGCCCCTGTGCTCAGCGTAGCAGACCGTGATTCTCTCCTCCCACATCTCTGCAGTCATCTGGTACAGATTAATAACCTGTGCAAGAGAAAGACACACAGAGATCACTCATCAACTTGAACAAAGACTTTAACTCTCTCATAATAGGATCTTCACAACAGAGCTCTTGGTGCACATCAGACTCTGTTTGACATCAGTATTCATTTTGTTTGTTGGAATGAAAGCAGATTTCCACTTGAAAAGAGGGAAGTGAACAATTATTGACAACAAACATTTAAAGTTTGGGCATTGTAAGATTTTAGTTTTTTGGAAGAAAATTTACCTAAAGTGTCAGTTAAGACATTTATAATGTAATAAAAGATTTATATTTCAAATGAACGCTGTTCCTGAAAAAATTTATAATTAAAAACAAAAAAAAACATTTACCAACCCCAAGTTTTGATCAGCAGTGGCATATAATTATAATGTATTATATAAATTACCAAAGTAAAATAGCTCACATTCTTTGCATCGTTTGCAATGTTTCTGGGGCAGATATTATGATGTTACAGTAAGTTCTGGAATGGTTGTTCGAAGAGACTAAAACAAAAGTTTTTCTCCTACAGAGTCATTCTAGCTTCAGTGGTAAAAGGCTGCCACTAGTATTTATGGTGGAAAACGTGTTGATTTCACAAATATAGCATTTTTTGTGCCAAACAACACAGTGTGGAAAATAAAGCATAAAAAAACCAAGAATTAAAAATAGTGTAAAAAGAGTTAACAGAGCCAAACACAATGGCTAATAGAGCTGAAGGACATTTTCTAATTAAGTGTGACTATTTAAATCCTTCAGACGATTCTGAATGCCAGTGGAGTAAACAAACGCTCTTTCTCAGTACTTACTGACATGCGAGCGGATGCTTCCAGCCAAGAGCTTTCACTACATCTAACGCCCTACGGGAAGCCCGCTGAAGCCTTGCAGGCTCGTTACGAGCTCTGCGAACATAATGAGCGTAATTAGCATGGAGTGACGCCCATCTCAACATCACACTCACTCTCTTTGGTAGCAGCTCCTCTTGGGACAGGAAGCCCGGCTTGTGGACATTAGGGTCGTAATCACCGTACTGCAGAAGCAAGATTACAAATCAAAATACGCTCAATTATGAATATTGAGAGAAGGAAAAACATGAACTCATGCAGTCATGAAAACAGCCATTATATCCACCTGCTCTCACTTAAAGTGAATTGAGTAATATGTAGTTGCCTAAAACATAAAAGCACTTTCAAATCAAAATAAGATGAAATTCAGCTGCGATTTTTTTATGAGGCATTATAGGTAAGATCAGTAGAGGTACTGCTGAGAGAAAGAAAATTACACATTTTATACAGATGTTGCAACTGCATCGACTAGTGGACTTAAATGACGACAAATATTTTCAGGTTATTTAAAAATTTTTTTTATCACACTACCATTTAAAAGTTTGGGGTTAGAAGGTTTCTCTTATGCTCACCAAGGCTGAATTTATTTGATCAAAAATTCAGTTAAAACAGTAATATTGTGAAATATTACAATTTAAAATAACTTTATATTGTATTCATATTTGTTTATTATAATCAATATTTTTATGGAATAATTTTTTTCAGGTTTCTTTGATGAATATAAAGTTCAAAAGAACAGCATTTATTTGAAATAGAAATATTTTGTAACAATGTAAACATCTTTACTGTCACTTGATCAATTTAATGTTCCCTTGCTTAATAAAAGTATTAATTTATTTTTTAAAAAAAGAAAAGAAAAAACCTTACTGACCCCAAACTTTGGAACACTGTGTTTATCCACATTCCTTTCTTTTACCCTCACAAACTTACCAAAAAAAAGTAAACAAAACAAGTTTCCATCTTTCTTTCTTTTTTTTTTGCTGGTTTCCTGCTGGTCTTATCCAAACACAATAATTCATTGTAATGCGTTATACTTTTGGTATCGTGTGAAACTGTTAAGTGTATTTATTGTCTATATGTTTGGTTTGTTCATAAACACAGAAAATTGTCTGTGGTAATCAACACCATGTCACAGATGCAGTACATAAAAATATCTCAGAAAACTCATGTATGACGAGGCATATGAAATGGTCCAAAATAAACGGCGAAGACACAACATTACAGATTGTGGACTGCTGTGCAGAAACTGAGGAACTAGCAGACATGCAGAAACAGAAAAGGCAAGACATTAAAATTCCTCAGTGTCACGCTGGCTTGTCATTTTGCTCCGGACAGATTCATGCTGCTCAGCTGCGATGAGACTGGCATGTGAAAGCATCCTCATTTGAAAGAGTCGGTGTAAATGGTTGCTGTCTAAGCTTCAACTCCTGCATTAAGAACAAGCTTTCTCTTTAAGAGAGAAACTGCTGCAATCTCAGTCTCTCCCCTCAGTTCCACCTTCTCTTCCACTTTTTTTTATTTCTGCCTATGCCTCTTTTTTGATTCTTACTCCCTTTACACCTCTTCTTCCTCTCTGCTCTTGCCTTCTTTAACTTCCTGTCTCTTTGAATAACTCCAAACCTGTACCTGATGGTTTAAAACAGAGACAGAAATCTGGCATACAGCTACTCACATTTCTAAATTGACTGAGCCACATTCAAAGCCGATTAATGCACATCTGTGACTGCACATTCATTAAAATTATAATAATGACACAAGTAGCAGATTACTAGCAGATGTAGAAATAACAAATTCTAAAATTAAAGTACAAGTAATTTTATGTATTGTAATAGCAATTGTTTAAAAACCTAGTATGTATTTAAGTGTATATATATATATATATATATATATATATATATATATATATATATATATATATATATATATATATATATATATAAATTAATACTTCTATCTTACTGTCCCCAAACTTTTGAATGATACTATACTAATTTACTATCTAATTTGATTATTATTTTCTTTTATTCAAAACTTGGACTCAAACCAAAACATCTGGGATGCGTTTCCCAAAAGTATCATAAGCTTAAGTTGATCGTAGAGACCATTGTTGAAATTGTTCTACGATCAACTTAATTGTATGATGCTTTTGGGAAACGCGGCCCTGATTAATTGATTGATCTGGAATAAATGCTAAAACAGATTACGTACAACAGTGGAGTTAAAAACTCAAATAGTAAAACATAACATTTTAATTTAATAAAACAGATTAAATAACATTACGTTGTTCTGTTTTTTGATAAATCTATAATATCAAATAAAGAAAAAACTGATCAGTTGTCCAAAAATCACATACATGACAAACTTTAAATAAAAACAGGCACATTTCTGAGTTTGCAGCACTGCAAAAAGCTTTGAAAAACCATCAAAAGACTTAAGCACACCAGCACAAGGCACAAAAAACAGCTAAACAAACTGTCCTACCATGTGAGGCTTACAAACTCCTTTAACAAAGCAAACAAAAGCTTTAGTAGATTCCCGTCCAGTTTTTAGAGCCATCTAGCGTTCCCTCTGTGTCTGACATGAGTCAGAGAGAAACAGAGTGTGCTTTCTAAATTGGCACAAGGTGAGCGGTGAGCAGTTAGCCGAGGCTTTAGGATAAATCACATGCTCTTGTTGCCCCTGAGCTGTCAATCAAACTGACACCTTCTTAATAAAATGCACTTCTTTCTGTGGGAAGTGTAATGGGATTGATGCCGACCTTGAAGGGACGTCCACGGGAGGTTACGGTTAAGCTCTGACACCTTTCTGCGTGTCTATCAAAGAAAGAAAGTTCAAAAAAAGAAAAAAAAGAAAAGAAAACCACTAGTGTGTTAGAAAGAGCACTGACCTTAGCGTGGACGGCGTAAGAGGCTAACAGCACCGAAGCCTCGGGAGGACAGTATATCTCCTCCTCTAAAATGTTCTTCTTTACCTGCAGGATTTCAGAACAGAGGAAAGAATTTAATTATTATTTATCTCTATAGATTTTGGGGAATTTGTTACCAAGAATTTCATGCAATGCCATCATGATAAATTATGGTGACAATCACCCTAGAACCACTTAACGTTAAGGATCTTTGCCTAGACTTTTCACTACTAATGCTACTGCTAGCACGTATTATAGAACAAAATTAGAGACAAAGTATGTTTTGCAAAAAAGGACCCATATTCAATTGCAATCAAAATTATTCAACCCCAATTGCAAATCTGGTTTATTGGCAAAATAAAAACTTTCGACTGTTTACAATGAACAAATCAAACAACAGTAATTGAAATGGCTCACAATGTTGAAACAAATGTTTCAAGTGGTTTCCCCAAATTCAACTGAAATGCAACTTTTAATGACTTCCACAGTCTCAAAATTATTCAACCCCCTGGAATAGAATCCCTCACAACAGATCAACACATTTGCAAAACAGCAAACAGGTGTTGTCTCAAGCACACCTGATGCAACTAATCAAGGGCTTCATTCGTTGCACCAGGTTTGCTTGAGCTAGAACATGAAATATCTGAACTGGCTAGGTTTGTTGAGTGTCACTTTTGACTGCATTTTAGAAATATGGCTAAATCAAAAGAATGGTCCAAAAAGTTAAGAGAAGATATCATCGCCCTTCCCGAACAAGCAACGGGATACAAAAAGATAGCGAAGGAACTACATGTCCCTAGAGACACCGTTGGAAGCGTACAGGTCGGTAAGTTTACAACTGTGCAGGTCGGTAAGTTGTTTTATGTTTTTAAAGTCTATGCTCTCCAACATTGCATTTATTTTATAAAAATACAGTAAACAACAGTAATATTGTTTAATATTGTGGAACTGTTTTTGGTTTTAATATGTTTAAAATGTAACTTATTCCTGTGATGCAAAGCTGTATTTTCAGCATCATTACACCGGTCTTCAGTGTCACATGATCCTTAAGAAAACATTCTAATATGCTGAATTACTAATATGCTTGAAGTGCTCAAGAAACATTTCTTATTAATATAAATGCTGAAAACTTTGTGCTGCTTTATATTTTTGTGGAAATTGTGATGCACATTTTTAGGACTCTTTGATGAATGGAAAGTTTAAAAGAACAGCATTCATTTGAAATATAAATATTTTGTAACATTATAAATATATTTACGGTCACTTTGAACAATTTAATGCATCCTTGCTGAATAAACGTATTCGTTTTTAATTTAAAAACTATTTGTAAGTAGTATGTTGTATACAGCAAAGTATGGTGGTGGATTTTCAAAGTATGCATCCAAGTATAAATTTCATTTAAATTTAAAATAATACCAAGCAACTTTTAAGGTAAATAATTTAGCTAGATGCTAACTATTACATGGAAACAGAAACAACAAGGCAAAGTGGTCTACGTATATGTCTTTCTCTCTTAAGAACTGTGACCAAACCACAATGTCAGAAACAGATCCCCAAATAGTTAAACTTCCATAGTCAAAGTCTAGATAACTTCAATGCTTTATAGAAAACTGGATATTTTGGCAGGTACTTTCTGAATAAACTGAACAAACAACTCTGTTTTTCAGCTATCCTCTCAACTATCCATTAGTTAGCCGGCAGAGGTTGTCTCCTTCAGGCTCTATGGACTGCAAAGCCCAAATGTCATTTAAAGCTGCAAATACAAAACAAAAGCAGAATATTTCAGGGTCAGTTTTAAGAACTCTAGAAGCAGCAGATGCCTCACGTTACACATTCACTGCTGCAAGGCAGCTGAGTGGAATTCCAAGTAGGGTTGTAGGTAGAAAACTACTCTCGGCCTCAGACGTCATACCCACGGACCGCTGGCTGAAAGTCTGATTCACATGGCACACAAAATGGTAAACACTTCAGAAGCTTTGAAGTCGTCATCTGATTGGTTGAATTGTACAGGATTTCTGAGAAATGTTTGTCGCATTCCTTATCCGTCCGTCTGGAAACAAAGACGCCGTGACGCCAAACCCCCTCATTGAAGAAAGCCGTCATGTTTACAACTGTGAACATTTATCAGGATCAACTAAATGCTGGATTTTCAAAAGTATGTGAAGTTTGCGGCTCCATTGTTGCAGTATACTTGCCAACATTCTTGAATGGATAATTTATTAGATGTATGCCGTTGTGTTACCGGTACGGGACACATACTTTACATTTTTAATCCCCTAAACATGATGCGAAAAAAACAACAACTGTGATTGGTTGCTTTACATATCGGACAGATGTCCTCGTAGGGGATCCTAGGACAATGAAAGCTGCGATGGAGTGAGTCCAGACCTTCTGCCGTCAGTCTGAAGGTCTAGCTACGCGAGGCGACCTGGGATAGGACTGCTCAGAGTCCTAGTGCAGACTCCTAATCCTGGTCATAATTTGAGTATCCATAATTTAGACTGAATTAATAAATAGGATCTATCAGAGTTGCAATTAAAGAAAATAGTCCAACGAGCACACCCGGGCCCTTACGAGAGCAGCCAGAAAAATGGACCGCAACTGGAAGAAAACAAAATTAGAGGTATTTCGGATTTAATGGAAGCAGAGCTCGATTGCTTACAGAGAGGCTTTAAAACTGCTAGATCTGCTTATTTTCCAACCCTATTAAAAGAAAATAAACATAATCCAAGGTATTTATTTGAAAAAGTGGCTACACTAACGAAAAAGAAAGCTTCAAGCTCAGAAGTTTCCAAGAAACACAGCAGTAATGACTTTATGAACTTCTTCACTTATAAGATTGATAATATTAGGGACAAAATTATAACTATGCAACCGTCTACTACAGCATTACATCAGGGAGTGCATTATAGTCTCCCTGAGGTAAAATTTGATTCATTTGTTGCCATAGGAGAGGAAGAATTTTGCAAACTCGTTAATTCATCTAAATCGACAACATGTATGTTAGACCCTATACCGACTAAACTACTGAAAGAGATTGTTCCAGAAGTCATAGATCCTCTTCTTAACATCATTAATTCGTCTTTGTCTCTAGGATACGTACCAAAAACCTATAAGCTGGCTATGATTAAACTGCTTGTTAAAAAAACGCAACTTGATCCTACAGAATTAGTCAATTACAGGCCGATCTCAAATCTACCTTTTCTGTCAAAGATATTAGAAAAGGCAGTATCCTCACATCTGTGTTCCTTTCTTAAAAGAAATGGTATCTGCAAGGATTTCCAGTCAGGATTTAGACCGCACCATAGCACTGAGACAGCTCTCATTAGAGTCACAAATGATTTGCTCTTATCATCCGATCATGGTTGTATCTCTCTATTAGTGTTACTTGATCTTAGTGCTGCATTTGACACCATTGACCACAACATTCTCTTAAATAGACTAGAAAACTATGTTGGCATTAGTGGAATTGCATTAGCATGGTTTAAATCATATTTATCTGACCGCTATCAGTTTGTAGCAGTAAATGAAGAGATGTCTTATCGATCACAAGTTCAGTATGGCGTACCACAAGGCTCAGTACTAGGACCGCTGCTGTTCACTCTGTACATGCTACCTTTAGGAGATATCATTAGGAAACATGGAATTAGCTTTCACTGTTATGCTGATGATACTCAGCTCTATATTTCTTCCAAACCTAACGAAACTCACCAATTCACAAAATTATCGGAATGCATAGTTGATATCAAAAATTGGATGACTAGTAATTTCCTACTACTAAATTCTGAAAAAACAGAGATTCTAATTATTGGACAAAAAACTTCCACACGTAATAACCTAGAATACCGTCTAACACTTGAAGGCGTCAGTTAGGAACCTGGGTGTGCTCTTTGATACCAATCTTTCATTTGAAAGTCACGGGTCTAGTGTCTGTAAAACCGCATTTTTCCATCTTAAAAATATATCTAAATTACGTCATATGCTCTCATTGACAAATGCGGAACAACTAGTTCATGCGTTCATGACATCAAGGCTAGATTATTGTAATGCTCTACTGGGTGGTTGCCCTGCATGCATAATAAACTACAGCTAGTTCAAAACGCAGCCGCTAGAGTTCTTACCAGAACCAGGTAGTACGACCATATTAGCCCGGTTCTGTCAACACTGCATTGGCTCCCTATTAAACATCGTATAAATTTTAAAATATTGCTGATTACTTACAAAGCACTAAATGGTTTAGCTCCCCAGTACTTGAGCGAGCTCTTAACGCATTATAGTCCTTCACGTCTATTCCGATCTCAAAGTTCTGGCCAGTTGATAATACCTAGAATATCTAAATCGACTGCTGGCGGTAGATCCTTTTCCTATTTAGCACCAAAACTTTGGAGCAATCTTCCTAACATTGTCAGTTCAAAGCTGAACTAAAAACACATCTCTTTGACCTAGCATTCACATAACACTCTATAGACTTCTACATTTACATGTACATTTATTCATTTAGCTGACGCTTTTATCCAAAGCGACTTACAATTGCTATGTATGTCAGAGGTCGCACGCCTCTGGAGCAACAAGGGGTTAAGTGTCTTGCTCAAGGACACATTGGTGTCTCACAGTAGATTCGAACCCGGGTCTCTCACACCAAAGGCATGTGTCTTATCCACTGCGCCATCACCACCCATAATAATTCAATAATTCACCACCTTCTATAATTCAATATTAGGCTGCTTAGATTAGGTCAGCCGGAACTGGGAACACTTCCCTTAAATCCTGATGTACTCGTTACATCATAAGAAGAATGGCATCTACGCTAATTTTAGTGTCTTTGTTTATCCCGAGGTTTCCCGCAGCCTGCCGGATCCAGGCCGTTTCCTGATCTGACAAAGGACTTTCTTCTGGACCTGATGACAATGCAGTGCTGAAGTGCCAACTAGCCTCTCCCTATGGAGGATCCCTATACCACTCTACAGATAAAGCGTTGTGGAATTTTTCGGTTCGCGTACCTACCCAAAGTGATAAGATAAAATAAAATTCTGCATCAAAATTTATAGACAAGACAAGTAGTTTGTTTAGGCATAGTTTGTAAGGAATTACAAACCTGCGCACATATATTCAAACGCACATAACTATAGAATCAGTTCTTAATGCACATGTGAACGCCATCAGCGTCTATCACAGGTTCACGTTTAAAGTCTGTTTAGAGAGAACGGTGTCGTCTTAGCGGCCCCTAATTTAATAACAAATGATCATTTAGATGGAAGTGAATCAATCAAAACTAACTTTAGCTGGAAAAAACATTTTTCAAGAACCACTATAAAACCAAACCAATCTCTGTTACCTTAAATTATATGTTTATCTCTGTGAAGCTGCTTTGAAACAATCTACATTGTTAAAAGCGCTATATAAATGAGGATGACTGGCAATTGAAAAAATAAACTTCAAGATTTCAGTAATAGGTTTAGATTTTCTACATCCGAACTGCTTTGAGTGTAGAATTTGCTTGATAAAATAAATAAAACAAAATGCTGAAACATTAAAATAACTAATTTTGAAAAATGTATATTTTGTTAATTAGAAAAAAAAATACAATATATCAAATAAAATAAGTATTTAATAAGTACATGCTGAACTAATTCAAGAAACCTGTGCTGCCTTGCTAGCACTGTAACGACTAATTGATAGACTACTGAATGAATCAAAGAATCAAATTAATTTCTGACTTCATGCTTCATCAAAAGAGAATATTAATAAGGAATGGAAGAATAGACCCCTGACCTTTAAGAATAAATGAAGTGGGTAACAGAAATAAACAAAATGAAAAGAAATAAACAGAAACACTAAATGTTGTTTATGTACACAGTTTATAAATGCATAAATGCGTGTTTTCACCAAAAGGTTAGTATTTAATTTTCAACAATGAACCAGTGCCAAATTCCAAGTAAAATACTCCAGCCTTGCCAAATGGGAGATGGCTGATCACTGTGCTGACCATTAACTGCTTGGCAAAATGAAAAAGGATCTCATTTAATCATAACAGATGCCAAAAAACTAAGTTTAACAACAGGGCCACAATTAGCACAAGGTCGAACTCATTAAAAACCAACAATAAAACAACCAAATGCCTATCTATAAATGAACAGTTTGCTCAAAAACCGTCATTTTTTACATGTTTTTAACAAGACGATAATTACAATAATATCCTGGTTGCTGTTTTGTGGCTGGAAAGTATGCAAGAGTGCCATAAAAGTATCATAACAGGGATCCAAACGACTCACACACTTTATTACGTCTTCATTTTTATATCACTCAACATATGACTTGCTTAACTTTATTGGAAACACTTTAAAACAAGGTTTCATTAGTTAACAAGAAGTAATAATGAACTGCACAGTCTGTATTTCTACAGCATTTATTAATTGATTTATTAATTTCAACATTTACTAATACATTATTAACATCAAAAGGTGTATTTGTTAACATTAGTTAATGCACTGAAGACTAACATTAACAAACAGCTGGATTTTTAAAATATTAACAAATACAGCAACAAATGTATTGTTCATGGTTATTTAATACATTAAAGTTAACTAATGAAATCTTATTGTAAAGTGTTATCATATTATTCACTACTTATTACTTGCCAGAGTAGTGTTTAAAAGTTAGGGATCAAAAGATTTCTTTGAAAGAAATGAATCCTTTATCAATTGAATGCATCCTTGCTGAATAAGTGACGGTTAATAATGTTTCTAATTCAAATAAATGCTGTTCAATTCCTCAAAATCCTGACATAATATGTGCCACAGTTTCAACAAAAATATTAAGTGGTAGTGCAACTGTTTTTAACATTGATAATAAGAGGTTTCTAGAGCATCAAATCAGCATATTACAATGATTTCTGAAAATAGACATTGAAGACTTTTCATTTTCAAATATATTAAAACAGCTATTTTTAATTGTAATAATATTTCACAATATAACTGTTTTTACAGTATTTTTAATCAAATAAATCCACCCTTGGTTAACATGAGACTTCTTTCAAAAAACATTAAATCTTCTATTAATAAGATTAATAATATTCTATAATCCATAACTATAATCCAATAATATAAATACGATTCTTATCATTTTGTAGTTTGATAGCCCCAATCCTCATTCACCTTTGTTGAATTGAAAAGTAGCTAGGATTTTCTTAAAAAAACATCTTCTTTTGTGTTTCACAGAAGCAAGAAAGTAATATGGGTGGAATGACATGAGTAAATAACGACTAAATATTCACTTCCAGGTAAACTATCCCTTTAAGACTTGCATCAAAGTCATCTTATTTCTAAAAGAAAATCATGCATGCTCTTTTATCCGACCCCTGACTATCAGTCTGAAAACAGTCACAAAAGTAGCATGCAACGTGTCAGTGACTGGTCAAAAAGGTTCTGGCTATTATGGTGGTCTTTTCAATCTGCTTTACAAATGTGACAGCACTTTAACAGTGCAGTCTGGGAAGGGTGGCCGTTCCTGATAAGAGCCCATCCAGACGAGCGCTTTTAAACAGGATCTGCACCATCCAAACACGCGGCTCTATCCAAGCCTACATATGAGCTGAGGCTAAAAGAGAACAGACTCACTGTTCTCCAATCTCTTCCCTGAATTCATTAGCATCTTTTGAGAATTCATTAGATTGGTTTTCAGAGTGCATTGCCATCCTGGAGCGGTGCAGCTCAACCTCCCATTACGTGTGAAGATAAGCTACTTACGTTTTCTCAGAATGTTCATATCTTCAACTGGTGCCCTTTGCTATGCATTAAATCCACTGGATTGATACATACAAGCACTGTAAATTGAAGGGCAAATTGCCACAATTAGCATTCGATCACAAGTCGCAATACTGTTGGTAAAAATGAACAGAGTTTTAATGCATGCAAAACAGGTGCTTATTTACCTCCCATGCTGAGCAACCAACCAGCTCAATAAAAATGATTGACAATGTGCTCATAATCAAAAGAGTTATTGCTTAATGTTTTCTGATCACTGAGAAGGAATCTTGGCAGGAAGCCGTATTACGGCGGGAGGTGTTCCCCTGGGCTTATAGAATCTGAGACAGGGGCCCTGATGTGGAGCACACCGATTCCACATGGCTGAACACAATCACACCAAACAATGAAAGAGCGCACTGAACCCGCAGACAGCAGCCCACAATCCTCGCTCACAGAGAACTGCACGAGAAACCAAATACAGGAGCTCAATTCTGCTGCCAAGCCTATTGAAATGAAATGGCTTTTGAGTGTGGGTCAATGACACATCATTACCTGCTGTTGTGTACAAACAATACTTGCAGTCCAACTAGATTACTTATGCACAACACTATGCAGAAATCAAATTAATAATAAATAAATGTTCTGCTCTTGCGTTTGGAGCATGAAGGTAGCCGGGGTTAGGAGTTATGGCCCGTGCACAACAAGAACGATAACTATAACGACAACCATAAAGATATAGTTCTAAATATAAAAGAATAGCAGAGTTCACACACCAAAAACTATAAGGATAACAGCCCAGAGAAACAACATGGCTGGAATCACTTTCAGAAAGTTTTTTTTTTAACAATAAAAACATTGACAGCCAATCAGAATCCATCCTACTTTACAGAGCTCGAGCATTTAACAGAACAGACGACAAAACTGCAACGCGCTTAGAATGACAGAACAATATTGTCCACTGATTTGAATGCTAAAATAGTTATATTTATAGATTTTGGCTATAAAGAAACCGCTCTGTTGTATGTAATTAAGAATGAATGTTAGGGATAGTTCGCCCAAAAATTAAAATTCTGTTATTAATGAATTATCCTCATGTCATTCCAAAGACTTTCGTTCATCTTCGGAACACAAATGAAGATTTTTGATGAAATCTGAGAGATTTCTGTTCCTCCATTGATAGCTACACAACTACCACTTTGACACTGAGTAATTAACGACAGAACTTTAATTTGAGTAAATTTTTGACTAACCCTTTAATTCAAGGAAATTTGCTGAAGCCATGACCTAGCAGTTAACACACATGCGAGTTGAGTCACCTCTTTTTCCATCATATCCTGTCCTCTCTCTCTCTATCCTCCTATCAATAAAAGTGGCAAAATGCCCAAAAAATCCAATTAATTTGATCTGAATTCAGCTAAACCCATCTGAGCCAATGACTCACCTGCAGGAAGAAGAGGTGTTGCGTCAAATCTTGCAAAAGCTCTTCCTCAACGTTCTCTGGGTAAAACTTGGCCAGGAAATGAAACACTATAGGCTCCTCTTTGGGCATATCATGATCCAAAACCTATAACAAAGATAAGTCATGACCAATATTCTGCTGCGCGTTGCATACTTTATATACACCGCCAATAGTAACATGATACCACCATGACTTTGGACATCATGATTCAAATGATAATGTCCTGTCCTTTTTGGACATGTGCCAAAAGTAGTACTCTTTTTTTAGTATTCTTTGAAGTACCGCGAAAAGACCATGGTACATGAATATGTCAAGCCTTTAGTATTGTCATATACCATCTAAAATCCTCACTGTGGAATTATAATGCCATAGTACTTGATTTGTGTTGAGTTGGTTTTCATGAAAGTTTGTTTTAATGTACACTACTTCGAAAGTTTGGGGTCGGTAAGACTTTTTTTGTGTGTCTTATGCTCACCAAGGCATATATTTGATAAAAAATACTGTAAAAATTAAATAAAAAATGATGCTGTGAAATTGTATTACAATTTCAAATAACTGTTTCCTATTTTAAATAATTGATGTAATGTATTCCTGTGATGACAAAGCGTCATTACTCCAGTCTTCAGTCACATGATTCTTCAGAAATCATTCTAATATGCTGATTTGCTGCTCAAGAAACATTTCTTATTATCTATGTTGAAAACAGTTGTACTGCTCACTATTAATTTGGAACTTGTGATACGCGTTTTTTTCTTCTTCTTCAAGTTTCTTTGATGAACAGAAAGTTGAAAAGAACCGCATTTATTTGAACTCGAAATGTTGTAACAATGTTAACGTCTTTATGATCTTAATGACCCCAAACTTTTGAACTGTAGTGTATATCATTACTCAGTGCAATTCAGAACTGTCAAATACTTTCAAAAGCCTAAATGAAGTAAATCAGAATATCATGAGCTATGATAAAAAAAGAATAGCATTTATCCGACTGCCACTATTTTGAAAGAGAAGGAAAGTTTAACATGAGTGTTTTACCTTCTTGTCCATTTTCAGCCATGCCACAGTGTCTTTGACGTCATACCGCAGACCAAAAAACCATGTCTCCCTGAGTCCCAGTGTCCGACACACAAGTTCAAACAGATCCTTTCCTTTCCACTTCAGCTGCCCAAACAAGATTACAAAAAGGATTAGTAAGAAGTGCATGTTAAACTACAGGTTGAATTTAAACTAATTTAAAGACCCATTACTGTGTCATAATTTTTGTTTAGTTGAGCTGGGACATATACACATTGAACAATTTAAGGTACAATATGTAAGATTTTTGTAATAAAATATCCAAAAATCACTTGCACAGTGTGATATATTTCCTACAATTGTTTACTTACAATATCCCAAAAGTTCCCAAAGATTTTTTCATTCAGAGAAAAATAATGGCTCATCCCTGGTCATTGTCACCTGTCAATGATGTAATATCTGCATTATCCCTGGTTTCCGCTCGTACTGCCATAGTAACCATGGTGACAGACGTGGACAACTGCGTTGCGTCTAGCGGCACGCTCACGTTGTTTCGTTCAAACATAATGGACCATGGCAAGCAGAATTTGGGACAAAAGGAGAACTAAAATGAGGATCAATATCAGTGTGGCGTTTTCGAGATGCCGAGAGCTCCACATCCGTGACAAACTTCAACTTGACAGAGTCGAAGTCTCTCTTGCATGTACTTTATTAGACAGGTGAGCAAATGTACATAAAACTAATCAATGTTATATTGCTCAACATAATGAAATTCTAGAATATGATCAGTATGTTATTCTAATGTTGATCTAGCTTACTGCTAGTCTCATACAGCCAACAAACTAACACATAGAATAACATAACTTTCAACACACTCAAATGCAGTTTAGTGTGATAGTGTAATGTTAGACCAAATGAAACAGCGCTACGTTACCACTAGGGGTGTCACGATTCTCCAAATCCTCGATTCGATTACATTTTCGATTCTAAGGTCACGGTTCGATTCGATTCTCGATTTTTACTCTTTTTTTTTTTTAAGCACAGGTTGCTGTTGCTCCTAAAAAGCTGAAATCAGTTCATCGCGATCTCACACATCTCTGTTATTATCAATGAAGCTGACTGCACAATGAATCTTTCATAATATATAGCCTACACTTTGTTTGTTATAATTAGAGGATTTGCCAGCTTGCAGAATTCAGCACTGAACAAAAAGTCCGTTTTGAGCGGTGAGGAGTCTAGCTAAATCGCTCAACGCTGCAAACATGTTTTAAATAGAAACTCTGGCCTGTAAATAGTTTCTATTTTGTTTTAGTTTTACTTGTTGCTTTTCTGCAACAGATAAATAAAAATGTATTAGTTTTATATATAGCTATTTCTAGTTTGCGGGAGTCCCGCGAATCATTTTATTCTCCCGCACACACAGAGTGAGTGCATTATCGCCCGCGCTCGCACTCGGCCATCAAATCTAGTCCCGCGCCGCACTCTATTGCGTTGGGAGTGCACGTCTGTAGATCAAGAGCCCGGCCCGAGGGTAGAGGATAGTGACGGGAAATATCGTCCCGGGTCGGGCCAAGTTCAGGCTCGGGGCCTCGGGCATAGAATCTAAGTTAGACGACACAGCCTTTCAAAACGTGTGTTTTTTTTCCGCGCCGTGATGAGTCGTTCATGAACGATCCGTTCATTGCCTCTGTCACGCGACAAATGAACAAAAGACTCGGAAGGTCGAGTAATTATTGTTCCCTGTAAATTATTTTTGACTGCATTATAATGATTTCTTAATTCAGAATATGATCAAGATTGCGTAGGTGGATGTGTTCGGGGAATTTGCCTGTTAAAAGTATAACATTTAAAGCCCCTGAAATGACTAGAAAAAAGATTAGTTAATTTTGATGAACGAAATTGAACAATAGAGTCAGTAAAACTTTCCATCACGGCCGCGACATGGGGCGTGGCAGCATCGACGATTCCATTTTTTATTTCGATTTTTGAGATTGTGAATTAATTTCGATCGATTTCGATTTAAAATCGAAATCGTGACACCCTTAGTTACCACACAAGTTTAATTTGTCTAATAAACTGACCTGTGTGAGTAGTAATTCTGCACTTGCAGGTAGTTCAGTAGAATGAATTGTCCTTATTCCTTTATATCCGCGGGACTCGCATGTGGCACTAATATCTCTTATTAGCAATCGCGCCCTGCTTCCACAGTAGAGTGCGGATCGGGCCGAATTTTTTTGTCCGAGCCCGGCCCGCGTCCGACAGAGCAGTAACCGAACCCGACCCGAGCCCGACAGGCATAAAGAGATTTATGTCCGAGCCCGACCGAGACCGACAGTTAAAATCCCATTTTTTTTCTCATACTAATGACACATGTGTGTTTGTTTGTGTGGAAAGCCTGCTTTTATTAAGCAACTGTAGGAAGACATTCGGAAAAGTCAGCAGGATGAGTGCATCAGCGCGCACGGAGAAACAAGCGCACTTAACGCAGGCGCGCATGCACGTGTTTCGTTGTCACGGCTACATAAACAAATTTCCGCACACAGGAAGACAGGTGTTATGGTAATATTTTACATGTATTTTAATCACAAAAACGAACGTTTGCATCAGGCACATTGGCTACCAACATAATAAGCTGTTTTAAATTTAAAATGTTCAATGCCATATCGCGCTGATGTGACCGAGCCCGACCCGAACCCGAACATAATTTCTAAATATCTGTCCGGACCCGGCCCGTCGGGTACCGACGGGTCCCGTCGGGCTCGGGTCGGGTATCCATCCTCTATTCCCCAGTCATGTTAAAAACATCAATGTATTCACTCATCCATAAACATTATTAGATCCATCGGCAAGAAGACAAGTTCCATAATTCCGCTTAATCGTCCTTAATCAACCTACGCCTTTGTTATTGTAGAGGTTAGCGACCGCTAGCGGCGAGAAAAATTACATATTGTAGCTTTAATCCCAAATTTTACATTTCAAAAAGCCTAAGTGAAAAAACTTTAACTCTCTTAAGGAACAGACTAATCGAATTCAGACTGACCACAAATCTGAACAGCTCCAGGATAATGAACAATGACATTCCCTGAAAAACCTAATTTCCACAAACCATGTGGACACAAAGCAGAGAAATGAGTCTGGGCATCATTACAAAGTGCTGTCAGCAAGCGCATTCACTCATTTTCGGACATATCAGTTCATCTTTTATCAGGACTACTGTCAGGAGGCCAGAAAAAAAATTACCATATCCAATATGTGACAAACTGAAGATGCATATCAGTTGTTTATTATTCATTAAAATTACTATTATTGTTTTGTGCATACTGACTGTGTACTTGCACAGAATCAATAAAAGGAACATCAAAACATTCATTATTACTACCAAAAGTACCTGCATAAGGCTGCATGTTTATCAGTCATTTTATTGGTTAGATGGATTGGACAGAGAAAAGAAAGTGACATTGGAAATAGCTGTCCATTTAATAACTTTGGATATCAGAATGCAATCTGCAGGAGTATATTAGCAGAATAACAATTCAAAAACTCATCTTGTGAGAATAATTCTCTTGTGTAAGCATCTGTGCTCGATTAGCCTTGTCATTAGTAGGATTCAGCGTCATCTGGACGCAGCTGAGCTAGATGTTAGTGTCTTGTGAACAATACACTTGCCACTTTTGCCACCTTGAATGATTAAAGTTATGACAGAGGACAGAAACTTGCTGTTATAAGTACTGACAACCTCCACAGTCTTGCAAACATCATCAAACACTGCAAACTGTATTAGCATAACAGGGACAGGTGCTTTTCAAGGTGCGGTTTCATCTTGCCTAATGTTTATGTATGAGAACATATGACAATATGCTGCCATCCACAGTCTAAGCAATTAAATTTGCTGAATCTTCTCCTCTAGGAAGCAGACGTGCTGCCTTCAAGGATGACCAAACATTCACGGAGAAATGAGGGGTTCGCTTACGGTCCTAAATATTCAGAAGAGAAGTTATGTGGCTTTTTAGGCTGAAAAAAGTACTGGAAACTTGACAGCGTAACAGCACAAGAAAGAGAAAAAGCAGTAATCTCAAAGTCAAATTCTGTCTGTGTCCAATATTGAGCCCCATGCTTTTACCTCAAATCAGATTTTATTGATTGGACTACACCCAAGACCATCTTTCTTCTTATACGACACAAGATTAGATGACATCAGCACATGTAATACCAGTCCAGTATCAGAGATGCAGTAAAATAAATATTAGCCTAAAGCACAAATAAAAATGCAGATGATGTGTTTAGTATTGCGAATAGAAAATATGCAGGCATTCTGTACTTCTAATAAGTTGCATGACAATGCTTAAACTGAAACCCATTGAAATATTTGAAATGCCTTCAGGTGACCATCTGAATGGAATCTGTTGTGCATTCTAACACTTCATTTTCACTTTAATGCTAAGAAAACATTGAAGAGCTAAAAAAATCTAATAAAACTGACTTTATGGTTTTTCCTCTAGTTTCAGGATTTTGGCTATATGTTATTCCTAAGTGTTTGGGGACCTTTTTCTGTCACTGTGAAAATTATATCCATTACTATATGTCACAAAGGTTCTAAAAAAAAAAAAAATCATGAATTGTGGTTAAGCAAACCCTGTAGATGACTTCAGTGCTGGGCTATTATCAGCTATGAATGATAAGCAATACAATCTCAAGGTCTGAGGAGAGAAAAAGAGCGAAAGACTATAAGAGAAAAGGATTTTGTTTTCTAAATCCATGCTGCCACCAAGTGGTGTTGTTTATGAAATACAAAGGTGCACCAAAATAGAATCTTAATTTTGCTGAAATCAGATGCAATGGTCCACATTTTAAAATTTTGACCTTTAAAATGAATATTCTGGGTTAAATATTACTAGATCTGAATTTGCTCTAAATGCTGATGATTACCACAGAAAATAATTTAAATTCACCCCTTAAGTTTATAAAAATACATGTTCAATATTCCACTTATATTGGAAGTCGATGGAGCTAAATGTTTGAACAGTTTTTGAAAGTATACCAAGGCTTAAACATTATACATTTTAAAGTTAAATCAAATATATTGATGTAGTCATGATTTAGTAAAAGCGGTCACAAAACCACCAAAAAATACTATAAAATTGTTTACACGGAGCAAATTCCACTCGCATGAATGTAACAAATTTCAATGTTAATCTGCATAAAACAGTATTGCTACTGCTAAAAGGATTTAGACAATTTCACTCAAATAAAACTTTTGTTCAAAATAATTAAGATAAAACTCTGTCACTGTTTGTGGTGAGCTTGAACCTGTAATATTTAACCTATCTATCAATATGACAAAAAAATTGTCTAATGAATATGTCAACCAGAACAGCTACATCTTGCTCCCTTAATTCTAACTATACATTTAGTTTTGTGTCTAAAGCCACTTTGTAGTACATATATGCCCCCTTATCGGTATATGACAACAGCCCCATGATCCCTCAGAACCTCACTGCCACTAAGGGAAATACTGTTAATGAGTGTGAAAGATCAAAAAAGAGTGAGAGGCAGGCAAACACAGGCACAGGGCCTTGTAGAGTGGGACCATCGTGCCTCATTGGACATTAACTTACGGTACCCGTCTGTCTCGCAGTTCTCTTACCACCATCTGTTTTCCCTTAATTCAAAAACACTCTCTTGTGATGTTGTGTGTAAAAATAGGGCATCTTCCTGCAAGAAACTGCAAATGAAGTGCAGCTCCACAGAAAAACCCTCTATATGCCTGCAGAACTCCCACCGGATTCACAGTTTGTAGAAAACACCTTTATATGTGGGAATGAGGATTACTGCGATACATGATGCTGCTTGCTATGTATGTTTGTTTTAGTTTTTTCCATTGAGTATCATGAGTGTTTTTTGAAAAGTTTTTGAGATTATTTTTAAAGAAATATTATTTTCACAAACACAAAAGGAGATGTTAGGCAGAATGTTCAAGCTTCTGTTTTCCACACAAGAAAAGTGAATGGTGTTTTATACAGCCAAGCTCCAAAAAGGACAGTAAAAGTGGTCTATATAACATGTGCACTATATTTCTAGCCTCCTGATAAATTTGTTTGTTTTTCTTCACACAAAGCTAAGTTGTTGTACATGGATAATCTTCACATCAAAGTACTCATATCTCATTTACAGCAAAAAAAATTATATGCAGTTGTCAAGAACTAAAACCTGACTTGTACACTGTATTAAAGGTATGCATTTTATAGGTTTATGCTAGAGCTGCACAATTATGGACAAATTGAGAAATTTTTTTGTTTAAAATAGGGATCGCGACTCACAACCATTCTGAATAGACAACAAAAAAATTGTGTAATTGAAAGAGAGGTTGACAATGTTAAAGCTACACTGTGTGATTTTTACCCCCATCTAGCGGTGAAAAGGTATATGACCATCCAGTGAATATTAGTTTCTGTTCCTCTCAATTCCGATTTCGTTTTAACTCCTACGGTGGCCAATGTAGTCCAAGATTGGAATGCAGCATTTCAACTGCATTATCACATTAGGCTACATTAATTGTGTATAAAGTAAAATAAATGAAAAATAACTAAAATTTAAAGTGCCTACATATAACTTGTAGCCTACAAATTATAGCGCCATTAAAATATTAATCACATGTTATCCGTCATAGAACACGGATTTATGTTACAAGGTAAACAATACTTTTCATCATTGACGCGAGGAAACCTATCCTAGATGTCGTTCTAGCGTTATGCACAGCACACCATGATATAATTAGCCAAGCAACTTCCAATATACACAAACAGGCTTAATTAACGTTACCTGTCGAGAAGAAAGCAGGCAATGTCGGCATCCTTTTTAAAATCGTTGCTCGTCATGAGCTCTTTCCATCTTGGAAAGGCCACTCCAATATTTACTTTTGTCTTGTTGATTTGCCTGTTGCGTTGCCGTCTTAATTCTCTTTTTCGCTTCCTTGGGAACTCTGATACGTATCCTCGAGAATAAGAGTGATCCTCCATCAGCAACAGACTTTCAAAAAGGCTTTCAGGTTTTTATATATCAGTCTCAAGCAATCCCCCTCTTGAGATTCGACACGGTGCCATCGAGTGTTAAAACGCGAAAGGCGAAGCTTGAATTAACGGGTATGTCCCTCTTTGGCTAATGTACTTTCAAGATGGAGGGGCAACATGGCGACCGACATTAGAACCCCCCACCCGTATGTATTTTCAATGGCATATTATACACTCACGAGAATACTTTATTACTTGAACGAAGTAAATATACATTAATGAGCACATATATTTTTGAAAGAACTAAGTGTTTTTAGCTAAGAATAAACTAAAAAAGTTACACAGTGTAGCTTTAATTGCTGCAGTCTAATTTTAAAAAAAATAATTAATTTGATAAATTTTTTTATATGTTTAAATGAATGATTCAATGACTCACTCATAAAGACTTCACTTGTTTCATTACAGTGCTGCATTTAAGTCCAATTTTTAATGGAACACACAAAACTATAGATCACTTGGAATCTGCTATGGAGATGATTTATTATTTACATTTTTTTTCCTTATGAATTTGTTTACGCACCATTCTATAGGCCTGAGTGTATGCTTGAGCTTTTGGAGAAAAAAAATGACATAAAGAGGATAATACAATAAACTAAAACTGTCTACAAAACAGTAGACTTACGGTGCTGCATGTATGTGGTCATCAAATTAACCTCCATAATATTATGTACACTAGAGTTGGGTGGGGCGCGATCTGCTGTGATATCACAATCATGTTGCATTGTGGTCTGTGGATCAGCCTGAAGTGTACATATTTAGTGGACTCGCTCCCTAAAGTAAAATCAAAGGGTCAAGGGTCTGTCCAGTTAAACTTCCCTCTCCAACTTGACGAATTTGAACACATTTCACTCATGGAAGTTCACGAGTGCATGTTTAAAAGTAGAGTTGAACGCAGCCTAGGATGAATCAGCGTTTTTGAACGAATCTCTTGAATGATTGATTCAATGACACAATCTTGATACAATGTTTACTTCAAGCCTCAAGTTATTTTCAAACGGTGATTTACTTTTATGTGGCTTTTTCAATAGCTTGGTGATATAAACCATCATCCCACGTTTGCTGTGTGCAAGCTCTAGCTTGTAGATTCTCATGTATTCACAAAAAAAAAGAAATGAACACAGGATCTGAATGACATGAGGGAGTAAATGACAAGAATTTCCATTTTGGGAATTGCTATTCCTTAAGGCCACTGAACGGTCTCTCCATTCAAACAAAAAGCTGCTAGAGCATGCAGGAATGTCTTAAGGCAGCTGCGCTGGAGGAACAGGTCAGGTTGAGTGACTTGCTCAAAGGCACAACAGTGAGCCGGGACGTCAAAATAACGACAGCCTAGTGCCTTTCCTACGCTATATGCTTACATGCCCCCTGGTTACTGATGAGAAGCATTGATGAATGTGAATGCACTCTACAACAGCTTGAACTTAATTCTGTCAATTCAGGGAGCTTCACCACCACATAAAAACAAGCATTTATACAAACATCACATTCAAACAAAATGCTCCAAGCCACTTACCTCGCAGCTAAACTCCAAGTCAGCATCCATTGTAACAATTGTGACGTTGAAGTTTTTGACTTGTTTCCTCCAGAGGGAATTGAGTCCCATTTTTGATGCAAGGACACTTGCCATAATAGCTGCTTAACTTCCCACCTCTTTAGAAACAACATAAACCTGTTGACTAACTATATCTGAAGCATAGCCTATGATGGAACGCATTAAGAGTTGACCTCTCGTTGAAAGCTTCAACCTAGCATTACTGGCAAATGTAACAATAAATGTGATTAAAGTGCATGTCTAAAGGCAGGATGTTGACAAACCACCTGCATTAACTGTTAACTAGCAACTGGGCACATACTATCCCTTTGACTTCCTCTAAAGCGCCATTAAGCCTGCAAGAAGATACAAGGAAAAGAGAATAGCATAAGTTTACATTCGCTAGTAATATACTGCATGTGCAATAACAATAGACAAAAGAAGCCAATTTTAAACTACAATACGCGTGATGTAAGATGACAGATAACTGAGAACAAACTTTTTACAATACTTTACAACATTTGACGTACTCATTAACGCGTGTTTATGCTAATCTATGGTTTCATGCCTCGTTGTTTTGTTTTGTTATGAGTGTTTTTGACGGAATTGGACGGACAGCTCGTAAACCGGTTGATAACTCACCTGTCGAGCCGTACACACAGCTGAATTCCTGTGGTGTGTGAGTGTGATTCACGTCCGTTTAAACACATGACACACAAACAAACACCACCACTGGTTTGACTCTTTTGGGCCAAAAAAAACTGCAGCTGAAACTTCGCTTGCGCGTGCGCGTGCGCGTGCACGAGGAAGGACATGCGCAAAAGTGCGCGTCATTGAGGTAGTTAAGAGTTTGTTTTTGTTTTTTGTCAGGAGATAATACCACAGACAGGGATAATACATCGCACAATACCCCAATTATTAAATAATTAAAGCACTTCCTGTCATTTATTTCCAAAAAGTAAAACTAAGATATTATTTTGGACATACTGTAAATGCTAAGAATATTGTACATCACTTGTACATTTAGAGTAAAATCTTAACATAAAACGATTATTAATCACCCTTTAAATTGTTTACTAATTTATACATTTATTACTTTTTAATTGTTATTTATAAATATGTCGTTAGTATTTATTATTCAAATCAAAGTATGAATGTAAATATAATATATGCTACTAAGTATCTAGATTTTCAGATTAAATATAAATCTATGTTCAGTTTTATTTTAAATGTTAAATTCAAATGAAGGAAAAGTAAATTAAAAAAATAAAAATAAACTAAGCTACTAAGTATCTAGATTTTCAGATTAAATATAAATCTATGTTCAGTTTTATTTTAAATGTTAAATTCAAATGAAGGAAAAAAAATAAAAAAATAAAATAAAATAGATTGGTTACTTTAAATCTGATGTCCTTTACTAAAGTATGCCTGCATTGTATAGACTATAATATATTATAAATTAATATTTAAAGTAAATGTTATATTTACGTGTTTCATTCAAATATAAATGGGTATATTCGGTTTATTTCCATAGCTTATTTCACGATATTCTCAAAGTTCAGCCCTTTGCACCAGAAAGGGGCGTGCTTTCGTTGACAACTGGGCGGGGCTTCGATGAGGTCATCGGAGTAAACAGAAAAGATGGCGACGCCATACACGGGAGATCGAGTTTTAGGGACAAATACGGATATTTCAGAGAGTTTCGCTAAGCAGTTAACCGATTTACCAGCCGAATTATTAGAGCATATATTGTGCATTCCCGTTCTAAACCATATCGACATTAGCAACGTTTCCTGCACGTGCAAGAGGCTGCATGACGTGTGCCATGGCAGAGGAAAGGTCTGGGCGCATCAGTACAAACTCAGGTGGCATAAATTAAACACATTTCTAAAGCTTTATACCTCCATCAACCTCGAGTTTTCAAACCATAAGAAATGTGTTTGATCCCTGATAGGTGGTTTAAGATGTGTATTCAATGCGTGTCTTGAGAGCTGTCAGGTCGTGTTCTCATTCTGCTGATGCACCAAATTCGGTCCTGTGTGCACATGCAGAGAAATGCATAACATGTAATATTTAACTATTACGGACTCACCTCCTATACGTCGAAAGAACGAAATGCACTTATAATTGTTTACAACGTTAAGCGACTTTAAACACAAAAATGCATGACATTCTGCTAATAATAAATTAACATATAGGCCTACATGAAAAAAAAAATCTTTAAATAGAACTATAGTTTTAAGTTTATTAAATCTATAAGTGTTATAGTAACAATATAGTAACTCTTGTGTTTTAGTGTATACTATAGTTAGTTATGTTTTGGCAGATTCATGTAAATTACAGTTTAGAGCTTTTTTGTTGCATTTAGCATGAAATTGAATTGCACCCTCTGCCTCAATTAACAATAATTTCTTTGTAATTTAGGTGACATATAAGCACACAAAATATATACTTTAGAATATGACACACAACATTATACTAGCCACATTTAAGGAATATGTTTAATATATTTGTAATACCTTGTTATGGGGTCAAATATTACTGATGTATCATTTATGTTTTAGGTGGCCCAGGCTGCAGAGATTTTATCAACATAATGAGTCGTACGATTGGCTAAAGGAATTCAAGAGCCGGGACATGGTTGGTCAACAGATAAGAAGAACAGTAGAGTCTATTTCCAAGAGGTTCTTCACAGAAGTTGTAAGTGACTCTGCAAGAGACTGACTTACAAAGCTGTCACAATGTGCCGAAAATATCATATTATTTAAGCCATGACAATTACGCAATGCTTTGGACAGGTATATTTGTAAGGTAAGTTGGATTTAATCTATTATTTCTGTAACTCAGCCTTGCGTTGGTCAGGTTCTTGGAGACAGCTTTGCAGAAATCGAGTCTCTTGGTGCCCCAGAACACTTCTGTGAGGATGAGCTGCTTGGTATTTTGAACTCAGAGAAAAGGTTAGAGATGAGCTCCCGCTTATGATATATATATTTTTCTGAGCACTAAATGGTTTAACTGAATTTATGATTGTCCTCCTTTCCTATGATGGCTTCAGGAAAAGTTTGACACTTAAGTACTATGCAAAGAAAATCCTGTACTTCCTCCGGCAGCAGAACATTTTGAGGAATTTGAAGGTTTTCTTTGAGCGACTACCAGAACAGCAATCAGCCCTGGAAGGTAAGCTCAAAAAAAGACTAACGAAAAGTAATGTTTTATTTCTTATTAATGGAAAACGAAGTGCCCCTATTTGGCCATTTTAAAGGTTCTTAATTTTGTTTGGAGGTCTCCTACAACAGGTTTACATGCATCCAAGGTCAAAAAATACTTACATTTTCACATAATATACATTGCAGCATCACCTTTTTTCTCACAGTGTCTGTAATGATTCAGTAAAGGAATCAGTCTCTCTAAGCCCCTCCTTTCCGTGAGCTACTCTGCTCTGATTGGTCAGATGCCCTTGTCTGTTGTTATCGGTCTTCCGTTTACAGTACGTGTCGGAAACCAAACGGCCATTACCATATCTGAAGTTTCAGCTCCAGGGGCTTCCTCAGCACTTGATACACAGACTGATACCAACAGTAATAATGGCATCAGTTTTACTGTATCAATTCAAACCTCATACTCATATTTTGGAAGTGCGTGCAAAGTGTATTTGCTTTGGCAGCGCAGAAAACAACGTCTTCTCGACATGTCGACATCACAAACCAAACTCTTCGAGGCCTCAGCTACAACTTTGAGGTCGGGTCAAAATGACGTTGTTCTTAAATAGCCAATGAAGAACATAGGCTGGCATTATGCAAATTTGATACAAACCTACATTGGTTTGTGCGGGAAGGAAGTAAAACTGGAATTGCTGATAACTCGTTTCAGGCAATTCAGAATCGGTTCTTTCTTTTGCGAGACAATACACCTTTTACTGTACACTTTGATCTATGAAACTTTGCAGACCTTTTACATTCCAAAACAGGTATATTACACACTGCATGAAAGGTAATATCTGAAAATGCTACTATGCTTTATAATACCAGGGACGAGGCCACGTAAAGGCCAGGTTAATCGAATAATATCCGTCATACTATAATGGTTATCATATATAATAATCATAGCTCAAATCAAATTAAATGTGCAGCCACATAGTAGGCTTTGTAAAATTATTGTTTCGTATACAGACTTACCAAAGTTTACTCACTTCGTTATTATGGATGATTGAGGTTGAACATGGAATTATAGTTTAAATCATTATTTGTGTCAAACAACACATGTCCGTTTGTTTAATTCCAGGTGCTGTTTTGGTCGACCAGTATTGCAACCCTCTGACTGATTTTACCCTTGAGAGCATATCCGCACAGATAGAAGAAATCACTGACAAGGTGAAAAAGCATCTGCGAGTAAAAAACGCCACACACCCAATTCTACGAGCCAGTCAAGGTCAGTCCGCAAAGAGAGATCTGGAAAATTCAATTTACTGTTGTCATGAGGTCTATTAGTCAGACCCGTGTATCCAGGCGTATGTTCTCCCTGTCGTCCTTAAATAAAAGCTTTCAGCTCGATGTCGGTGACATAAATTTCTTGTTTGTCTCTTAGCCTAATTTTCAACAATTTTTAATTTACTTTGGACTGCACTGGGAAACCACAACAGCATTGTTGTTCTTAAAGCTGTAGCGTCCTATATCTGTCTTCACTAGACTGTTTTTCCAGGAGACTGCTTCATTCTGGAAGACTTGGAGTTTCAAAGGCAAGTCATATGCGCTCTGAACGCTGTTCTATACGACCAGCTACAGTACAAGGGCAATGAGCGGGACTACTACAATCCGCTGAACTCATACATACATCAGGTACTGGAGTCACATGGATATCATACTCATTTCCAAAATACTTTGCAGCCATACACATATGCACGTATACAATGTGCATTACATAAACAAATAACTTTGAATAACGTGTAAATTTACATAGTAAAATCATAGTTTTTTTTTTTAAATGAGTAACATTACTTTACTATTTCATTCATAATTATATATATATATATGTATATATATAGTATATATAAATTATATAAAGTATATATAATTTATCCAAAGAATACAAAAGGCTGTAAGCATTTTATGAGTTGTGAGGGTTCTAGGAGGTGTTTATGTTTATCAGGTTTATTTTGTTAAAAATTATAATTCTGCTTACAAATTAAAAAAAACTGTACTTATTATCTCCAGACAATATAGCAGAACAGAATTTGAGTGATGCAACAGAGCAGGTACTGTTGCCAATTATCCTGACAACATCTTTGTGCCGACATGTTATTGTATTTAAACTAAGATACGGTTTAAAAGTTTGCAGTGGGTACGATTTTTTAATGTGTTTGAAAGAAGTCTCTTCTGCTCACCAAGGCTGAATTTATTTGATCAAAAATACAGTAACCATACAATATTATTATTATATATTTTAATATGTTATTTAATTTTACATTTATTTAAACTGATTAAAAAATCAGGATTGTTTGATGAATATAAATATCAAAAGAACAGTGTTTATTTGAAATAGTATTAAAACTACTTTATAAAAGACTTAACTGTTACGTGTGATTAATCTAATGCATCCTTGCTGAATAAAAGTATTAATTTCTTTTTTTTTTTTCTTTTTTTTTTTTAAATCTACTGACCCCAAGCTTTTGAACAGTACATTATGTTGGGGTGATAAACTCTCATCCACAGCAAAAGAAAAAAAAAAACACTTCCAAAGTAAAATAAATACCTGTAATGGACAAAACACTAAACATAATGTTACCTTCCATCTAACTGTGCTGAAAGTAAAAACATAATATTTACATTAAAGCATTGTATTGTATGTGTAAGTGTAGACAGAAATGTAGTTTATTTCTCACAGTGTTGGCTCCTTTGTGGTCAGGTGCTGGTCCGTCGTACAGGCATTCCCATCAGCCTCTCTGTGCTCTACATGACTCTGGCCAGGAAGTTAGGAGTTCCTCTGGAGCCTGTCAACTTCCCCAACCATTTCCTGCTCCGCTGGTGCCAAAATCAAAGCAGGTGTGTGTTTTCCACTTTCAATCTATTGCAATCTGTCAACGTGAAATCACATAGCAAACACCATTCACTTTCAACATCAGTGCATTGCTTTAATCCAAATATGCTTAAAAAAATTCAGTTGTGCTTGCATTAAAAGTTAAACGACAACGTAAGTTGACTGATGTGTTTTGCAGGAGTGGTGACATCTACGACTATGTATACATTGACGCGTTTGGAAATGGAAAGCAGCTGGCTGCTAAAGAGTGTGAGTATCTGATCCGACACCAGGTGACAGCAGATTACTACAGCGCTATAAGCACCAGCGAGCTGCTGCTGAGGATGGTGGGAAACCTGCTTAACATTGGCAAGAGAGGGTGAGACTCAGGGGCTGTTTACACCACACCGTTTTCAACTAAAAACGCAAAACTTTTTATGTGTTTTGGTCATTAATTTACCTCATAACTTTGTTTTGTGGGCCTGAAGATGCAAACTTTTGAAAACGGGTTTAACATTTTTTGAAAACGATAATGTTATTGTCTCGGTGTAAACTACAAAAACGCGAATTTGTGCAAACGGTAATGTCATGCGCATGCGTATTAAGTGTTCAGTCTATAGGCACGTAGCGTTTCTTTACAAAATGAGATCGCCATCTACTGGCCTCACAGCAGAATACAGCGTTTTTAGTCGTTTTTTCAGATTAGTGTGAATGGAGAAAAACGCGACGGAAAACCGGTTTTTAGTACTTCGTTGTTGTGTAAACATGCCCTCATGCTTTCATTACTGTACTTGTGCTTTTATGCGTAATGAACAGCTCTTTTATATTCTTATTGTCAGAATATAAAACCTATTTCATGCTGCATGTGTACTCATTAGTAAACCAGTCAGGGGATTCTGCAGTTTAGACTGTTTTATGTTAATGAAATTAGTTTTCTTGGCTGTCAGCTAATCTTGTGAATTAGTCAGACCAATGTTTGCTACAAAATGTGCTTGCTTTTGCTTTTTTGTCTAGGGAAGGGAATGAGAAATCATATCAGCTCCTGCGGGACTCTCTGGATCTCTATCTCACTATTAACCCTGATAACGTGCAGTATCTTCTGCTGCAGGCCCGCCTCTACTTCCATCTGGGCATCTGGCCTGAGAAAGTGAGTTCAATCTCACAGAACAGACTTGAATGTCAGTAGCAATCCACAATTCACAGTAGAAAACCTATGCTTAATACAGAATAGTATAAGATAAAATCTCTCCGGCGCATATGCATAAGGATACTGGTTTGAATTTGTCCTTCATCTGTTTCTAATCCCATTCCAATACTTTCCTATAACTCTCCGCTGTGTTATTCCATAAAAAAAGGCCTTTAAATATAAAGGTGTTGGCTCTTTACACTAAGTGATAAAGGGTTAGTTCACCCAAAAATGAATCAGTTACTCACCCTCATGTCGTTCCAGACCCATTAGACTTTCGCTCGTCTTTAGAGCACTGAGATTTATGAAGTATCTTTGTGCATTTTTCATAACAATAAACGTAAAATCATTTCATAACTATAACTTAAACTCACTTTTTTAAGCTTTTTTTCACTTCAGCAATAATGTGCCTAGTGTCATCTTTAAAGTAGACCAAACTTAAATCCGTGCTCCAAAACATTTAAGATTTACGACAGTTAATTTGGAAATTTTATTTTCAGGTCTATGTTAAAAAAAAGTGAATAAATGGATTTTAACTACTTTATAAATATAAATTAGTATCATAAAATACCCTAAGAATACAAAATATTAAATAGAAAACAGTATAGAACTAAAATATATTATTCATTTTATGGACAATTTTTGTCTGCCACCAGAGGTTTAATGAAATCTGTGAGATTTCTGTCCTTCCATTGAAAGTGTATTCACCCAAAACTCAGACAGTTTAAGTGCCAAGTGTGAATAGACTTTCAAGAGACAGAAATCCCTGAGATTTCATTAAAAATATCTTCATTTGTGTTTCAAAGATGAAGGAAAGTATATGGTTTGGGATTTACATGAGGGTGAGTAATTGATTACAGAATTTTCATTGTTGGGTGGACTATCCCTTTAAAGAGGGTAATTGCTATTTTGAAGGTGGATGCTGTTTGTGCACCAAGTATAAATAGCACCCCTGGTTACACTAAGTGCAAATAGTGACATGTTATTCACAGAGTGTGTAAACAAAAGTAATATGCTATTTTACTAAGGGTATATTATCTGTGCAATCTGCCAAAAAGATTGGCTATTTGCACAAAATAAAAAAGGCAGTGAGCATGGAAATATTAAGCATCGCTTTTACATTTCTAATATATGTTTTTCACACCTAACACAACTTAAAAGGGATTGTATATGTTGCACTTGCATTGCGAATTTGTGATACTGAAAACTGCGAATAAACCACAAAGTACCCATCTTGAATATGATTATGGGTCTATATAAATAGTTTAATGGGTGTTTGTAATAAGCAGGCTTGTTTGATGTGATTGTCTCTGTCTCAGGTGTTGGATATTCTGCAGCACATTCAGGCCCTGGACCCGTCCCAGCACGGAGCGGTCGGGTATCTGGTGCAGCATACGCTCGAGCACATCCAGCATAAGAGACATCCAGAAGAGCCCGAGGTGAAGAGACGTAGCGCGCCGGAGCACAGGGACGTACAGTACTCTGTAGGCCTCGTCATGAAACATAAGAGGTGGGTTCCTGTCTGTGTGAGCTGCGAACTTATGAACTACATGGAGCCTGAAACTCCATTTAATCTCAAATTTTAGAACAGCGACATAAACTTCTATCTTGAAAACTACAGTGTTCTCTTTTTTTTCTCTCTCTAACTAACCAACATGGCTATACTATAATACTGCAAAGTACATAGCAAAAAGTCTTTTTGCCTCTTTTCTCTGTTTCGGGTGAAATATTCCCTGTGCACTCCCAGTCAACAGTTTGAAATAAATGAGAATTTCTTTGAATGAAGTTGCTTATTTTTACTGATGCTGCATTTATTTGATTTAAAATTTAAAATATACAGTAAAAACAGTAACATTGTGAAATACTATTAAAATTCAACTGTTTTCTATTTGAATATATTTTAAAATGTAATTTATTCCTGTGATGCAAATCTGAACTTTCTACATCATTACTCCAGTTTCTACTGTACAATTACTGTTACTCCAGTGTCACGTGATCCTTCAATAATAATTCTAATATGCTGATTTGGTACTCAGTTATCATTGTAATTGGTACTCATTTATTAATAATGTTTTTTAATATAATCAATGCTGAAAATAGTTTTTGCTGTTTAATATTTTTGTGGGAACCATGATTCATTTTTTCATAGAAAGTTCAGTGAACAGAATTTATTTCAAATATAAATAATTTGTTCCATTCATATCTATTTGTTACATCTAATATCTATTAATATCATAAATATCTTTACTGTCACTTTTGATATGTTGTCCTTTATGAATAAAAGTATTAATTTCTCTCTTTTTTTTATCTTACTTAACCCACACTTTTGAATGATAGTGTATCACGGTTTCTACTCAAATATTAAGCAGCAAAAAAAAAAAAATGTTTTCAACATTGATAAAAAAAGAAATATTTCTTGCACACCAAATCAGCAAATTAGAATGATTTCTGAAGGATCATGTGACACTGAAGAATGGAGTAATGATGTTGCAAATTCAGCTTTCTGTCACAAGAATAAATGAAAATTTTAATATTTTAAAACCGGAAACAGTTCTTTTAATTTGCGAAAATATTTCGCAATATCACTGTTTTTAATGTATTTTTAATCAAATAAATGCCGCCTTGGTGAGCACAAAAGACTTCTTTCAAATACAAAAAAAAAAATCCTTAGTTGTTCCTACTTTTCCGATTTTATTTTTCATTTATATTTCACATTCAAAAGATTCGGGTCAGTAAAATTGAAGTAAATGCTTCCACAAATAATTAGATCTTTCAATATGAATGGAAAACGTACTTTTCCAGTAAAAAGTGAATCTCTTCCAATGCAAATGAAACCGAAACACGCAAGTTTAGCTAGTAAAAACAAAGGACAGGAGTAAAAAGAGCAGCAAACAGTGTTCATTTGTAACGTGTTTCTTAGCTAGTGTGATAAGCAGCTGCCGTCAGTGCGTACTTGTGTGTTTGTTTGATGCCAAATAATACAATGTGAAAAGAGGCTAATTTACAATAGGAATATTTTCTTAAGAAGAATGTTCTCAAACTGTCCAATGTCCTCACAGGTCAGGCTACAACTGCGTTATCTATGGATGGGACCCTAAATGCACCATGAGTCAGGAGTGGATTAACACCATGAGGGTCCATCAACTGTCTAAGGGGGCTGATCAGCCATTTTACAACGTCCTAGTACAGGACGGGACCTGTAGATACGCTGCGCAAGGTGAGACTTTCCCTGAGCCAATCACGGATCATTTTAGAAAATGGAAATAATTTGATTCTTTTTATATTTTTTTATTTTATAGGTTGTGCATATACTTTCGGAGACTGGTATCTGAAAACTGGGTCTTTATTCTAATTGCTCTCAATTTCATTAGCAGCAGTGAATCATTTCTTTGGGGGCAAATGGGTCAGGTGTTAATATATATTATATAATAATAGTAGACAGAGTAGGGTCTAAACCAGCACTATAGGAACTACATGTGACGTAAGTGTACACTGATTGGCCGAACACACACGCGAAACACCAGCACCCGTCGTTTTTAAAAAGCTGTGTACACACACAGATTATAGCTTATATATTTACTCCAGTAAGTAACACTACGAACATGGAAAACAGTGATAGATTGACCTCTCAACCTTTACGCTAAGGAGAAAATCCAACGCAACTTTGAGGGGACCAAGAGAAAATTGATTATGTATTTCTGCTCAGCTAGCAACACTGGACAATAATTACACTGCAAAAGTTAATATTTTTCATATAGTGTCTACTTTCTTTGTATAACAGTTCTATCTAATAACGTGTTAGACTTGACTGTTAGACGGATCGTAAACTAATGAACATGGAGAATGTGTGCCCTGGCATCCTCAGCACCGCACAATTGACACAATGTCATGCGCGGTTAATCACTTCAGAGTTCCTACTGGCGGTGCGAATGCAACCAGATAAATGGTCTTAGGGGAACATTCAGTTCTCAGGGAACCACCCTCGTTGTTAGTTCCCATAACTAAGTTCCAAGAACTACCCGTTACAAAAGGATTTAGAATAATTCCCGCCCAAGGCAAATGCGAAAAAGGGGCCGGCGCCTGGTTGAATAGCGTTAGTAGTGTGTTAAAATCAAGCTGCACCCTTCCGGTCTCTCTCTTGATTCCAATACGGACTTTAAATTATATTAAGCCTTAAAGTTCTGCATAATTAAGGGCGTGGCCTCTTGAGTGACGGGTGGATTGATGCTGCGGTCACTACTAGCCGTTTGTCTGCTGTCTGTTAGCTGTCACGTCACCTCAGCTAATCCCGTCTCTTTGCCCTTTTTCTGTTACCCGGGAGTAACGCGCTGCCAAGATGGCGACGGGCGGCTCCGCCCACTTTGGGCTTCAAAAATGCTCTTCAGAAACCTACGGGTGACGTCACGGACACTACGTCCATATTTTTTTACAGTCCATGGTTGAAACTCGCGGTTATGGTAAGGGGCGTTACATTTCCGAAATACACTCGAAGTGGACAAGCGGTTGACACGCTGGTCCAGCCGACCAATCAGAGCCCTCTACAGAAGAAGGGGCTTTATAGGAACAGGAGCTACACAGAACTTTACTGACAGACTGGGAAGAGAGGAGCTGCCATTGTAAAAATGTGAAAGTGTCTTTAAACATTCAAGCATGAAAACCTGTCCTAGCAGAGCCCAAAAAACTAAATCAAATCTAAGAAAACCTCACTTTCTCTTTTCATTTGCAGAGAATCTGGAGCCTCACTCTGCCCCGCTGGAGATCGCTCACCCCGAGGTCGGCCGCTACTTCTCTGAGTTTTCTGACACACACTACATCGCTAATGAAGAGCTCCAGGCGCGTTACCCAGAGGACATGTGCAAGACCCACAGGACTGTAGAGGAGCTTTACCACGGCCTCAACCCAAACTCAGGCCAACCATCCGAGCCAACCGCCAACTTCCAGGACCATGATTTATTAGATCCATAGACCAGAATGCCACCTCTTTCCCTCCCTCCCCACTTTAAATGCGAAAAGTCACTCAATTTGTCCTGTACTAGGCTATTACAGGAAGTTGCTCAATACAACTGACAATGACAACTGACATAAACTGACAACTTCATTTCCTTCGTACAACATCCTGGTCCTAGATCAGTTTTACGGGCAACTTTGACCCAGAGCTGCAATCGTAATCTGAAAGAAACTACATATGTTGAATAATTTGAGTGGTTGAGTACAAATGATGTGGTTGAGTTACAGTATTTGTGGATACAAAACATACTCTGGATAATATATATAGAGATTATATGAACTTACACTACAGGAGGGTCTGAACATCTGTACAGTATATGTGTTCAGGCCCGTCCATTATGTCGTCATTCAACACATCTCACTAAACTAATGCACTAATTTCATATATGTTAATATGTTAACAAACATGCACTTGACATGATGTAAAATGGCTAACGCTGTCACCTTGAAATATTTTGTAATGTTTACTTCAAAGTTATTTAAAAAAAATACCTAGAGAACAAGGGCTCAAGGAATTCTTGACTCATGGTTGTAAATACAAAAGCATTGAGAATATAAGAATGAATCACAATAAAATAAAAAAGAATCTCCATTTCAAATGGTTCAGTTATTTCTTTATTTTTGTTTGTTTTATTTTTATGAATGATCTATAGCTTTGTAAGTTTAGGGAACATTTTAAGATTCCCTTTCAATATTTTATTATTCAGATAATAAAATATGAATTTGGTATATTATGAAAAAAATTAAATATTGTGGTGGCTTTGGGTAAATAATTGAGATTCCATTTTCAAGTTTTTCTCAAGCTAAACTTTTTTGAGGTCACCAAACAAATGTATGCACATTTGAGACGTTGACCATGTGAACAGATGGTAAGATTTCCAGACAAGATGCTCATTAGAATATTCTTCAATGATTCTGGAGAACACGATCGTCAGGTATTTTTCATGTTAAGATACAAATCAAATATGAAACCATTCTGAAGTTCATGTTAATTTGTCAATGAAACTTTAATTGTTATGCTGATGATTTTATATTTTCACTAGTAGTCTCTTGTCTCCCACTGTATAATATATCGACAGCAATTCACTGTTTTATCAAGCATAGGACACCTAAAATTGAAAGTCAAAAACGACAAACAAGTAAGAGCGGTGTCCCTCTTGTATTCAAAGCAGAGTTTGTTTGCATTATCTTTAATACTCATCAAAAGTCCCACAACCTCAAATATTTATAATGCAAATATATAAGCATCTTGGCACACTGTCTTTCTCTGGCTGCAGAAGATGGATTGGGTAAATATCACAAACACAATATTTGCATTGTTGTTTTAATGGCAACCAAGAATATCTTACTGTTCAGAGTTGCCGTAAAAATAATATCTTTAAGAAACTTCAAATGAATTGTATAAACTGAACAAGTTTATACAATTAATTTAATAATTTAGATTTGATATATATATATATATATATATATATATATACAAGAAGAGATGCTTAAATGAGAATACTAGTGTACTATTTATGAAGGCTATATCTTTAACACCAAGCATATCTGCTGACTCTGTTGATTTTCTCCTTGATTCTTTTAACTCAAAAGTTAAGAGTGTAATTGATGATATTGCTCCTGTGAAAGTCAGGAAGAAGAGTGGCAGACAAAAAGCACCTTGGAGAAACTCAACAGCAGTGCAAAATATGAAAAGACAATGCAGAAAAGCAGAGCGCATGTGGCGGAAGACAAAACTTGTAGTCCATTATAACATCTACAAAGACAGCATCCATGCTTTCAATAAGGAACTAAGCAAAGCTAGACAGACTTTTTTCTCGAATATTATAAACAGCAATATAAACAACACGCGCACTCTTTTTGCTACTGTAGAGAGACTGACAAACCCCCCAAGCCAGATTCCCAGTGAAATGCTCTCAGTGAGAAAGTGCAGTGAGTTTGCTTCTTTCTTCTCTGAGAAAATCAATAATATCAGAAAGGTGATCAGCTCATCCTTGAGTTGCGCTGGGGTCAGGCAGATCAAACAACAGCACGAGAAAGTAGCAACTATGTCTGATTTCGAAGAAATTGATGGCAAAATTTTGGAAGAAACCGTACAGCAACTAAAAACATCAACCTGCGCCCTTGATGCACTTCCCACATCTTTTTTCAAAAATGTGTTACACAGCTTAGAAGCAGATCTCCTAGAAGTGGTAAATGCCTCACTTCTCTCTGGGAGTTTTCCGACCTCCCTGAAAACTGCTGTTGTCAAGCCCCTCCTGAAAAAGAGCAATCTGGATAAGACCATATTAAACAACTATAGACCGATCTCAAATCTTCCTTTCATAGGCAAGATCATTGAAAAAGTTGTCTTCAATCAGCTGAACAAATTCTTAAGCTCGAATGGATACTTTGACCATTTTCAATCTGGTTTCCGACCGCACCACAGTACAGAGACCGCGCTCATAAAGATAATAAATGATATTCGCTTAAATACTGATACAGGCAAATTATCAGTGCTGGTACTACTCGACCTCAGTGCTGCATTTGACACTGTCGATCACAAAATACTTCTTGACAGGCTGGAAAACTGGGTCGGGCTTTCTGGGATAGTCCTAAAATGGTTCAGGTCATACTTAGGAGGCAGAGGTTATTATGTGAGTATAGGAGACCATAAGTCTGAGTGGACATCCATGACATGCGGAGTCCCTCAAGGCTCAATTCTTGCGCCACTCCTATTCAACCTGTACATGCTCCCAATGAGCCAAATAATGAGAAAGAACCAAATCGCTTACCATAGCTATGCAGACGACACACAGCTCTACTTAGCCCTATCGCCTAACGATTACAGCCCCATTGACTCCCTTTGCCAATGCATTGATGAAGTAAACAATTGGATGTGCCAAAACTTTCTTCAGTTAAACAAAGACAAAACTGAAGTCATTGCGTTTGGAAACAAAGATGAAGTTCTCAAGGTGAACGCATACCTTCAGTCTAGGGGTCAAACAACTAAAAATCAAGTCAGGAATCTGGGTGTGTCTCTAGAGTCAGACCTTAGTTTCAGTAGTCATGTCAAAGCAATAACTAAATCAGCATATTATCACCTGAAAAATATTGCAAGAATTAGATGCTTTGTTTCCAGTCAAGACTTAGAAAAACTTGTGCATGCTTTCATCACCAGTAGGGTGGATTATTGTAATGGACTTCTCACTGGCCTTCCCAAAAAGACCATAAGACAGTTGCAGCTCATACAGAACGCTGCTGCTAGGATTCTGAGCAGAACCAGAAAATATGAACACATCACACCAGTCCTCAGGTCTTTACACTGGCTGCCAGTTACATTTAGGATTGATTTTAAAGTATTATTACTGGTATATAAATCATTCAATGGCCTAGGACCTCAATACATTGCAGATATGCTCACTGAATATAAACCCAACAGATCACTCAGATCATTAGGATCACATCGGCTAGAAATACCAAGGGTTCACTCTAAGCATGGCGAGTCTGCTTTTAGCTACTATGCCAGCCGCAGCTGGAACCAGCTTCCAGAAGAGATCAGATGTGCTCCTACAGTAGTCACATTCAAATCCAGACTCAAAACACATCTGTTTAGCTGTGCATTTACTGAATGAGCACTGTGCCACTGTTCGTCCGACTGTTTGCACTGTATTTTATTTTATGTTTTAATTATTCTGATTTCTGTATTTTATCTTTTATTCTAAACTGTTTTAATTATTCTGATTTCTTTTGATTATTTTAATTTCTTCTATGTAAAGCACTTTGAATTACCATTGTGTATGAAATGTGCTATATAAATAAACTTGCCTTGCCTTGCCTTGCCTATATATATATATATATATATATATTCACTAAATCTTATTGACCACGACCCCAAATATTGCTATGACAGAAACGACAGGATGTCTTCTTTTATGTAGTTTGGAGATTATCAAATGTAAGTGTCTGGGTCTCAAAATAATGTTCGTATCGCAAAACCAGTAAAAACTGGTTGAGCCAGCCATATGTGTGTGTATATGTGTGTGTGTGTGTGTGTGTGTGTGCCACTGCTGCTTATTTGAATATTTCATGAGATGGGCGGAGCTTTGCTATCAAAGTGTGAGTGCAGCGCACATTGCGAAAGTTCTGATTGTCTCTTCCGGACGTTAACATGGGAGCTTCTCAGTCAGGACGAGTGCCTGAGTTCCAAGATCTGGCTGATAAAACTGGCTGTGAGTATCTAACTTTCTAAATATATAGACGGCTACATTTTCCAGGTGTGCTTAAACTATAGACCTAGAGACACTTACTAAAAAGTACTACGTGATGGTACCTGAAGAAGGTAATATGGTACTATGGTATTCATATACACAATACTCCAATGTAGCCTACTTCAAAGAATAGTAACGTTACCATGCATGGTTAAAAAAAATACATAATTATTCATGATCAGGATCATTATTAGTGATATGTTTAGCTTTATATTAGGTTTGTTAATGACCCTTGATCTTTATTTTTGTATTTCGATGACTGTACAACAAATACGTGCATATTAAAATGCTTATAAACTGCATATAGACTGTCTAAATTCTCAGTGCATTCTAGTAATGCAATGCAATAAAGTAATGAAATGTCAACACACATAACAGCCTAAATCTAACCAAACCCGAATTTCACTCCGTCGAAATACTTCAGAAGTAGAAGTACTTTTGGAGAATCGCATGCAATCCAGCAAAAACGGGGCATAAGGCCGCCGGACGGGACGGGTGCCATTGTGGCAAAATTATTCTTTGAAAATCTCCTTTAATAAAACTTTATAAGGGCAAATGAAAGAGAATTTTACTTGCCCAGTTGGACAAGAAGCATCGTAACGCGACAATGATTCTGGTTGTATTAGCTACATTCAGTGTAATGAGCGATTGAAGTAACGTTAACGTTACGTTATTACTGGTAACAAGATCGCACTGACTGTCTTTTTGTGAGAGAAACATTCTTTCGAGGAGAAATCGAAACAAAATGCGAAACAGCACATAATAATATCACAAAAGAAACATGCTGAGGTAAAAATTCAAAATGTTGAGTTAAAAAAAAAATATAGGCCTATATATATAGGCTATATAGCATATATAACGTATGATATAGGCCTTTGCGGCTAAGTTAGCTAACGTTACATAACACGACCAAGGGAGCTGTTTTGCTCACGAAGTAGCCTAGCCTATAACGTTATGATTATCATAAATGTTTATTGTCGTAAACATGAAGCCGATATAGTAAGTTACTTACATTTTAGACACATTATTGACTGTTTTAGTTATTTCACGAAAATGGTTCCAAAGGAAAACAACAATGGCAGCCCCTACGGATGCAGTGTTTCTGCAGGCGGTACACGGTGAGAAGACACTTTAGGACAATATAACGTTTCAGTCAAATTAATAATAATATAATAATGATAAGAATACACACACGATTATGTATTACAATGTTATGTGTCTCTGAAACAATAAGTATATTGCGCTCAGGTAGTTTGGCGTAACTGGCCTGGAACGCTACAAGGTCGTGAGTCGTGGTTTGAAGTCGTGAATTACGTGCTCAAAAACCTGCCTGGAACGCAGCATTATTACCGGATGATTGTGATTCAGCGTTTTGAACGAATCGTTTGAACGAATGACTCACTTATTAAGACAGTCACTTGCCGCCACCTACTGGCGGTTTAGTTTCATGTTTAAAAGTATTATTGAAATTTTTCTTGTATATTTAAACATTTATTTAAAACATCAATCTCATAAAGTTAGACTATTTATTGCAGTTGCAATTTTGCTGTGTATAGGCTAAATTATTTAATTTGATTGGTAACAGCCCCGTTTTATTATTATAACTATATTTTATATTTTGTTTTCACAACTGTATGATGTCAGATGAGCAAATATTTAATAACAAGCATATATTCATTCTACAGTGCAAATCTTTTCCAAACAAACTGTACCTCACAAAATAGATTATAATCAACTAAATTGTGATAGAATAAATGTAGATGTTGCTTCCGTTCCTTTACACAAAATTACGTTTCTTCTTAACATGAGTTTTTCTGGTTTTACTGTTTTTTTCTTGTGAGCATGTATGTGTGAAGTATAGCCTATAATTTACTTCTTCTTGTCATTTCCACCATTAAAGAGAAGTGTCTCATTTAACAGCAGAAAATAATAGTCTACATCAGGGTTTTTTAAAAGGAACTGCAGTCCAGGGTCGTATTAATCAATTCATTAAATCCTAAAAATTTACAAATTAAAATCAATAATTCATTAAAAAATCTAAATAAAAACCTTACTAAAAATGATTCAATATTTTATTTTCTGTCACTTTTAAATAATTTTCACAAAGAAATTGCTAGTAAATTTCACAAAGAAATTACAAAGAACTGGTGAAATTTTGAAGTTTGAACATTATATTTTTACAGCATTTATTAACCTTTGTTAATGTTAGTTTTTTAATATATATATATATATATATATATATATATATATATATATATATATATATATATATATATATAAACTAACATTAACAAAGGTTAATAAATACTGTAAAAATATAATGTTCATTGTAAGTTCATGTTAATGCATTAACTAATGTTAACTTATATATATATATATATATATATATATATATATATATATATATATATATATATTTATTTATTAGGGCTGTGAAAAGATTAATCGTGATTAATCACATCCAAAATAAAAGTTTGTGTTTACATAATATAGGCTATGTGTGTGCACTGTGTATAATTATTTTGTATAAATACACACACATGCATGTATACATTTAAGAAAAATGTGTTATTTATATATATATAGAATATTTATATATAATATAAATTATATATAAATATATACAGTATACACATGCAAATATTTCTTAAATATATACATGCATGTGTGTGTACTTATATATATACAAAATAATTATACACAGTGCACACACATATATTATGTAAACACAAACTTTTATTTTGGATTCGATTAATCAGGATTAATCTTTTCACAGCCCTAATGTATGTATGTATATATATATATATATATATATATATATAGTGTACAGTTAGCGTATACTAGACATCTCAAATGCATATTGTATGAGCAATAATAATAGAGAGTGTTTTGATTTGGTGTCAGCTGTCATAAGATCATGGATTGATTGCACATTCCATTTTGGTTGACTAAATATCTATAAATACAATTTGTACTGTGGCATGTTGACAGTGTTGTACATTGAGTTCATCACCTCCCTCCTGTTGTAATCTGAGGCTGGAACCACATTAGAGTTTATTATGGTTACCTAAAAAAACATGCATTGTTTAATAAATCAGTTTGATGATATGATTCATTATCAATTCATCTTGCACCCCACCAACACACACATATCGGCTGCATTCGAAATCGCATACTTCACCGGAGAAAAACAGTATGTGACAAAAGAAGTATGTCCTAATTCATAGTATCATAAAAGGCAAAAAGGTACCCGGATGACCAACTACTTCAGATGAGATTCTGAAGTGTGCATACAATGGACACTTTACTATCCCATGAGGCCACAGGAGAGGATTTTTAAATGGAAGTCAAGCAACGCAACTGACGCTGGTAGGTCACGACAATGACAACATGGGGATTGTAGTACGTCAGGATTACATTCATACTACACACACTCATACTAAATACTATTTTAGCGATCGTAAAGTACGTACTTATTAAAAATAAGCATCTACTCAAGAGAGTATGCGATTGCGGACGCAGCCTATTCTCTGTCTCCATCACTCCTTCAAAACAGCTTTGACTGTCACTGCATTGACCTGTAAAGTTATTTGAAATTTTTCTGAATTTGCTGTCTTTTTCTCACTTTAGTTTCCATAGAGCAGATAAAAAACCTCCATAACAGATTTATGTACCTGACTCAAGATGAAGAGACTTTAAGGTACGGTACAATTGACTTGAGACTATAATGACTATAAACAAAAACTGTCATAACGGTCATCTATCACACACTTTATATTGATGCCTGTGTTAGGGCAGAGCCATTGGTCTGCAAATTATGGACGCAGATTTTTTGAGGTAAAGTTTAACAATAAGCAAAATCTGTTGTTGCAATATGTTGTTTTTATCAGTTAGCTTCTCTAATTTTGATGCAAGTTCTGCCTAATATCAAATGACACAGCGTGTATTATTGACTTTCCTTTATAATGAAAAGTAGTGTAAAAAGAACCATTTCTTCTAAATTTCAGACGTGAACACCTTGAGAATATGAGCGATTTGGCCCTCAACCCAATCCGAAGACAGATCATTGAGGCTTTCTTTGATACAAGGTGTGTACAGAAAAGGAAAGACTCAAACATATGGGTCCATATCAGAATTAGAATCAGTTAATAATCAATGCCTAATAGTTAGAGAGTCAGACTGGTATCCCGAAGGTTGTGGGTTCGATTGTCAGTACCGGCAGGAACTGACTGAAGTGCCCTCGAGCAAAGCATCTAACCCCCAATATAAAAGTATTTTTTGTTAAATGCAATACATTTTCTCATGTATTAACTCGTTATTTCATCTGACTCCATAAAGAAAAAGGGTTTTAATGTTATCCGTGTATCATTTAATGTGAGCGAATGTTTTACTATTCCTTTAAACTCTTGAATGAAAATAATGTCAAAGTCAATTAGAATAATCAAATATCATAATTTAATATGTCAGGTAAATGTATCTTTACAATTCCATAATCAATTCAAAGGTAATCAATGCAAAACATCAAATGCTCTAGAATAAAGAGGAAAAAGTTTACCCGACAAGAAATGCGTGAGGCTGAGAGTCTCGCAACTCTCAGCCTCACGGGTCGATCTCAAATATAGAAAAGGCCCTGAGCTCTCGCTGCGTTTCATTATATACCCAGACCTCATTTCAAATGTAAACATCATTCACAGTGGAATTTTACCTGTAAGTCACCATTTGCTAGCAGTGGAAAATTAGCATTCAGTCAAATGGTCGAAGGTGTTAACTCAAAGACACACCCTCCAGTATTGGAGGGTGTGGAAGATATTTCTAAACTTCCTAGGAACTTTATTACCTTTTGGGTTTACTTCTTTGGGAATGAGACATTTGTACCAGTCGTACCGAGACATTTCAAATAATACCAAATATGTATAAAACTAGATAATCATTCACATTAAACCATTTAGATTCTTGTGTGAGTTTGGGAGATCTCTGCCAGGATGAAGAATGGGGGAGAGAAATGTAGATTAGGATGAGGGAGGTGAGACCTTCGTCTCAATAGTGCATGAGGGGGAGTTCAAATGTTAATTTCCTTTGTTTTCTCAGAGAGTGGCCCTCTATTAAAGTCCTTCAAGTTTTTCCAGTCTTACAGACATGTTGCCTCCTGTCTCAATTGCCTGTATCCACTTTTGTCGCCTTAAACGCTCGTTTTTTGGGGTCGACAGCTTATAAAAACGTATGTCTAGTTTTTTTTTAGCTTGTTTGCTGTACACCCTGTCACATAGCAGCTTTTGCAAATTGTTTTGTTTTTTGGTATAAATCAGAACTGACAAGGAGGCAGCTTCAGGCAATACAAAGTCAATGGAGACGGTTGGATTCCCCCCCCCCCCCCTCGGTGTGGGCGTGGCCTAAATGCGCTGTCTCTTTACCGAATTTGTGTATTTAAATCTTTAAAAAAATATTTTAAAGTTAACTAAATTTTCTGTTAACCTTTTACCATATGTCTTCGAGTATCGCAATAATATTGTATCGTAAGAGTTCAAGTATCGTTATCGTGATATATATCGAATCGTGACTTAAGGGTATCGTTACACCCCTATGGGTTATCATACTTGGCCTTCACATGTCACCTAAAATATAAAAGTATAAAGACACAGTTAGGTTTAGTCATAATAAACATATTTACAGATTATGAATATCAACTGAATTTACAAAGATATTGCACTAAGCAGTGGGGTATTGCACTTACAAGCAAATGCTTAGTATGCGCGTATGGGCTATTATTTCATCCGCAACCGCATCACAAAACTCATCATCAGTCCGCCATCCATCCGCACCAACGTTTTTGACCAATTTTTCCGCCCTCCATCCGCTAATACAAGGCGCTGCTGATGACAGCCGCGAGACTAGAAACCGCCCACCACCCGCCCAAATTTAATTAAAAATAATTAATTTTCGTCACGTCATCCGCCCGATCCGCGGTTTATTCGCGGAGTCCGCGGCTGTAACCACCAACCGCGCATCTCTAATGCTTAGTGAGGCATTTAACTCTTTAAGAGTGAAATGGCCTGTGGAAAAAAAGCTGTTCCTGTGTCTATATGTGCTAGTGCCCAGTGATCTGAGGCAACAGGGTTAGTGGAGTGTGATGATTTTACCTGCCCTTTTCCTCACTCTGGAGGAGTACAGGTCAGGGGAACACCAAGAATCCTCTCAGCAGTCCGCACTGTCCGTTGTAATCTTCTGAACCAAACCAGACGGTTAAAGAAGCACATAGAGCAGACTCAATGACGGCTGAGTAGAATTGTGTCAGCAGCTCCCATGGAAGGTTGAACTTCCTCAGCTGGGGAAAGAGTCTATGACTACGTTTACATGCAGCCAATAACCCGTTCAAAACCGGAATATTAGCAATAACCCGGTCGCGCACGGCCATGTAAACACCGGCAAAAACACGAATATGCTCATATCCCGGATTTTTAAAACCCGTATATGATACCTGGGGTACCCCTTTTCTAACCCGAATTTTTGGTCATGTACACGCGCATCGGCATATCCCCATAATGATTTGTGTTCTGCGCATGTTCTATTCGCAAGGAATCTTGGTCTTTTGAGTAGAGGAACTTCTCGGCGCATACAAAAACCCGCGTCCAGTATACCGGAAGTAAACATGGCGAGACGCAGCACAGCATACATTTGGAGCGAAGTCAGTACCAGCATAAAAAAGCACAAACAAAGGCGATCGCTATCTGCCCTGAACTATTTATTATCCGCGTGCTGCTGCTGCTGTTGTTGTCTTTGGATACAGGAAGAAGAATCGGAAATGACGCATATTGCGTCTTAAGGTTGTCCGTACGTCCAGACGCTAACCGTGTGCCGTTTGCATCGGGATATTGCAATTCCATGTATACAAGAGAAACTCTCTCTGCTCACGCATGTAAACGGGTTATTCCTAATGTTTCACAAACCCGAATAGTGACCTTAACCCGACCATAACCCGAAAATTGGCTGCAAGTAAACGTAGTCTATGTGAGTGTCCCTCTTCAGGTCCTGAGAGATGGTGGTGACCAGGAGCCTGAATGACTCCACTGTTCATGATGGAGAGTGAGGTGTTCCTCCTGAAGTCCACTATCATCTCTCCACTGTTTGCGCGTGTACAGCTCCTGGTTATGACTGCACCCAGGCAGCCAGTTGTACGACCTCCTGTCTGTATGCAGACTTGTCACCGTTGTGGATGAGGCCGATGACAGTGTTGTTGTGTGCAAACTTGTGAAGCTTAACAGTTTTTAAAGTCTAGTCATTTGTGTACATTGAGAAGAGTTGTGGGGAGAGGACGTAACCCTGAGGAGCGAAAGTGCTGATGGTCCTGGATGTGAGTTTCCCCAGTCTCACTAGCTGATGCCTATCTGTCAGAAAGCTGGTGATCCACTGACAGATTGGGGTGGGCATGGAGAGCTTGATCAGTTTGGCTGTGAGAAGATCAGGCATGATGGTATTGAAGGCCAAACTTGCGTAAGTTCCAGGTCTGTCGAGCCGTTCAGGTCTATGATATCTGAACACCAATCTCTCAAACGACTTCATGACCACAGATGTGAGAGCAACAGGTCTGTTGTCATTGAATTCAGTGATTTTGTTTTTTTTGGGGGGCCGGAATGATAGTGGAGTGTTTGAGGCAACAGGGAACTCCTCCAGTGATCTGTTGAAGATCTTCGTGAAAATGGGGGCCAGTTGGTCAGCGCAGACTTTTAAACAGGCAGGTGAAACACCATCTGGGCCTGATGGATGGCAGGACGGGGAGTGCAGGTATCTGAGTTTTAAAAGGAAAGTCCACAGCTTTTTTTCAAGATGTGGTTTGATCTTTTTCTATTTTTGTAGTTTCATGAATTGTTTTTTATTTTTATTTTGCGCTTTTCGAGTAAAGTCGAGAACGTTGTCAAAATGATCCCTGTTCACACGGATCCGTGAAAACGACTAAAAATGCTGTATTCCGCTGCCAGGCCAGTAGTTGGCGATGACACTTTGTAAAGAAACACTATACTTGCCTATAGACTGAACACATAATGTGCATGCAACATGATGTCACTGTTTTCACAAATTTGCCTTTCTGTAGTTTACATGGAGATGATAACAGTATCGTTTTCAAAAACTTGCACTTTGAAACCGTTTTCAAAAGTTTGCGTTTTCAGGCCCCCAAAACGCTGTGTAAATAAACAGTCAAAAAGCATTAAACAATAGTTGAAAACAGTGTCGTGTGAATGGCCCTTAAAAATGTGTACAGTCAATATATATATATATATATATATATGTATACTGTATGTATGCTGGTAAAGTTGGACATGCATATATATTCAACTTAATTTTAAGAGTTAGGCTATAAGAGTTTACATTTTGCAATGAAATAAAAAGATTATACAGTAATACTTCTATATATACTCAGAGGATAATGTCTGTGTGTTGTCATCAAGGAACTTGGGTCAAAGGGAGAAGGGCTGTTTGCAGGAGATCGGTTTTAAGGAATTCGTTACGGTCCTGGCCTTTTTCAAACCACCCAAACCACACATTGCTGAGGAGGAGAGAAAAGCCATCAAGAAGGAGAAACTACGCTGTGAGAATAAAGAAACAAAGACCTCAAATAGATTTTCTTTCAATTGCAGTTTTAAACGAAACAAGTTGATATACAAGTTTTGCAGATCTCACACTGCAATGTAACTTTAAAGGGATAGTTCACCCAAAAATGAAAATTCTGTTATCTTTCACTCACCCTTATGTTACTCCAAACCTGTATGAGTTTCTGTGTTCTGTTGAAAACAAAAGAAGATATTTTGAAGAATGTTGTTAACCAGTTGACGGCCATTGAATCCCAATAAGAAAGAAACTCGTACAGGTTTGAATCAACATAAGGGTGAGTTAATTATTTTAATTTTGGGGTGAACTACCCCTTTAACATACTTGGACATGTTACATAGAATTATCCTGTGTGTGAAAACATCTAAACAACGCTTAAGCGTCGGTCAGAATATACATTGGTCAGAATTAATGGCACCCCTGTTAAACATGATAAAAAATGGCTGTAAAAAATAAATCTGCATTGTATTTCCTTTTGATCTTTCATTCAAAAAATGTGCAAAAATATAACCTTTCATTGAAGGTTTACTTCAATGAAAGGTTACATTTTTGCTAATTTTTGTAATCAAAATGGTAAACAATGCAGATTTCTTTTTTACAGGCATTTTTGATCATATTTACCAGGGGTGCCAATAATTCTGACCACCGCTTTTAACATCATTTGAGATACTATTTGAAACAATTTCTCAGTATTTATACAGTTTTGCTGGTTTACATTTTTTTATGCACACCACACAACTTCTTGGTAAAAGCATATTTCCTTCTCTGTAGTTCTGTTCAACATGCACGACACTGACAATGATGGCATCATCACTCTGGATGAATATAAACGTGTAAGAATCATTTGACTTCTACTTTTATGGCTACAAACACAGTAACACGATTTGATACTGATTGTAATTGTGATTGCAGGTGGTAGAGGAGCTGCTGTCTAGCACTGAAACCATAGGAGTAGAAACAGCCAAAGCCATTTCAGATGCTGCCATGCTGGAAGTCGCCAGTGAGACAGTGGGTCAGATGGTACGGTGACTTTCCATGATCAGAGTTGCCAACTATTTTCAATGGAGAGTAGCTAAAACCTGCTCAAAAAATTGCAAAATGTCACTAGATGACGTAATGCCGGCACTTTACATCTGTTTGCCATGCACACATACTGTCTTTTAATAACCAATATCCAATAAGCTGTTCTCATTTACATATTTTCTGAGACAACGGAAAGAGTATGATATAGTGACTGACTGCATGTAAACCAGTCGCTAATCTAGCAAAGCTGTCCATGACGCTTCTCTTAATTGTATTAATTTATCCTAATTTTTGTTTTTAGGGTCCTGATGAATTTTATGAGGGAATCACCTTTGAACAGTTCATGCAGGTTTGCACTCTATAACATTTTAAGGCCTGGGTATACTTCATTTTCTGTGTTCTGCTCCATCTTTTAAAACCTTTTAAAGTATAGTCATTTGGCCGTGAGCAGGGAAAGCCACATTCGGCGTGTGCTCACTATCTAGTGAACATTGTTTTCAAGCACTCGTCACTCATACATGTGCTGTTGTACGCACACTGTCCACATGGACAAAAATTAGGCTGCACACCGTCCGCGGACCCTCCTGATGACGAAAAAGACTTCAGGCGGTAGTATACTTGGAAGTTGCCATGAAACGGAAGTTGCGACCATTTTCTCTTCCCTATTGTAACATATATCTGAGTGAAATGACTTCATGAATAAAAAATAAATGCAAGGCGGGACTTTATTTTGTCCATCGGGAATTGATTGGATCGAATCGCTGTGATCTCATATAAGTGACAGGTTGTTCCGCCCCCGCTCCAGTAAACATGTCATCAGACAAGTGAAGAGATGGAGAAAATATTTTGATCAAATATTACGAGGGCAAATGGTGCGAACAGATAAATAATTTAAAATAAATACGGCAATATTCCATAAAAAAAAACAAGAATTGTCAATTTTGATTTCATTGTGACTTTAAATATAATTATAAAATTACATGCATGCTATTCATACCTCAACTTTCAACGTCTCTTCAACAGATATTGAAAGACATCGAGATCGAGACCAAGATGAATATTCACTTTTGGAACTTGGAAACCATGCAGTGTGGGAAGTGAGAGTGATTTCCACTTCTGAACAGCATTTTTTTTTAAGCACAGTCTTTATTTTAGATTAAAACATCTAAAGTTTGTTCAACCCTTAGTACTGAGTTTACTTGGGTTTCTTTCTCTGAAATATCTCCAATGATGGAGATATGGTGGAAGTGACCACAACGTGCTCTAGGGATACACTTCAGAGTCCAGACCTCTGAGGCAAAGCAAACACACAGAGTGTTTATACATTTTTGGAAGATATTTAACAACCCCTTGAGGCCCGGCTGTTTTCGTGGCTTCTCATCTCAACTCTACTCTGACATGCTCGCAAACATTTTGATTCATACATACTTTCAGATACACTATGTATACTGTATTTTTAGCAGGGTTGTTGAGACTGCAAAACTGAACCATGTGATTGCAGATTTCCCTTTTGAATGCTTGTTTTGTAATGGAGGAAGTCTTCCTTAACAAACCAGTTCTAAAACACTCCACACCCTAAGTTAATGAATCCACAAATCTTATCATTTTCCTCAAAAACAACAGGGACCGATTGTTTTGCTGCCCTTAAAATGTAGTCCATCTGGCTTCTGTCCACCAAGGTTATATATTAATAAATAATACAGGGTGTGTAAAGTATTACAGCAACAGCATTTACTATAGGATATTACAGTGCAATATTTTTGTACATTCTTGTCATTTGAAATCCTCACAACTGTCACTAAACCTTTTCTTTACATTGAAGAGAATAAAATAACCATTGTTTTAAAAGTTGCATTTATTTCTGTTGTGTATTTTGTAGATGCATTCTGTCTGGAATCATTAATCTTTGCAAGGTTATAAGATGTTTCCCATACTATATTTAGAGGTTGTGCGTTCAGTCAAACTCGGTGGTATTTTGGTGCAAATTCATCTTTTCCTTGGTTGAAGCGATAGCCAAATTAGGCAAATGACAACATGACATGCTCGAAAAACAAAACTACAGTGAAATAAACCAGATTAAATATGGGTTCTTTTGCAATTGGTAAACATGGTTTGTTTGTGGACTATGTACTTTACTGTTCAAAAGTTTGTTTGTTTTTTAAAGAAATTATTACTTTGATTAAACAAGGACACAATAAACTGATCCAAAGTGGCAGTAAAGATATTTAAAATGTTACCAAAAAATTGTATTTCCAATAAATACCATTGTTTTGAACTTTCTGTTCATCAAAGAATCCTGGAAATATAATGTATCCCATTTTCCACAAAAATATCAAGCAGCACAACTGTTTTCAACACTGATAATGATAGGAAATCAGCATATTACAACGATTTCTGAGGATCATGTGACACTGAAGACTGGAGTAATGATGCTGAAAATTCAGCTTTGCATCACAGGAATGGATTAAATTTTTAGATATATTACAATGTAAAAAATATTATAATACTGTATTCTACTGTACTGTACTTTTACTTTCGATCAAATAAATGTCTAAGTGAGCATGAAAGTCTTCTTACAAAATCATGCCGACCTCAAACATTTGAAGGATTTTGTATGGATTGTGTATTTTGTGTGTTGAATTAGAGAGCATTAAAACCACTGGAATTTAGACTTAAATGTTACAAAGACAAAGGACATGTGCATTGGTTTTAGACGTCACCAGCCGACTCCTGAAAAGACGATTATAGATGGAAAAGAGTCGTACAAGTATCTGGGATATCATCACTGATAACAAGTTGGCCTTTGAACAAAACACAGACATGCTGAGTAAGAAGTCTGCAACGTCTTTTCTGTCTGAGAAAGCTAGCTAAGTTTCAAATGGACCGATCCCTGATGACATTGTTTTATAAATCTTTTATTGAATCCATCCTTACTTTTTCATGTATTTGCTGGTATGCTTCTTAGTTTAAAACGGAATAATACTAATGGTAAATAAAGTTAGCAGCATAATCATCGGGATTCAGCAGATAAAACTAACTGAACTGTACAATAGACATGTACTTAAAAATCCATCATATCTGATAGTTTTCACCCCTTGCATGCAGAATTTAAGATGCTGCCTTCTGGTTCTCGCTTCAGTCAGCCACCAGCCAAAACAAATAGATTGAAATTCTCCTTTGTACCCTCTGCGATTTCTCTGCTTAACTCTGTAAAGAATAGATACCGTCTAAACATAAGGCATACTTAAACTTAAACTTTAAATGTTGTGGTTTTCATTTCCATTTGTCTGACCCTGGATTTTAATCGATGTTGAGTCTTTGTTGTCATGTACTGTATGTTAATTTCTTTGCTGCTGCAGCAAAACTAATCGCCCCTAGGGGACAAATAAAGGTGAATTGAATTGAATTGAATTAATTTTGTATGATTTGCATTTCATCTTCTCAGATGATGATTTAATAGTATTGTATACTAAACTGCAAGGATGTAACATGATACAATAGATATATAAAAAGACCTAGAATTAATTAATACCAGTCCTCAAACACATCTTAATGTGTCATCCAAACTCAAAGTTTTGAAATTACACAAATTATGATTAAATAAAGAAATAGTTTTAAGGAATATGAGCCCAGATTATCTTAAAACAGCAAATTCTTCCCAGTCCAACTTGCCTCAAAAGCACAGCGTATCAGATGCCAATCTAAGGGCCACTCAGTATGTCATAAGGCACCGCCAAGCCAATGTTATAGCTGTAACCCGAGGACTCGATGTAGTTGGACCTACAGATGGGCAGAACGTGGTCCTGTGTAGATGAGTCCATTGAGAAGTCGTAGTGACAGATCAGCCCTCTGTATCTAAAGACGTAATAAAAGTGCAAAATAAACCGCTGGAAAAACAATAGCAGAGATAACACAACATAACGTGATATCGGTGTTTACCTGCGGTGAGCGGTGAGGTCATCGTCTGTGATACAAGCCCCGCGAGGGCTCTTCTCATCAGGGATGTTGGCCGTCACCAGAGTGCTGCTGTTGAACCGCATGTGGCGTACCGGGTGCCTGTTTACAGACAGAACAATTATGTGGCCGAAATGCAGTTCTGCTTTTGAAAACAATAATGATCTTAACCATGTAAAGCCTGACATAGGAAATAATAGTCAGAAAATCTTTGGTCACACTTTAGATAAGGGTCCAATTCTCACTATTAACTAACTATTAACTACGACTTTTGCTTCAATAAATTAATTACTGCTTATTAATAATTAGTAAGGTAGTTGTTAAGTTTAGGTATTATAGGATTAAGGGATGTAGAATATGGTCATGCAAAATATGGCATTAATTTGTACTTTATAACTACTGATAAACCGCCAATATCATAGAAATATGCATGCTAATAACCAACTAATTAATAGTGAGAATTGGAAAAACCTAAACTAAAGTGTTACCAAATCTTTTTTTTTTTATGGAACAGTTTATGGAACAGTTAATTTAAAAAGAAGTTTGCATATGTATCATGTTTGATACATCAGGCTCTTATGGTTCATATAGTATGATATAGGAGAAAATGGAGCTCATACTTGTAAATATGCAATATTGCTGATATTTTTGTGGCCAAAATGTAAGATGAAATTCTCATAGTTTGTAATGTAAATCAATGAGTTAATTATAACAGTACAGCAAAATATCAAATAAAATGCATATAAATATCAGTTGTCACTATATCTCACAATAATATGTCTTAGCAAGATGATATTTTAATACTTAGTTTTATGATCAAAGCTCTGTAGTTTTTATTGTGGCGGGTAAAACATGTAATGATGATTGAGAGATGAACAAACATACATTCCTTTAAAAGCCTGATATGTCATATTTGAGTATTACATTTTAATGACTTTTCTAAAAAAAAATGAGGTATGGATAATCAGGCAAACCTAAGTTGCTTCAGTTCTGTAAGTGTTTATCTTAAAATATTACTAGCAATAGAAAAGTTATTCTTACGTTTACTTTATACAAATCTGTAAAGGTTTCACAGCAAAAATACTCGTGAATCACGACCTAACGGTGGACTTTTCTTTACAATAAAACTAAAAGTACTTGCTAAAATGAATCAGATGACAGAAGGCATAGACTGTATACCACAGGTTTTTATCATGTTGATCATTTATGTTGTGTATCTGTATGGATAATCAGGCTTTATTGGATTAAATGATTCTTATCCATATAAATTATTATTTGCGTTTATGCATTTGGCAGAAGCTTTTATCTGAAGCGTTCAAACATTCTCACCTGTTGTGCATTTCCCAGAGTTTGGCTCCGATCCTCATCTCCCACACACTGACCAATCCCTCGCCGCCTCCGCTCACAACCTTCCAATCATCTGCCTGGACGGTGGTCACGCCCATGTGATGGGCATACAAAGAGACGACAGACGAGCCGGTACGCAAGTCAAACACTCTCACTCTGGAAAAGAGAAACAACTGGATGTTATTACATTACACTTAAAGTGGAAATGAAGCAGTCAGTCAAGTTTACATTATTTAGTAAACTGATTTCAACTTTAATAAGTGAGAGCAGTCCATGCACAGACCGTTTGATAGGGGTGCATGATTAATCGAAATTAAAACAAAATTGCGATAGGGTTCAGATTTTATGCGCCAATACATGTGATGTATTACATGGCTCTCTGAAATACTTGATTCTGATTAGTCAGTCGTGACATTCCGAGGTCAGTTATTCCCCGATAATGGCCGTCATCAAACCTGGTATTTGAAGGCGGCGCTTCTTTCATGTCTCTCGTATCACACCGATTAAATTTCATATTTGATATCAGAAATGAAATCGGACAACAACTATTGTGGATTATTATTTTTTGTTTCACTTTATTTGATGGTCCCTTTTACACATTCTGTGAGACACCCCTCGCTGCAGACTGTAGCGCGGTGACGTCACGTATTCATGTCACGTATGTGTTACCACGCATGCTCAAAGTATGACGTATCGTCATACAATACGCATATTCGTTTCAATCACTTCCGGCGATAGATTCGATGGCAGTAAGTCAATAAAGCATTATTTATGCAGTTTTAACAATTGTGCTTTTGTGTTAACGGCTTTTAATTGTAAGAGATTCCATAGAGCATCAATGTTTTAGATTTATAAAAAAAAGTTTTATGATATAAGTTTGCATTAAAAATAAAAAGGGTTTCAGCGAGTCTTAAAATTATATGTAAAAGTCTTAATTCGCCTTTAAATAGATTAAGGCTTGAAAGATGTATTCGAATAGAGCAGAAAGACTTACATTAATGAAGTTATGTAGTTGATTTTTGCATGCATTGCAGAAAGAAATGTTGTTCCTCAGTATCAGATCATACTATAAAAGTTATATTCCTGAATGTAGTGTATGTAGCCCTACTGTAAGTGATGTTAAAAAAAATTGTGGTAAAATAAAATAAAAAGATTCAATTCAAAAGTTTTTTTTTTTATCATTTAGAGATCATATTAATGTATTGAGTTCCCTTCAATTTATTCAAGAAATTTTCTTTACTCTTAAAAAGGTGTTTGAGATTTGGGTCTACAAACCAAAAGAGTTTTACAGTGTTGTCAATTTTGTCTGTGCAATCTATCCATCTATCTGTCTGTTCTTCCCATCTATCTGTCTGTCTATCCATCTATCTCTATCTGCCTATCTGTCTGTGTCTGATAGACTATTGGCATCAAAACTTTCAGCTTCAAAACTACTTCAAGCTTTTAAAACTATTTCAAACTTTCAGGCTTTCTTATGCCAACCTAAAGTTTGTAAACTAGTTAAACTAGTTTATGTTGTTCATAAACAAAGTAAGTCTCGTAGGTACTTTACAGACAAAGCCAAAAACACTCAAACATATCTTTGTCTAACATCTTCCTGTAATAGGTTTAACATATTTAAAAAAGAAATTCCTTGTATGACTCTGTACTATGTTAATGCCTTTCTTCAAAATTATTCAATATTGTTTGTTCTGTATTTTATCTAACTTATGTGTTGTGAATTGGAGTGCATTTCCCAGACAATATAAGCAAGAGTTCCGGGTGCCGTACTCGATGACTCAGTGCATGCACTGCAATATACAAGGACTGCCCACCTGGGTCTGCAGGTGATGGCAGAAGCGTATGTGTGTGTGTGTGTGATGGCAGAAGAGAAGTCCTGCGTGTGTGTGTATGTGTGTGTGTGTGATGGCAGAAGAGGAGTCCTGCATGTGTGTGTGTGTGTGTGTGTGTGTGTGATGGCAGAAGAGGAGTCCTGCATGTGTGCGTGTGTGTGTGTGTTTGTGTGATGGCAGAAGAGGAGTCCTGCATGGATTTTATTCCGATAAGGAAGTTGAGGGCTATTGCTTGGTTGAAATGTTTTTTTCAGTGAAGGAGGGGAATTTCAAGCAGAGTAGTGTGTGTGTGTGTGTGTGTGTGTGTGATGGCAGAAGAGGAGTCCTGCATGTGTGTGTGTGTGTGTGTGTGTGTGTGTGTGTGTGTGTGTGTGTGTGTGTGTGTGTGTGTGTGTGTGTGTGTGTGTGTGTGTGTGTGTGTGTGTGTGTGTGTGTGTGTGTGTGTGTGTGTGTGTGTGAGTGTGATGGCAGAAGAGGAGTCCTGCATGGATTTTATTCCGATAAGGAAGTTGAGGGCTATTGCTTGGTTGAAATTTTTTTTTCAGTGAAGGAGGGGAATTTCAAGCAGAGTAGTGTGTGTGTGTGTGTGTGTGTGTGTGTGTGTGTGTGTGTGTGTGTGTGTGTGTGTGTGTGTGTGTGTGTGTGTGTGTGTGTGTGTGTGTGTGTGTGTGTGTGTGTGTGTGTGTGTGTGTGTGTGTGTGTGTGGATGTACAGATATGCATGTGATTATCTGTATGTGTACATATTTCTTTTACACAATCATCATCTTTGTTTTGAAATAAAGGTTATCACTGTTATGAGTTTGTTTTTTTGAGTTGGCACGCATAATATGGGATACAGAGATTGACAATGTACTGTATGTAGTTGGTTTAACTTCAAACTACTTTATTTGAATAAATGTTTTATAATGCACATGTGTGTGTGTGTGTGTGTGTGTGTGTGTGTCTGTGTGTGTGTGTGTGTGTGTGTGTGTGTGTGTGTGTGTGTGTGTGTGTGTGTGTGTGTGTGTGTGTGTGTGTGTGTGTGTGTGTGTGTGTGTGTGTGTGTGTGTGTGTGTGTGTGTGTGTGTGTGTGTGTTTGTGTGTGTGTGATGGCAGAAGAGGAGTCCTGCATGGATTTTATTCCGATAAGGAAGTTGAGGGCTATTGCTTGGTTGAAATGTTTTTTTCAGTGAAGGAGGGGAATTTCAAGCAGAGTAGTGTGTGTGTGTGTGTGTGTGTGTGTGTGTGTGTGTGTGTGTGTGTGTGTGTGTGTGTGTGTGTGTGTGTGTGTGTGTGTGTGTGTGTGTGTGTGTGTGTGTGTGTGTGTGTGTTGTGTGTGTGTGTGTGTGTTTGTGTGTGTGTGTGTGTGTGTGTGTGTGGATGTACAGATATGCATGTGATTATCTGTATGTGTACATATTTCTTTTACACAATCATCATCTTTGTTTTGAAATAAAGGTTATCACTGTTATGAGTTTGTTTTTTTGAGTTGGCACGCATAATATGGGATACAGAGATTGACAATGTACTGTATGTAGTTGGTTTAACTTCAAACTACTTTATTTGAATAAATGTTTTATAATGCACAAAAATAAACAATTATTAACTATTACAGAGGAATGATTAAAATAAGAAATATAAGGTGCCGTTAATGTTTACAGTAATTTACACAGCGAAGTGCAACAGAATGTGAAAATAAACTTTAAATAAATTACTACATAATACACAATATATACTTATAGTTAAAACTATGGACGTGCCCTCACTCCTTTTTGCTGCTTTCATTATTACTTTAGAGTTTTTTTTAATACATTAACATTCTTTAAAAATATTATGTCAAAAATAACGCGCATGCACTATTACAGTGATATGGCGCATGCGTGGTAACACATTCATACGTGACGTGAACATGTGACGTCACGGCGCTACAGTCTGCAGCGACGAGTACTTGCATTCTGTTAACTATAAGCAACGATGCACCTACATGTGTACTAACTCTCATTAGAGTTTTAGTAGAGTATTAGTAGACTGGTAGGGTTAGAATAAGTTGACACGTAGTTACAAAGTTACTTATAGTTAGTAGAATGTCTGTTGGAGGACCATCGCAATAAAAAGTTAACAGATATTAAGCAGAGTCTACTAATACTCAAAAAAAATTGAAATTCAAATTGTTTTCGGTCTGTCTGATGCATACTGCACACAAAGGGCCAGTTCACAACATGAGACCCAGGTCAGCGGAACGAAAAAAGCGAAGTTGGATTTCTTTTAACTTGAGTGCCGCATTTTTAGAATCCCGTGTACATACATGAGACACTGCAAAAGACAAGAGTCCTGAGCGCAGCGGTCAAAGACGTCAGTCTAGCGCGTTTACATTGAAAAATCATGGAAAAGTACAGCGCAGTGGAATGGAAAAACGCGTTTTGTGTGAACGGCCACATACGTTACTGTGCAAGTTCTGAATGGATCTGATTCTGATTGGCTGACTTCTAGGATACTCTGAGCATTTAGTAGCAAGCAAAATATATATAATATACATTCAAAACAGTACATTATATTAAAGGAATAGTTCACTCAAAAATTATTGTCTAAAAAAATCATTGTGGCGAGCAGGACGAGGCCGAGGGCCGTGAGAGAACGGCGCGAGGCCGGTGCTGATGAGCGACACCTGTGCGACGCACCGGTCTCGTATCTCTCAGTGGAAGCATAAATGGAGGAGCGACGACTGTGAAGGACGAGAGAGGCCAGGCCTGGATTTATGTTTCTGTTTTATCATGTGTGGCGGCAGTCGTCCGTGAGGGGCTGCTGTCTTTACTTATTTTATTTTTTGTATGTGTTTATTTATTTAATTAAAAGTTGTTGAATGTTCGCCGGTTCCCGCCTCCACCTTCCCACAACCTCCAACTATGTTAGATTCATTTTACCTTCAAGTTGTTCCAAACTTGTATCAATTTCTTTCTTCTGTTGAACACAAAAGATATTTTGAAGAATGTCAGTAAGAAGTAATGTTCAGCAGAAGAAAGAAATTCATACAGGTTTGGAACAACTTGAGGGTGAGTAAATAATGACAGAATTTTCCTTTTAGGGTGAACTATCCCTTTAAGCTTTGTTGGCTGTTACATGCTGTGCAATTATTTGAATGATTTTTTCCCTACATTGTCCTATTATTGTAATATTTATATACAGGTAATACATTATATATAATATATTAACTATTGTGATAACCTATTTTTAGAAAAACCCATCCCTAAACTGCAAAGAAAATGAAATATGGTAAGGATTATGTGTCCCACAGTCTCAAACTGGTCGGATCTTGGCCAGAATAAACTGCAAAGTGGACCATACTTTAGTCAAAGTCTGACTAGGCAAGACTAATGTGTTCGAGAAATTGCAATATGACAGCAATCTCCCTCTAACAAAGCACCACTGTGAGATGACATTAGTAGCTGGTATAAAGAAATTACTTTTACAGGCCCAAAGGAGCTGAATTCCATCTGTCCTCTTTAATGGTACCGAAGGCAGCCAAAGAATGACTCCATGCTGGTGCTTTCCAAAAGATAATCGACAAAATTAAATTTTGCCTGGACCAACAAAAAAAAACACTTGGAGGACAATAGATATTAGTCACAATGAATCGTTAATGCATTGCCAAGCAGGATTTAATGCTGTGAGTAATTATGTGGATGTGCCTATCTACTGTCCTGTTTTAATTTCATCGAAACATTTATTGTCGTATGAGGCTGTAATATATTTACTGGCAGGTTGAAGCGGCCATAAATCTAAAGCTAAAACAAGATCTAGTTTCACTGAGCTGTCAGCAGACCGGCTTCGTTCAATTAATCAAGAATATTATTCTCAGGCACTTCCAATGCCACCAACCGTGAGCAAAAAGACAACAGGACACACGGCCATGACATGCATATGTACACGCATAACACACAAGGGCTGCCTCACCATCATCATCATCATCATCATCATCATGATTAACTGAACCACATTTATAAGCAGTGGAACAAAATCTCAGGTGTTTAGCTTCAATTGTAGCTTCAAAATAACAATAGAATCCATAAAAATTTGTTTTTTTCCCTAAACACTTTCTTTTTTAAACCTTTAAATTAAACCTTCAAATAACAAACAGGCATTTTCATGGTTAAAAACAAACACAGTAAATCCAAGTAGAGTGTATTGTAAGAAAAAAGTGAAAAAGAGAGAGTCACTGATAAAAGATTTAGCCAATGAAACTTTTGGATCTTTAATTCCAAGTTACAGAGCTTAAAAGCTTGTTTCCAACACAGAATAAAAAATCAATGTCGCAATTCTGACTTCTCATAATTGCATGATATGAAGTAGCTATTGTGAGTTAAGTCAGAATTGCGTGATATAAGTCACAATTGTGTGTTATAGTTCTAATTGCAAGATATAAACTCGCATTTATCTAACAATTTTGAAAAAAAATAAAAAGTAACAACTATCTTTTAAACTGTTTTATTCTGTGGCGAAAACAAGCTTCCATACATTCCAGAGGGGAAGTACATTTTCAGATTTTGGTGGAATAACTTGCATGGATTCATTGATTACATTAAGACTAGTAATGTTCACTAACAAAAAAAATAGGGTCTATTTTGATTTCATACCAAATTTAAACCTTTAATAAACCTTTAAAGACAGACCTACTGTGAGTTCCAAGGTTGTTGATTGATGGGTTATGCTTTTGGGGTAACACTTTACAATAAAATCTTATTTGTTAACATTTAGTTAATGTATTAACTTACATAAACTAACAATGAGCAATACATTTGTTACAGTATTTATTAATCTTTGTTAATGTAAGTTAATAAAAATACAGCTGTTCATTGTTTGTTCATGTTAGTTCACAGTGCATTAACTAATGTTAACAAATACAACATTTGGCATACAACATATGCAACAAATACAACATTTGATTTTAATGTATTGTAAAATTAACATTAAGATTAATAAATGCTGTAGAAGTATCGTTAATTCTTATTTCATGTTAACTAAAGTAGTTTAATATTTCAACACTGTGATAATATCATCCGCAATGCTTCATGGGATTGTAGTTCTTTACCTCCTTATAACCATTAAGTACACAGTCTTGTGCCTTTGCCTTTTGGTCCAATTTTTAAATACAACAAACTTTAAATAAAAGTTTGTAATGTTGTGATTCACTTTGTAGCTGGTTAGGTTGGTTCATGGCTTATAATGCTTCAACTAAAAACTTTTAATAAATCCCTATGGGGAAAATGAATGGGGAAAAAATAGATCTGGAACCAATGCAACTGAAAAAGTTGGCTGACACCATAGACTGTAAAAAAATATGGACGTAATGTCAGTGACATCACACGTAGGTTTCTAAAGAGAATTTTTGAAGCCCAAAGTAAGCGGAGCCGACAGTCGCCATCTTGGCAGCGCGTCACCCGACAAAACCGCAAATGGGCAAAGAGGCGGGATTAGCTGAGGTGACCGTGACGGCTAACAGAGCTGTCAATCCACTTGTCACTCAAGTGACCACGCCCTTAATTATGCAGAACTTTAAGGCTTAATATAATTTAACAGATGCGTTATAAAATAAATTCACTCCCCTCACAGTTGTCATGAAGGGGAAAATTAGCTACAAAAACCAAAACCACTTTTAGTACCAGGCTGAAAACATTTTTTTTTTTTTCTGCTGTAAAGTTGGGCATATTAACATGAGGGGTTTATGGGATTGACTCTCTTTTGGAGCCTGTCTCTAGGGGCCAGTTGATGAATTGCTGTTTAAGTCACTTCCGTGTTGGATTCAATGGAGGGATCGGAAGGTTGCCGCTTGGTTGACACTAATGCACTATATAAACTAGCATGTGAATTTTTCATTGTTTCTGTTTCGCAAAAAAAAGCAACAGCCATCATCAATCTGTTCGCAATTTCCATGCATGGAGCTGAACATACCAGTCACTTATGGCTCGTATCCGTGTAGACTTCCTGTTCAGATGCCTGTCCAGGCAGATCCAATCAGGCACAACAACACAAACAGAGATTCCTCTCTCTCCGCAGCACTGAGGCTGAACAAATTGGAAAGCAGAACTGATGCATTAGGTCCTGGCCTTTGGCCACGCTAATAAAGGGCAGGACCCGAGCCCTCATTTCCTCTGAGCTGTTTGGTGTTTTGCCCGCAGATGAATCAGATGGGGTCAAATCATTACAGCCAAAATGACACTCCAAGGAGTGTTTCGCTTCGTTCATTCATCAAAGACGAACAAAAGGTGAGAGCTTTTGCTTTGTCGGAACCGTGGAAAGACAGACAGAGAAAGACACAAAAAAGGGATGTTTTAAAAGACACCGCAGCTGGCCAGAGAGACATCATGCCCTCCCTCTTGGCACTCTATATAGTGTCTGAGCGAAGATGCAGTTGGAATTTATTTACAAAGACCTGCCAAGCATCTCCACCTGCCAAAGTAGAGCTCCCGCTGTCACAAGTGTCAATGAAATGGCTCTTTATTCGGCAAAGACTAATTGAGACACAAGCATCAGATGTGGACCGCGTTCATGGTTCTGTATTGAGTCCGCTGGCCAGATGTACCACATCTCTCCTCGTCTCCAACATCTCTTTGTCCACTAAATCAATAGCCCTCTGTGATGCACCGCTGACAATAACACATCCTTTCAAACCGAGAGCTTTCATTATTCCCATTGCACACTTCTACAAGTGCCTGAGCTTTTCAGATGCTTTTTCGTCAAATGATTTTCAAGGTAAGCCAAAAATAGTTGAGAGCAAGACAGAGTGCTTGTCGTGCTTTGAAAGGACCACAGCTGTGGGGGGAAAAAAGTTTTCACTTTGGAAATAATTAGTAGTGTTTTATTCTAAGTGCTTTAATCTTGTATATATGCAGATCTATTAAACTATCCAAATCTGCTGTATGTGGCCAGTAGACAATGAACCAACACATAAAAAAAATGAACTTCTGTTCCCAGAGCTGTGGCCTGGTGGTTAACACACATGTTCCAGATACATTGAGCTGTGGTGCACATGTGGGAGGTTCGAAGTCAGATTGTCCTGATTTATTTTGCCGCCTTAATCAAATCATTTCTTTTATACTCTCTAGATGAATCTAAATTTGCCTTTTAAAGTTTTTGAAGACTTGCAAAGTTGGAATTTCCAATTACCTTCTTGGGAAAGTGAATAGAATGTGAATAAATTGCTATAGAACATAAAAAAAAAATGCATGCACTCAAACATGGCAGTGCCCAGGTAGATTCATTTTTAGCAAAAATTTCTCAATAAAAGTCAATAAAATAAGAGTCAATAAAAATTCAGCATATTCCTATTATTACAGTGTTAAATTATAGTTTTTTGGGGTGAACCGTTAGATTTGTTCGAATCAAAAGAAAATGATTTATTTGTGTAAGTACATTATGCTATGGTACGAAACTTGGCGACTTTTGTCATATATCGTAAAAATGAAAGTATTACACGATTTTCGTCTGCATTTCAACTCTGTTTTAACTGCAAACAATACAAGTATGACACTAAATAAACAATACCTTTTATTATCTGAGAAAAAAGAAAAGAAACATTCAATAGATCTGGCAATTTTGAAAAAGGATGCATTAAGGATGCATTAAATTGGTCAATTGACAGTAGTGAAGACATTTATAATGCTATAAACAAATTTCTATTTCAAATAAATTCTGTTCTTTTCAATGTTCAATGAATATCAATTAATTCTGGTTAATAAAATGTATTACGTTTTCCACAAAAATGTTGTATAAGCTGTGGTAAGAAACTGTTTTCAACATTTTTTGAGCACGAAAATCAGCATATCAGAATGATAGGATCATTTGACAATGAAGATGGCATAAATTACATTTTAAAATATATTAAAATAGAAAACAATCATTTTAAATTGTAATAATATTTCACAACTTTTAAACAGTAGTGTATATAATAAAAACATTTCTACTTTATAGTGAATGTGTTATACTGAATTTAAGTTATTAATTTAAAAATAAAATCAGCAAAAGTTAAACAAAAGAAGATATTTTGAAGAATATTGGTAACCAGAAAGTTGACAGAACTTCCATAGTATTTGTTTTTCCCTACAATGAAAGTCAATGGCTACCGTCAACTGCTTGATTACCAGCATTCTTCAAAATATCTTCTTTAGTGTTCAAGAGAAGAAACTCATACAAGTTTGGAACAACTTGAGGGTGAGCAAATTATGACAAAATTAAACATTTTGGGTGAACTATCCCTTTAATGGTCATAAAAATAGGCATCATTGTAATTATGCAAAACATGCTCATAAAAGGTTTTGTGAGATTCACCTACAGAGGGATGAGAGTTGGGAATGAGATGAACACACATCAAACCTGTCTCACATGAACACTAAGGCTCAATGTGTCAACAGGCTTCATTATATACAGCCATTCAAAATGTTCCCCCTAACCTTAAAAAAATAAAACTAGTTGCATTAGAAAAATGCAATACAACCTAAAAAAAAAGAAAACGGAATTCACACCAGCTGCAGGTGTAAATGAGAAATGCTACTATTCCGTCGGAACTCATCAAACTCTCAGTGTTTAAGAAACTCAAGCCACAGGAGGCTTTAATTTGCCAGACAGAAGACAGAAACACGTGTGTGTGTGTGTGTGTGTGTGTGTGTGTGTGTGTGTGTGTGTGTGTGTGTGTGTGTGTGTGTGTGTGTGTGTGTGTGTGTGTGTGTGTGTGTGTGTGTGTGTGTGTGTGTGTGTGTGTGTGTGTGTGTGTGTGTGTGTGTGTGTGTGTGTGTAACAGTGATAGATGAGGTACACATGTTTGCGAGCGTGTCGTACCGCCTGTCTTTGTTCCCACACACCAGCAGGTGAGGAGGGCTGTCTCTCAGGTTGACGCAGGTGAAGTCTCCCGCCGAGTTCCCCACGGTCAGCTCACACTGGCTGGTCTCCAAGCTGTACACCTGAATCTGAGGAGAGAGGACGATTGCTCGTGGTGAGATGGAAGATAGATTGTAAAACTGGCAGGATTGTCCAGTAACACCTGCTAAGGTTCAAATGTCAGGCCCACAGCTTGCATCCACAGATGCCAGACAATACATTTCTGAAGTCTTGCATGCCCTCTGAACTTCTTACACACTTTTAACACTTCAGGTACATAATCAGTATAAACCAACAGAACCAACCTGTTTAACTGGCATTTTAGCTTTTTTAAGATTCTCACTTATGCAGATGCTTTTATCTAAACAGAATTGATGTGAACTGAATTGAACAGTAGGCTACCATTCAACATTTTGGTGTCACTAAGCAATATTTTAATAAGAAAATAATATATTTATTTAACAAATGAAAAAAATGCTATTCATTCATGAAAAAAGAAAATATATCAGTTTCAATAATAATATTAAGTGGCACAACTGTTTTCAACATTTATGATAATAATAAATGTTTCTTGAGCAGCAAATCATCATATTAGAATGATTTCTGAAGGATCATGTGACACTGAAGACTGGAGTAATGATGCTGAAAATTCAGCTTTGATCACAGGAAAAAATTACACTTTAAAATATATTCAATTAGAAAATAGATTTTTTTTAAATTGTTATAAACTCCAATATTACTGTGTTTTTGATCAAATAAATTCAGTAATTCAGTCTTAGTGAGCATAATAGATTTCTTTCAAAAGCATTAAAAAGTCTTACCAACCCCAAACTTTTGAGCATTATTGTATACTTCTACTTTAGCCAAAGGTGTTATTTGCAGTGAGTCATTTACTTTTTGCCATGACCAAAACAGAAAATCATTGTGCAATTGAAAGTTAATGTAATTGGTTTGCATGTAGTTTTGCCTTGAAAATGCACAAATAAATTTTTACAGATATTCATGAGCTAAGCGTTATAATAAGCTGTCTTTAAACATGCAATGTGACCAACCACATGTTTATGGGTGCATAAATATAAATAAACATATAAACATTAAAAGCAAAGTGTAAATAGTGTAGTGCACATGCAATCAGGTATCAATATGCAATTCTCACAATAGTGTATTGATACTTTCATTTATGTGTGCATTTATATATTCGCTACAGTTCAATTCATTAGGAAGCAGGTCTTTTAAACTTCAAACTCTGACACTCACTTCTTGTGAAGACCACAGAGAAACAAAAAAGTGTTCAATGATCGATTATGAACCATTGTACCGTGAGTCTCCTGCAGTCGCTTTAAAACATCTGAGGCTTTTGACTAATCCGCTCACATTAAACTGTCTCTGAGGTAATTCAATCCTAAGAAAGAGACTGGTTAACTGATTGCATCAGCTGCCATTTAAACAGTGAGCAAAGGACAGACAATGACACGTGCCAAATTGGACGCAAACTTTGAGGCAACAGATAGAGATGTTAAACAAAAGAGGGAGAAGAGAGAAGAACTGCATGATGTCAGATTTGAGCTCATGCCAGCTGTTTAGTGCCTTCAGTTTGGGCCAGACACACTTAATTGCGAGCCACCGCGCTGCCAGCCAAAATCCTTGAGAGGACCCAAAAATTACAGCCAATGGGAGTTTGTCATCAAGACACGAGTAAAGCTTCCAATGTGTAAAGCTACAATATGTAAAGACTTGAGGAGGAAAGCTGATTAGAATGAATCCGCGATGAGTGCATATGTCACAGGCGGGAAGACAGACTACTGGGATTATGTTGGGGATTTATTCATCATTACAGGATTCAGGAGGTTATGGAGACGTTTACACAAGTAAACAATGATTTAGCTGCCACGTTGGGGTGGATTACATTTCACAAATAGCATTTTCATATGCACATCACTTTACATGCATCAAAATTCAATTTTTCCATGTGAAAATAACCCCAATTTTCAATTTATTAAAACGTATACTTCTGTTCAAAAGTTTGGGGTCAGGTTGTAATAAATACATTCATGATTTTATTCAGCAAGGGCGTAGTGAATGTACTTTTAAAGTAACAAAAACTTTGTTTTTCATGTAAATGCCGGTTCTTTCTATTCATCACAGAATCCTGAAAAAATGTATCACGGTTTCCACAAAAACATTACGCAGCACAACTGTTTCAACATGGATAATGTTAAGAAAGGTTAGAATAATTTCTGAAGGATCATGTGACTGAAGACTTGAGTGGTGATGCTGAAAATTCAGCTTTGCCACTACAGTAATATATTTTTAAATATATTAAAAGACAAAATTATTATTATTATAAATTGTAATAATATTTCACAATATTACTGTTTTGCTGTATTTTTGATCAAATAAATAAATCCTTGGTGAGCAGAAGATACTTCTATCTAAAACAATAAAAATCTTACAGACTTGTAAAATCTTATATGTATTAAAGTAAAAAATACATTTGGTATTTAAAATTTTCTATAACAGAATATGTTTTTGTATTGTGACTTGAAGTTTTGGTCACACTTTAGATTAGTGTCCAATTCTCACTATTAACTGACAATTAACTACAACTTTTGCCTCAACAAACTCATAATTACTGCTTATTAATAGTTAGTAAGGTAGTTGGTTAAGTTTAGGTATTATAGGATTAAAGGGATAGTTCACGCAAAAATGAAAATTAGCCATTAATTTACTCACCCTCAAGTCATCCTAGTGTATATGACATTCTTCTTTCAGACCGATACAATCATATTACAGTTATATTAAAAAATGTCCTGGCTCTTCCAAGCTTTATAATGGCAGTGATCAGCTGTACATTTTTTGAAGTCCATCAAAGCGCATGCATTTGATGCACTTTGCGCATCCAATATGGATATTTTTCTTACATGAACGTATCGCTTCACTTCAGAACTCCGATTGTATTGGTATGAAAGAAGAATGTCATATGCACCTAGGATGGCTCGAGGGTGAGTAAATCATGGGCTAATTTTCATTTTTGGGTGAACTATCTCTTTAAGGGATGTAGAATATGGTCATGCAGAATAAGGCATAGATATGTGCTTCATAAATACTAATAAACAGCCAATATCCTAGTAATATACATGATAATAAGCAAGAAGTTAATAGTGAGAATTGGACCCTTAACTAAATTGTTACCGAAGTTTCTTTTTAAATATAAAAAATAAGCTCAATCTTATGAAATGTAATAAGATTTTATTATACTTGTCTATTTGTGATCAATAACTTAGCGGTTGGTAATTGTTTGATTATCTATTTATAAAAAATATATATATATATATATATATATATAAAATAGTAAATAATAAAATGAAAAATTATTTTAAAATGCTTCAAGCATGTAATTAAACAATTCTTTCCCTAACAAAAATTGTATTTCTACAATATGTTTAAATAAAAGTAAAAATCTAAAATTAGGCCTTGGTACCTACAATAAAGCAAATATAGCACTTTGTTTACTGGATGAAAGAGATATAAAATCAAATAAAAATAATTAAAATCAAATTAAAATTGATTGGTTATTATAATCCTTGGATGTTATCTGAAAGTTTGGTAGTAATTAGATTTTTTTGTAGGTAGAAAATAAAACTGTTAAATACATCTTAAAAAATCATCAAATCATTTACATTTGTAATGCGCCCCCTGATATTTGGTATAATTATACATTTCCGAGCTCTTTCATCTTCCAGAAATTCGATCAGAGTGGAGATGTTAATCAGATTCATACTGATCTCACGAGACACTGCATGTCTCTGATTTTCAGCACCTGGAGGTGCAACAGTGTGCCACATTTTCACCAGCCTATCTGGCTGTTAAACATGAAAGTGGCGCCTCAGGGTTTGCCAGCATGATCTGCGTGTGTGCGTGTGTGTGTGTGTGTGTGTGTGTGTGTTTGTGTCTGGGTCAGTGCTTCAAACACACACACACAACAGATGCCCAGAGCTTCCAGTCCTCCAGCTTAAAAACAAAGATGAAAGCTAAAATAACACACTTGACTAGCACATACACTAAATATAGCAGCTAGAGAAAAACAAACCAATACAGATTGAAACATGTAAAAGTGTCTACTCTAGACATCTTGGTAAAAACTGCTGAGATCCCAATCTCATCCTAATCATTACATGTAATCATAGACGTGCAGTGGTAATAATAGTAATTCAAAAGTCCAAATAGAGCTCAAGTTCAGAAATAAACACCAAAACATGATGTATGACTCACTCTGTTACTCCATTTGCCTCCTTTGTTTTTGACAAGTTTTAATGAGGCATATGGCTTCTCATTTAATAACACACAAACACCTTGGATTCACCAGCGTCAGTTCTGGCACGTCTGACTTCCCTCTCGCAGTTTGAAAATCCTGTCAACATGCAACACGGCTTACAGACATGACATTACACACGGATGCGAAAGGTGCTAATCATGAATAGAATGGAAACTTGTAGAGTATTCACAGAGGAATGACACAACAGGAAACAAATGAGTATGATTCCTGCTAAATGTGCAGCAATAATAGTGCCAGATAAAGTCCTGAGATTCTAGATAGTCTAAAGCAAGATGCGTCAAGATAAGGGAAGGGAAACACTTCCACATCTTACTAGAATGATGTTAAGTGTCTGTGGAAAACAACACATTAGCCTTATTAGACAAGGGGATTGAGAACTTGTTTTTAAAATAAGTCTCTTGTGCTCACAAAGACTGCATTTATATGATCAAAAATACAGTAAAATACAGTAATACTGTAAAATATTATTACAATTTAAAATAACTGTTTTCTGCTTGAAAATCATTTACAATGTAATTTATTCCTGATGGCAAAGCTGAATGTTCAGCATCATTACTCCAGTCTTCAGTGTCACATGATTCATAACCTTTTCCTATATTCTTATTACAAATTTTCTTTACGTTTATACATCACAATCAAGCATTGCACTGCCTGTGTACCACTGTAAAAAACTGAAGGTGGAAAATGTATGTTTCACATTGCTTTAACATTTTTTTTATACAAGTTATACAAAATTCAACTAATTCAAGTCAGTTTAACGTAATTCAAGTTGAAATGACTTAAACATCCAAGATGATTATACTTGCAATTTTTTTAATTTGTCAAAAATGTGTACAAGATGTGCAACTAGAAGTATTCTTGTAACACCTTCCATTAAAGAGTGAAACAAGACAGTCCACTAGAGGCTGACTTTGACAAACTGTCCTGTCGTTCAAACTCTCGGCTTCCTCTAAATAGCCGCCCCGGTGCCCGTTTGGTTAATGAGAGCGTTTAAATGAGGGTGATGTCAGTGGAGAAAGAGAGCCAAAGCATTGTGTGATACAACAGGACACCATCTGCATCCATCTATCAAGCACTCATCTGATTACTGTCAACATGTACGCCTTTCGCTTCACTGAAAAACTAACAGTTTCCCCTGAGAAAACCCATCCCTCCCCCTCGAGCACTGATCTCCCCCTACACATGAATGCTGTCTATTTAAACGGTTGCATAAATACGCTGGGGACTTGCAGGGAGGGCTATTGTGATTTGGAGAGGTTTATTTTAAGGTCTATTTTCACATGATGTTTGGGCTTTTAATCAGGAGAGTACGAGTACAAGACTGCAAGGGATCAAACTCAAAGCTCTGGAGAAACTTTGCACCAGGGTTATTATTATCGTTAACTGAAACTTAAAACTATGTTCATTACTGTAAAAAAAACATTAACTGAAATAAATAAACTGTATAAAGATAGGCTTATTTCTAGCCATTTATCTGTATAACTAGCTAGTTACAAGCCAACATTTCTCATTTGTGTTTAGTTTAAGTTGAAGAAATAAAATAAACTAAAGCTTAATAAATCTATATACTTTTTTTTAAACAAAACACAACAAAATTATTAAAACTAACTTATTCAAATTAAAAGAGAAAATTTAAAAAATAAAATCTAATAAAAAAATATTAAAGGTGCACTGTGTAACTTTTTTTGTTCAAAATTAACAAAATTCAAAAGTCAATACACCATTAATCCTTCTTCCAAAATGTGTTTTTGTCTTACCCTGATTCGCTATGGGAACGGTAAGCCTATTATAAGTGTTCATATTTTTGATGAACGGAATGCTTTTCACGCAAAATTGTGTACTTGCGTCACTCGTCCATGTGCATCTCGTCATATATGCGTAAATAGAGAAAAGTTGCTCTGGCTACTTTGACGCATGTTGGGTGGTATAGGTTAGTTGTCAAAACGAGCAAGAAAAGTTGACTTGAAACGTTAAATCTCCAACCGCCGAGGACGCAGAGGATCTAACGCCGAACAGAGGTGCTTCTGCTAGCAAAAAAACGAACAGAGCTCATAATAAAACAAGAATCAACATTGGCTTGGCTTTTCAGAGATGGCGAGAATTGAGGGATTTTAAATGTAAAAGTGTCGTAGAGATTACTTTTTATTACTCAACATATTACTTTAACATCCAGGGAACCTTTCAATTCCGCAAAAGGTTCTTTAGATTTTTTTAAATAATAGTTATTTTAAGGTTCTTCTACAGCATCACTGTGAAAATCCCCTTTTGGAACCTTTATTTATAAGAGTGATTCGTGATACTAAAATAACACTGCTTTGCACCATATACAGCACGCCAGAGTTAGAAACAAACTAGGGACTCTTGGGAGATGCGTTGGGACCCAATTTTGTGTTAATTAAAGTAACTGGTCTATTCCTAAGATAATAACATGAGCACAGAGCAACTTTTTATTCATCGTGACTTTGGGAATACGGTCACAATGCACTTCACTAGTGGGCTCAAATTATGTAAACAACAGGGATCGGCCACATGAGAACACCAGACCGCATTTGTTGACATCATGTGTTGGTGTGACTTAGTGGTCAAAGCAGGTAAGCAAAAAAAAAAACCTGTAGGTTCAAACCTCATGAGGAATGATTCATAAAATATCAACACTGTCCCCTAGAGCAATGCTCTAAACCTCAGGTTACTCCCCATTGACCTCAAAATTGTATTTTATATAAAACTAACAACACAAAAAATAATCAAATTAAATTTTGTTTTAGTAAGAGATTACTCTGGTAAGAGACTGCTTAAAAGAATCAAATCTCAAAAACCTAATGTCTCCTCTGATGCATAAATTAACCAATCAGAATGGATATGCAAATAAAAGGCAGCTTGAAATGGGAAATGGAGAAAGAAATTAAATTTGCCTCCATCTTTAAAAATAGCCAATCATTTATCAGAAGTGGCCTCTCAAACCTGTATATGGTACAGCAAGATTTGCCCCATTAGTTTCCTACATTGACAATAAGATATTCAACGGAAAAAATGTATGGTGGGACTTGATTGAATTTTTTAGAAATTGATTTGATTATGAAAAGTGGCATTGCATAACAGAATGGTATTGAAACATAAGAGTGCTTGGTGAGGTCAGGCAACAAAAGAAGGTCGTTTTGTCGGAGCCGACGGCTTCATGGGCAGGGCTCTGACATATAGCGCGATTACGCATCGAGTTTGAGTCCCGATCCTGTCCCCTCTCATCTCTCACTTTGCTTTCTGTCAACTCTATACTATCATATTGCAATAAAGGCAAAAACAATGTGTTAAGGCAAACGAATGTGTTAAACGAGATAAATGGCGTATGCTTAATTTCAAGATAAGTGTGTGATTAAAAAAAAGTTTATCGATTGATAGCACTAATAAATACATATATATAAACATTAAAAAAAATCGAAATCGAGAGAATAAAGGTTGGGGTCGATTCGATTTTTTTATGTTTCTGAAAGATTTCGGTAACAGTTTGCAATAAGGTTTCATTTGTTAACATTAGTTAATGTATTAACTAACATAAACTAACAGGAGCAAAATATTTGTTACTGTATTCATTAATCTTTTTTAACATTAGTTAATAGATTCAGATTATTTTATTTAATGCCATGTCAGCATTCAAAGCTATTTTCATGGCAAAAAACATTAGTTAATAAAAATACAGTTGTTCATTATTTGTTAATGTTAATTAATGTAGTAAACTAATATTAACTAATGAAACCGTATTGAAAAGTGTTACCGAAGCTTCTTATGCTCACTATAGCTGTATTTATTTGAACAAAAATAGCCAAAAAAGTAATATTGTGAAATATTATTAGAATTTGAACATTTAAAATTTTACAGTGCAATTTTACAAAGTAATTTATTCCTGTGATGTAAAGTTGTTACTCCAGTCTTCAGTGTCACATGATTCTTCAGAAATCATTCTAATATGCTGATTTACTGCTCAAGAAACATTTCTTATAATTATCTTATCTTATAATTTTTTGTAATATTTTTGCGGAGACAATGATACTTTTTTTTCAGGATTCTGGACACAGATACCTTGTTGCCTCCGTCATTCATGCCCCATCCGCAGCTCTTGATCCCCAGGACGGCTCTGCAGGATGACACGTCCACACAGGTCACTGGATGGTCGTACACAAAGTGAAGAACTCTTGGCTCCTGTTCTTCCTTCCATCTGGAATCCAGCAGGTAAACGCTCTCACCTGCCCATGCTGTGACCAAAGGGAAGTCCCGTCTCCCTGGCACCACCAATACCCCATCTACCTGAAAAATACAGTTTCTCTGATGAATACATGACTGGTTAGTGCTTATGCACTATTCTGTGTGAGTTGTGGATGCATCAAACAACTTAATTCTATGGAATGCCTTGCTGGTGCCAAAATCACCCACATGCATGACTCATTTTGTCAACTGGTATATGGCTGGCATCTGCTCTTCACGTCTCAGATTAGACTTACAGGCTTTGGTAACTGAACGAGACATCGTGATTTCCAGTAGCCCTTCTCATCTGGTGCGTCCACCCGCACTTCTGGTCCTGATGCAGAGGCCAAAGCAGGACTGTCAGGACTTAGATCCAGTGCATGAACCCTACGGAGGTGCTGGTACCGGTGAATGGGCTCAAGACCGGTTTCAGTGCTCCACACATCTACACACCCTAAACATACACAACAAAATGTATTATCAGAATTACAATTTCAGTTAAAAGTCTAGTTAAAGTTAGTTCATGGATTAACCATTATTAACTGACAGTGAGCAATACATTTGTTGCAGTATTAATCTTTACTAACATAAAATAAATTTAGACTAGTGAAAAGAAAACATTCAAAATACACTTTTAAGCGTTTATTTATTGCACTTTATCTAAGTGTGTCTGTAGATTTCTCAGAAATTTTCACTTCAACAGTATTTACATCAAATCTCCGGTTTTATTCCTATTCACATTCTAAAGGATTTTACAGAAGGGTCTGCTTCGCCTAGTCGTATACAAAATTGTCTTCCTAAAAACATGGTGATTTATGGAGTCGTCACATTATTTATATAGTGCTTTATACCATACAGATTGTCTCAAAGCAGCTTTACAGAGATAAACAGGAAAATAATAATTTAATAATGCCAACAGAGCTCTAAAATGTAAAATAAAATGTAATGTAAAAGAGCTCTAAAAAAGACAATAATGTCATTATTCAACTTAAGTCAATTTAGTGTTGATTCAGTTCAGTTAAATGACTGCGTAAATTACGAAATGAGTTCAATTAGCAGAGTGATAATCAAAACGAAACGTTTTGTATTTGTTTTATTTTGTTATTCAATTCTTTAAATGTTTGCCGGTTCCCGTCTCCTTCTTCCTATAACATCTGAACTGTTATGTCAAAAAAATGAAAAAAGAATTAGAATCTGTTCAACGTGTTCAATTTCTGTTCTGGAAATGTATACAAATTAGAGCATATTTAATTATATCAAGCCGATTAGCATATACAATTACAAACATAACATTTTAGAACACAAAAAAACTTTAGCAATACTTAACGGCATCAGTGGGAACTGGGGAAGTATGGTGACATATCTATTTAAAAATTACATTTGTTACATTATAAACTTGGCGTGTCTTAAAAATACTAACATTAACTAAGATTAATAAATGCTTTAGAAGTATTTTTTCATTGCTAGTTCTTGCTAACTAATGTAGTTTACTAATGGTAACAAAGAATTGTAAGATGTGCAATCAATTTTTTTTTTTGTTTTTTTTTTTTTTTAAGGAAATGTGTTATCCTTTCAGCAAAAAGAAGGTGGTGGCAGAAAAAAAGTAAAAATCTCTTACCATTCTCATAAGCAGCTGTGGCTACAGTCTTATTGACACGTACGTGACTAACATAAGGGGCAGGGGTTTCATCTCTGATGGAATGTGTGGGGTGCAGGTATGATTTGTCCCAGTGAAGCGTGTCCCACAGACGGACATCACCAGAGGTGTAACTGTATAGAACAGATGCACACAATGATTATAGGATCAGTAGTGTTTGGATAATTGAAAACATACAGCTTATTAATTATATGCGCTTTAGTAATACACACCCAGCGATAACAAGACCAGCACAGGAACTGACGTCACACAACACCTTTCCTAACTCGTACTGCAGGTGACGAATGGATCCAACACGATTCTGTTCATTTAAAAAGAGTAAAAACATATTTTTAAACAAATTAAATTACTTATAATTTACTCATATTATATATATATAATTATAAAAATGTAATTAAAGTTAAAAAATCATTGAACATAAAAATAAATATTAGTCTGATATAAATGTTCTTGTTTAAGAATAAAATGTATTCTGGGACCGTAATGGCATGGTGCTGACCTTCCAGTTTGACTTCACCCCGTTCTCTGTGTTGCGGCAGTCTCTGAGCGTGCTCTTCCAGCAGGGGGAGTCAGAGATACTTGCCCCATTGTGAAAACCTTCCTCCAGACACAATCTATGCCACAGGACCTCATCCTCAGCCAGCACCTTCCAGGATTTACTCACCTGAAACAAATGCAAAGACGAGAATAATAACCACTTTATTTCTATAAAATAAATGTCACAAGACATCCATAAAGTATTTGGATGGCAATTAAAGCAAATGTGTTGCTTTGTGGCAGTGAGAAACCAAATATTCTCTGAATATATAATATAATTTCCAAACATGATTACGTAATGTGTGAAGTCGTGGACATGCAAGACGAGCATTCGTGGTTAAAAAGTATATACATTTTGATTTTTTTTTACAAAATGACAGATTGTTTAGCTAGATAAGACCCTTATTCCTCGACTGGGATCGTGTAGTCTTTTGAAGCTGCAATAAAAGGACTTAATGTGACAAAAATGTTTTGAGGTGCATTTTGAACATGGGCAGGGATGGGGCAGAGCGGACGTGGAGGGGTATACTGTTCCAGAGTGTGTGAGAATTGGCAGAGAAAGCCCTGTCCCCAAAAGTCTGCAACCTGGTGCGGGGGGTGTAAGAGGACAAGAACCAGGACAGTGCTGTGCTACTGAGGCTGATGAGCTCAGAGAGGCGGTGAAGAAGGATGGTATTGGAAACTGTACCAAAAGCTGCAGATAGGTCAAGAAGGATGAGGATGGTGATGAGCAGCAGCAAGCAGGAGGTCATTAGTAATTCTGATAAGGGCGGTCTCAGTGCAATGGTGGGTTCTGAAAACAGATTGGAGGGGTTCGAAGAGCTCATGGTGGGACATGTGATGTTGAAGCTGGGCAGCCTGCTCTTTCCAGGATTTTGCTGAGGAAAGGGAGGGTGGAGATTGGACAATAGTTTGCGGGGTCGTCTGAGTCTGAGCCTTGCTTTTATAGAGTGGGGATGACTGCCGCCATTTTAAAGCTGGATGGTACCACACCAGAGGAAAGAGATGCATTTATGATGTTTTCCATTGGGTGGCAGAGGATGGGCAGGCAGACAGGTTGGTGGGCATTGGGTCAAGACTGCTGGTTGAAGTCTTGGCTGAGATTAGCAGTTTTGTTACTTGGTTGGCATCCAGTGGAGAGAAGACGGATAGGCAGCACTGAGGTGAGTGGTGAGAATCCTGTTGGGGTAGTGTGGGGAAAAAATCCAGGAACCCGGAGCAGAGGTCACCTGCATCTGAGGGTTTAGTGGCATCAGGAGGGTGAAGAAGACGGTTGATCGTGGAGAAGAGCAATTTGGGGTGTTTTTGTTGGTTACTGATGAGTGTGGAGTAATACCTAGTTTTTGCCCGAGAAAGGGCTTCTTTGTAGTTTGTGACGTGTTCTTTAAATGCTTCACGATGGACAGTGAGGCCGGATCTTCTGTATCGTCTCTCGACTCGAGCCTGCGTCCTATGGTCTTCATCCTGCGGAGCTCAGGGGTGTACCAGGGGGCAGGACGAGAGAAAGACATGTAACGCGTGGTGAGAGGAGCTACAAAGTCCAGGCTGAGAGAGAGGGCACGGTTGTAGTGTTCCACCATGCCATCAACTGTTTGGTAGGGGTGGTGGATTGCGAGGTGGGTCGCTAGGGAGTCAGATAGCATGGAAGTACACACCCGTTTGATGTTCTTGAACGTGATGGGCCATTTGGTGCACTCCTTTTGGGAGAGACATAAGGACCAAGAATAGGATGGCATAGTGGTCAGAGACAGCCAGGTCAGTGAACTGCAGGTGGGAGGGGGTTATGCCAGCACAGCACACCAGGTCCAAGGTATGCCCTTTGTCATGTGTGGGGCCATGTATGTGTTGTGTAAAATTGAAGCAGTCCAGCAGTGATAGAAAAAATCAGTACCAAGAGAACAACTACTGGAATCCACATGAATGTTAAAATCACCTCGCTGGAGATTAGGTAGATTAGGAAGATTAGGACAACCTGTAGCCGCGTCTCGAAGGTTATAACCCTGCTATTCCTATGTCAGTGGAAATCATGTAGAATAGAATAGAATAGAATAGAATAGAATAGAATAGAATAGACACTCATTTATATTTACCTGAGCACATCGTCCTAGATCCGTTCTGCCCAGGAAATGGAAAATCTTTAGCGCCAGCTCATAGGGCAACTCCACGTCAAAGAATGGTATGTCATTCACTTCATTCTAAAGTAAACACATAATATCCGGGTTTATTATTAAGACAAGCACGGTAAATATCATGAACAGCTACATAACAGGAGCGTTACCAGGTCCTGGAGGAACTGCTCAAGCAGTTTCTGGCGCTTGTTTTCTTTTTTGGGGGGCGCGTCTGTGTTGAGCGCGTCGCTGCCGGGAGCGCGTTTCCTGCGCGTTCTCTCTTGCTCGATTCTGTCTAGCAGTGGACTGCTTCTCCCGTCTAACAAACCCTCGGCGATCGACACATACTCCGGCTGCTCTTTTGATGTGGCCTGAGTTTGCTGGGACGCATTGCTCTGCTTCTCCCAAAAGCTAGTGCTTTGGTGAACAGATGAACTGTCTTTACTGAGATGCCCAAAATATCCCTCTTTGTCTGTGTTTTTCTCTAACTCCTGCTTCCAGCGCTCTCGAAAGGCCAAAAGCTCATCCTCTTCCATCCCCATTTAATTAAGTTGTTTTTTCATTCATATTTATATATGTCATTCACACAAGAATACCGCTGTTGCCATCAAAACCTCTTTTAAAGTCTATGATCAAAACAAACAGTGATCCGACCGCGAAATGGCCTCGGCTGGAACATCATGTTCACGTAAAGTGTTCCGCATGGCGCATATTCCTCACCAAACGAAAAGAACAATTTTTACAATACAAGATAATGACTGTGTCTCAGAGATTAATAAAACATTTCAGCATCAAAAGCGGAGCTGCAAAAATTGCTCGCCTATAATGAATAAAACTTCACATGTGACAAACATTAATTAAATGTATAGAAATGTTTGAGACAAAATTTCTAGACTTCTATTCTATTCTATTCTATTCTATTCTATTCTATTCTATTCTATTCTATTCTATTCTAATGTTTGTCTGACGCCCACATATATTACATCACAGATTACAGTGGTCTGAGACAAAGGCTTCAAAACGGAAACAATAAAGGCATCAGATTAGATGTGTGTTTATCACTCAATATGGGTCAGCTCAGCACCATCCGATAGGCTATACAAAAATGTGTAATTTATAACTATTGACAAATCATATCATGTAGGCCTATATTGCCATTTACAATTTTTAGTACACCTATTGACAAATATAAAATCTATGTAAATGAAAGAATGAATTAGGGCTACAGGTTACTTGCTCCTTATATTTAATTCATTAAATGCAGTATCTATTTGTGGGCTACACTTTATTTCAAGGTGTCCTTATTACAGTGTAATTAAATTTTGTTTTGGATACTGATATTGCCATTTACCAATTTCAGTGTTATGTTATTGGCATTTACATTTATTCATTTAGCTGACGCTTTTATCCAAAGCGACTATATATGTCAGAGGTCGCAAGCCTCTGGAGATAGGGGTTAAGTGTCTTGATCAGCGACACATTGGTGTCTCACAGTGGATTCGAACTCGGGTCTTTCACACCAAAGGCATGTGTCTTATCAATTGCACCATCACCACCACAGAATGATTGTGAAGTTGGAAAGTGTCTGCAGCACTTCCTTTGATTATTATAAAATAGTATGAATAAGCAACCGTTATGAAAGTTAGGTTCCTGATTTTGATTTTGTAAATAACCACAAAGGTTAACAAGAGGGTACACAGGGGTGAAGAGAGCTTGCTGCAACGAATATTGCTGTTTAGAGATTAAGATAACTTTTATTTAGCATTAACTGCTTAGTATTAGATTTGATTTGACTATCCTTACCATACCTGAATAATAGGGTTAGATGTGTAAAATAAAAGGTCACATTCACTAACAATATTTAGGCACTGAGTAATATTAATTAACAACATTTTACTATAGGGTTAGGGTATAGAGCTTGGTTGAGGGTAGTTGCATGTAATTATGAATAATTTACTGTTATTACTATGGTAAGTACATGTATATGTAACAAAGACACTGTAAAATAACATATTACCCATTTTGTTTTGTTGCTTCTGCAGCTAATAGGATTTATGAAATTGGGTTTTAAATCCCAAGTAGTTTTACAATTTGTGTGAGCCAAGTTGACATGGTTGTGATTGTGACAGAAAATATGAGCACAATACTTGAATTAAAAAAATGCACTATTGCTGAACTTCTAGCAAGTGAAATGTAAATAAAGGATGAAAAATGACTTTAATTCTGCCTGAGTTCATAAAGGTTTTCATAAATATCTCATGATATAATGACAGTTGATGTTGTGGGGGCATGTTTTATTAGCATCAGTACAATTTGTCAAGACAAATAAACTACATAAGATATAATTCAATTTTATATGCTATGGAATATTGTAGGATTGAAAATAATCCAAGAAATTTGAAATGAACAAAGACATTTGCTTTACAGCTTTCTACCATGCTGACAACGTTTCTTTAGTCATTCGGCAGTCTTGCAGTCTGAACCCCTGCAGGAAATCCACCCTTACAATATAATGAAATTGTCTTATGTAGTTAAGTGGTTTTATTTGTTTATTTGGAATAGCAGGGAATTTTAAAACCGTGATTTCTACTCTTTTTATGAGCTTTTTAATTGTGTTTATTCTATTTATTTTTATGAGTTTTTTATATCAATTTTTAAATGGCCTGTCATTCCAATGCCAGTGAGAACAAAATACAAAAGGATAGAGTAAAATAGTTTAATAGAACAACAGGCAGTTATGCGCTCATTCAACTTTTCTGCAAAAAATGCACATGTATGATACAAAAATACCCACAAATTACATATAAAAGATTTTCTATTGTACTAAACATTTAAAATGTTTCTACTTAATTGGGTTCCATAATGTGCACTACTATAAATGCTGTCTAGGTAGGCAGATTAATAGGGTTTGAGACGCAGCCGATGTTTTTAATGTTTACATGCATTGAAAATCTCATCAATAGAGTAACAGCTCACCTTTGAATGAGCACAACCGATACAACACATCACAGATGCAATTCATAATCAGTAATGTCTGTAGCCTGAATAATTTGCGCGAACACCCACCCACCCCCTTGTTGAAGGAAAGACAAAGCGCGTGACGCAGAGAACAGGACAGGGAAGAGTTAACCATTACCGCTGTCTTTGGGGAGATGGTGATGTAAACCCCTAAACCATGTGACACTTTAATAAATCATAGCGCCGACAGAAACAAACACACACTGTTCCATCGACAGGCGAACAAAACACCATTCTCCACGTCTAAATCAAAGACTGCAGCGGGAAAAGAAGCCTATATCGAGCGCGCGCGGAAGGATGTGCTGTCTGCCGGTGGAGGAGCAGACTTTAGGCGCGCGCGGAGACTCCGTGTGTCACGGGCGCGCTCCGCTGCCGTTCGCGCACCGACTGCGCTGGATCGGAGACCAGCTGGAGAAGAGATGGGCTGCAAACGACAAAAACTCCGGCGGTGGACAACGAAGCGGCGGGGGAAACATCATCAAAAGCTTCCAAATTGTGTGCACGGTCATTCAAGTAACGCTTCTGGTGCTTTTAGTCAAAAAGCGACACCTGTAGGTGAGACGAGGCTCTGCTGGTCTACAGCAACAGGTAAGAATGACCGACTCGAGGACAGGGACTTTATTGACATGCGTAGTGGCTTTCTTGGAATTACTTTCTTCACATGTTACGCGTTATATTGGAGTAATAGGCATCCATGTATTAATAGCAATTATAATGTACACTTGGCAAGCTAGCAAATTGCTTATGAAGAGGAGGTACTTCAGATTATAGGCTAAAATCTTTTTGAAATTCAAATTTTAAGATCGTCAATTTAACTTTATATTCAGTTTGCCGACTAATGTGACTAAAAACGGCTTTAAACATAAATAAAACAATGCAAATGTAAATATATAAAACAACGCATTTATGAAGCTGTTATTTTTGAAGTTTTCAACAGTTTGATAATTGAAGGTACATGCAAAATACTATGGAAAGTAGATATTTCTAAGTCCTTCTAAAATCAATTAATTATTTCTATAAATACACGTAAATGGAATATGCTAGAAGTAAAAAGTCAAAAATTTAGCGGTGCTTTAATTAAAATGCAACTTTGCTATATTAAAAATGTATTGTTTTGTATTGAAACCCCACAAATTATAAATTAAACGCAAAATATACACAATTGTGTGTATTACATCAAAAGTCAGATTCAACAAGTAGTTGGTAATCTTTAACAAAATATAATTAAATATTTATATTGAATTCATGTCATTTAATTTTCTTTTTGCATTGATTGTAACTTCTGTGCATTGATACATAATGCTAAATCAGCTTAATTCCCAATTTTCCCCCCATCAGATGAATCTTCAGATTCTCCTGGGACGATCCGCTCCAGATTTATGGGAGAGGAGAAGGTGCTGGTCACATCTGCACTCTGTAGAAACTTGCCATGCAAACAGTGTGTCAATGTTTTCTCATCCATGTATATCTCACAACTTTTGCAGTAGTGTTGTAATGGAAACATGCAAACAGCAGACGCATCTGTGCTGTACATTACAAGCGTGCTGATCACTTTCATAACAACCGATACTTCATCCCGAAGTCTTCTTGATTACCGAAGCATGGCAAGCCGATGTTAGAAGTCTTAAGGTCAGTGTAGTCAAACCCAGCGGTGTCTCCTGGGAAATCTTTCTAAATAAAAGGCTGATGTCATTGTCCCTTGGCGTTTGCGAGGAAATCTTTTTCTACCACTATGGCAATAGGAGCCTTGCCTCAACTTTGATGACCTTGCAGTTGAGTTTTTCTTGTTGCTGGTAAAAGTTGAGAGGGTGCTTTGGATATGCAAAAGCTGTAAATGATTCAAATATGATCAATCACGGTCAATCTTCAGAGGAGAGCTACCAAAAAAACACTACTACCAAAACCTCTCCTCTGCATAATGCACTGTAACATTTAGTTATAAGCTACTGTAAGTGACTATGCCATTCAATATCTGAGCTGTGATTTTGTTTCTTTGTCGTTTTTATGAGATATTTATTACTTTGATTGTCCTTAACACCGTACTCTTCTCAATGGAAAGCATATTTATACTGTAGAATGATTTTAAGTGTATTTGAACTTGATGTTGTTCACAGATGAAGACAAATCTTTTTTTAGGACTTTTTATAAAGGGCTTCTGGCTTGATTGTTTGTGTCAGTGTTAATATAGAAATGTGACATGAATGAGATTTCATGCGAAATGTGAATCAAAGGGCATGCTACTGATGTTTACATAAGCTACAATCTTTTATAGTTTACGTTACTACCATGTGTTTTAAACATGTTTTACCTCTGCTATTTTGATATTGTGAGTTTTGTCATTTATGAAAATAAAAAGGCTTTAAATATACACAGCAGTGTTACTTACGTTTTATGAATATTTTGAATTAGTTTTTATATATTTACTTTTCATGTTCATTTTAGTTAATTTTTTGTTATTCCGTTATTTCGCTATTTAGGTTTAATTTATTTTGATTTCAATGTCAGTTTTTTTATTTATTTCCAGTTAATAACTTTAGTGCTTCAACTTACATTTATTTCAGTTTATTGACGAGGCAACATTTCTAATTTTCATGTAGTTCAAGTTTTTCACCTAATATTTATGTTTTATTTTATTTCATTTCAGTTTTATTTCAATGAACAGCAATGTTTTTAATAGTTTTCGATTTTTTTCAAGGATAACAACCCTGACACAGAGAACTCTTTTAAATGTCATTATAAAAACAGATAGCTCTAGACGTTTAATCAAATTAAACTGGGCTGAAAAATAAATGTAATTATTAATTCACCATCACTGGTTTTTATCATATTACTGTTGTCATGATTTTAAATAAATAACCCAATGAGACGATAATGATTTTACCACAGTGAACTTGCTTAGATTTCCTATGGTTGACTTGCTCTAAAGCTTCATGTCTTGTGAATTTTCATTTTAATAAACAATTTAGACCATTGCAAAAAAACAGTTGACTCTGGATTAAGTTTAATAGCTTGGATAAACCAAAAAAAGTGTTAGAAAACAGTTGATTATCATGCTTCATAATGATAATATTAAAAATTCAACAAGTTTTACTTGTTGAAAAGCATGTATAAGAAGACAAAAACACACTTTTTCAACTCTGCTATCAGACATAATGTAATGCTATTGTACATTCAACAATGTAACATTTTTTGTCACACTTCCCTACAGTACACGGCAATGTTTCATCATATGACATTATGAACAGCAACGTTTTATGCATGGTGAACATGTTTCATTATATTCAACAGGACCAGAAAACCTTTGACATTCAGCTGGGTCGCTGTTCAGTAGATCTGAAAGTGTGCGGACGTTGTCCCATCCTTCCAGTTACGCAGATTTTCGACCACTGCTGACCGACACAGCGGACACGTTCTCTCACGGTCAAACCACAGGCATAAACACTCCTCACAGAACACATGCTGCAGAAAAACAACACATTTACCACACAGGAACTCCTTCAATACTGTTGATAGAGCATCTCATAGAGTGTGCAGATCTGTTCCCATTAATGTTTTTTAAAGTGGTACTTCACCGCTGGCAAAATGGGCTTTCAATAAAACTTGGCTGCCTATACAGTAGAAAGGCTAAAAAAATTATTGTATTATTTATTTTTTTTACTCTGGCCTACCTGACTAGAAAAGGGAGAAAAAAGGGTGCTGTCTTCCCATTTGTCAAATAGGTAGAAAAAATGCAACACCCATAATGCACTGGACATGTTACTGTTACAAGGTTACTGTCCAAGGTCCCAGTCTGCTGTGAATACAGTTAAATAGCGCCTTGCTTTAGTAGGAAATACTTCTTAGCAAACTTTTAGCCATAATGATGTCAACTTGTATTGTTCCTGGGTGCAAGCATTCAAAGAGTAAACGTTTAGCAGGAGTGAGTTACTATTGATTTCCAGTGAAGGATCCACTTTAATAGTTTCCTTAGTCACTGCACTGACCCTGTTATATGTGTAATATTAGTGGAATTAGTGAGTCATTGTCTGTTACCTGACAGAGCAGTGCGATTGGCTCTCTGAATTCAGCCTGGCAGATCGCACACACATCCCCAGCCTCACTGCACTGCTGAGTACTGGCTCTCGTACCGTAACTCTGTGAAACACATGCATATGCATATATATATATAAATAAATTTAAAAAACAGTAAAAATGTTAATATAGTGAAATATTATTACTATTTTAAAGACCTGTTTAATATATTTTAAAATTAAATTTATTTCTGAATTTTCAGCATCATTACTCCAGTCTTTAGTGTCACATGATCCTTCAGAAATCCTTCTAATATGCTGATTTGCTGTATATCCTATTGTTATCAATGTTCGGGCTTTGGGCACTTGTGAATCATATACAGCACCTGCTGCAATATTTCAATCACTAAAAACAGCGGGACATTCTAAAACGCTTAAGGTGAAAAACACTTTAAGTGCCTTCAAAAATGTAAAATTAAAAAAAAAATCAGAATACACTTACACTTACACTTATTGATGATGCATATATAAGTGGGCAGATGAGCCCGATTATGAAAGCAATGTGCTAAATGGTTAAGCGTCTTCTTTATAATGGTTTTCTTTGGAGAAATGCTTAATGAGAAACTGTGCATTGTGTTTATATTCTGGGTTCATCTGCTTGCCTATACATAGTTTTCATCATCAATAAGGTGCATGTTGAATTTGGTCTTGTAATGTCACTGGAGTACATTAGTACTTAATACAAACCTGGTAAAATAACTGGCGGGCAATGGAGGAAAGTCTTGTTTTGCCCTCCAGCTGGGTGTTCCTATAAGGGTGTGACTTCACATAAAATTTTATGTCTATATTTTTAAAATATTTTTAATGTTTCATAAAGAGTACATGCCATTTAGTATAACGATGATGCACATTCAAAGTGACACTCCAGAACTAGAAACCAAAACATCTTCAGTATTTCATTGTCCAAGTCAAACTACTGTTATTTATTGTTATACATATTTGTTCATTGTTCACTTTAATAAATGCCTAGGCAGAGGACATAGCACTCACCTGTGAGCTACAGAGAATGGCGAATGCTTTTCGAATGCCAGATATTCTTCCACACAAATCAAATGACTGAAACGGAACAACATTGCAAATTTAACGCCACACACACACACGTACAGAAAAGATCGCCTGAATAATGAGCTCTGAAAAAGACACTTTGAAAGGTTCTACAAACCTTTCAACGCCACATGAAATTTATCTTGTGCACATAAAGGTCTTTTTTAAAAGGTTCATTGCAACAAAAGAATCAAGTAAAATAAAATAAAATAAAAAACACAAAGGACAATGACATCAGCATTTACATTACACGGAAAAGGCAAAACCAGATAGACTACCTTACAAAGACTGTAAATGATAATCAGAGTTGCTCCCAGGAAGTAGCTGCTGGACGGATCTTCACCCATGATGTACTTGTACCACAGCTGGATGGGAACCAAAGCTCTGAAAAGTTGACTCAGCTCCTCTATGAGCAGATAAAACTTCCCCTGAAAGGTCAAACACAGATACAGATCTACATTCAAACCTCTCACACTAAACCCTTGATAAAGACTCAGAGTCTCTGTCCAAATATGAACGAATTCTTCTGGAGCGGTAGAAGAGGCCAGATATATATATATATATATACACAGATATAAAGAAAAGTGATAACACATCATACAGGCTAATCATAATTAAAAAGTAGTCATATGAAACAATGTACATACTTACAAAATTATTATTTACGTTATATTCATGAAGCTATTGGGATTAATATATGTTTTTTCATTGGATAGAACCCCTACATTAGCATAATATTAATAATAAGATTAATAATACATTGTTAATCATGATGAGCCTGTATGATAAATAAACCTTTAGCGGACAAATGTATTATTATTATTACTATTATTATTTCTTAATTTCCACTAAATGTTTATCAGATAAAGCAGCTAACATAATAATAATAATAATAATAATAATAATAATACATTCCACTGAACGTTTATTTAATCATACATGCAGGCTTATCGTTGTTGCAAATTAGACATATGAAACAATATACTTATGGATAAAATAGATAGCAGATAGTATAATAATAATAATTTTAAATTATTATTATGCAGTACATTTTGATTTGAATAAAGTCTTGAAACATAATTAAAAATTAATCATCTGAAACAATATACTTATACATATTCATAAGGCTTGCAGGATAAATAATCGTTTTGTTCATTCGATAAAACAGCTAGCATATTAATAATAATAATGTGTATATTATTATTATTATTCACTAAATGTTTATAAACCCAAACAGGCTCATTTCACTATGATGCTTGTAAGACTTCCAGCTATGACGGCCAACTGTTTAACAACACCTTTACAAACGGAGCGACACTCAAGCAACGGCATGCGATGACAACACTGAAACAAACCACACATCCTTCCTCTAGCTGAATTTGAACATGATCCCAGTCTCATCTCATCTGTTCGTTCATTAACTGTGAACATCTTACCCTCAAGCTTTAAAGATGCTGTGACATGGAGGGGGGGTGTTCTTCTACCGAAAAATGGCCACAGTCCAGTGCTCTGCGCTCTCCTGGCAATTTACTGCGCAGCAAACAAAACTGGCAGAAACGAAGTACACCTGCTACCCACATCAAATATAACAAGCTCACCCGACCCAATCCCTAATCATAACATTTTCAAAGTAGCGGGATAACAGTAAATATCATCTAACTTCAGTGTGAAAGGGCAACACTTTCATGCTGAGCCACGTCATGCAACCGAGCCTCTGCGTCTAAGCTCATAGTGAACAACAGGATAGAATGCGTCAAATATACCTAACAAAGCTTCTTTCTTAAAGCATAGACATCTTTGTTGCTTATCAAGACAAAAACAGCCCAAAAAAATTACAAAAATACGCCGGATATTTAAAATGCTTTGCAAACATTGTGAATTCTGTTTTTTTATCCATTATATTTCATAATTTTCTATTCTAGGCTTTTTTAGTTGGGTTTAGTGACTCTGCAGACGCCGTAGTGACATATAACTGTCAGATTATACGTTCGCTGTCTCAGAGTCGAGTGTGGATGAATGTGTAGCTGATATGAAGTGGTTTTTGATCAAAAAACACTGAACATGAAGGAACCAACAAAAATAAAACTTCAAATGGTGATTACACCAACATCTACTGTGATGGTAGACGTGAAAAAGCAGTATAATCCAACACAGGGACAAGACACCATTATTAAAAAACTACTCAGGCAGAATATTTATTGTGTTATGATATTCACAGCTACTTTTGTAACTGAAATAAGTTGTCAATATAGACAATAATAAATGTAAATTATAAAATTAAATCAACATCTATAATTGTATAGAGTGATAACTTGATTACAGAACCCATATAATGCTTTTTCAAATATTACCTTTCATGCAGTTTGTAATATAACTGTTTGTGGATGTAAAAGGTTTGCAAAGTTTTAAAAATAAAAGTGCACGATACAGTTATTGTCTCCTACTTCACACCCTCAATAAACAGTAGTTGTAAGCTGAGACTGGAAGAGTTTGGTTTGTGTTGTCGACATGTTTCGAGAAGATGCTGTTTTCTGCGAATACGCTTTGCATGCACTTCCAAAAGATGAGGACTCGTGATGGAATTGATATGGAAAACGAATGCCATCCTTAATATCACTGTTTAAGTGCTGAGGAAGCCTCAAGTGCTGAAATTCAGATATGGTAATGGCCGTTTAGTTTCCGATACGCACTGTAAGCACTTACCAAGCACAACAGACTGGGCTGTTTGACCAATCAGAGCAGAGTAGCTCTCGGAAAGGAGGGGCTTAGAGACTGAATCTTTGAACAAACCGTTTTCAGACTCATTGAGAAATGAGGTGATGCTGCAATGTATATTATAAGAAAATTAAAGTGTTTTATGACCTTGGATGCATGCAAAACTATTGTAGCAAACCTCCAAAGCAAAATTAGGAACCTTTAAAACAGCATAATAGGGCACTTTAATATTATGACAAATAAAATAAAAATGATTAATTCATTCTTTCACCTGGTAAAGATAAAAAAAAAAAAAAATCCAATTAACTTGGACTGATAGTATATAAGTCATCTACAGATCACGTTAACCACCTAGCAACCACCAAGAACACCCTAGCAACCTCACAGAAGCCCTCCACCAATCACATCTTCTTTAGAAAAATGCACAAGAGTCACCTGTACAGATTTTACAGAAGAAATGTTTTTTTCTTGTTACAAAAGATTCCCATTTCAAATAATGCTGTTTCTATTCATCAAAGAATCCTGAACAAAAATCACGGTTTACACAGAATATTAAGCAGCACAACTTTTCAACTTTGAAAATAATAAATGTTTCTTGAGCAACAAATCACCATATTAAAATGATTTCTGAAGGATCATGTGACACTCAAGACTGGAGTAATTATGCTGAAAATTCAGCTTTGCGTCAGAAATAAATTACGTTTTAAAAAATATTCAAACAGAAAACTGTTCTTTAAATCATAATACTGGTTTCAAAATATTACGTTTTTTACTGTATTTTTAATCAAATAAATGCAGACTAGGTGAGCAGAAGAGACGTCCTGCAAAAGAGTGAATGTATTATTACTATTACTAATAAAGGTCTGGGTATCTCAGTTTAGTAACTAATCCATGATCCACAATCATCTTTCAGATGAATGTCTGAAGTCATAATCACCCACATCAAGTGCTGACGGCCTGACACTAGTCACAGCACAGGATGCATAATGACTTGTTGGACTCCACCTGACAGCGATTAATCACCCTGTTGGGGAGCTTGCTAGCTGACTGACGGAGATCTGTAACCTCCGTACGCAAGCAATTCATCTTAGCCAGAGTCCCTGCAGCCCTGTATTCGCTCACACTTAAGCGATTAGACAAACTGGAGCTGGAATTCATCCAACTACTGAAAAGTTGGTCCAACTGCATCATGGGGGAGCAGCTCATTTCCTCTTAGTCTTAACAGCCGTGTCCGTGACTTCAAAACAACAATAAAGAAAACAATTATCAAAAACCTGTGTAGGTCCTCAGGGTGGGAAATGGCTTAATTTATCTAAGGGCAACATTAGATTTTCTTTGAAAAAACTTTTTTCTATGCATCTGTTTCTCATATAGGAGGCACAGGTTTGAATCTGACCCCTATTCCCATCAACTTCAATACACAAATGCTGTATTCAAGTCATGTTATGATATTTAAGATTTTCTTTTAGCTGCAAATTTAGTGAAAGACAATAATTATTAGAAATATTAGAATGAGCAAATTGATGTTGGTCATAATCAAGTGTTAATTGCGAAGGTTGACAGTTTAATTAGGTTGTATGCATTTTGTGTACTGTTGATGAAGAAACGAGATCAATCTTGGCAGAAAATAATACTCAATTAGTTGTTAGGGAAGCAACAAGCTTGTGCAACACAACAACATTTCCCATCATTCTCAGTGATTGCATAAAATGATAAACTACAGAAAAAAATGCACCACTTCTTCATTAAAAAATGAATAAATGACCATTTCAGATGACACCAACTTTGGATTGACATAAAAAACAACTATCAAATGTTATCCATATACTGTATAATTTTGTAATATTAATAGACCTTATTCAGAACAGCGCCATGACGGGTATGAAAGTGAGGCTGTGAGGTATAGACTTGCCGTGTTTCCAATGGCATCCGCTGTAAAAAGCTGAATAAATCTCCTAGATTACGTACAATTTTCCACAGCTTATATTGTCGGGAGTTTTTTGTCAACTGAAATTTCTTGAAAATATATTTTTCAGTGTTTCTTGAGCAGAACAATCCAAAAACACATTAAATAACAGTACAGCCCATTGAAGAGATGCATGTCTATCCCTCACAGCCTCGCTTTCAATAATATAAGATGACGGATGCTGCTGTGAATAAGGTCTATTGCTGCCTAACTTGTGTCTCGTTGTGAATACATGACGTTAGCTAACCACATAACATATATTATTGTTACAATTCCTGTCTTGTTTCACCTGTTTTGTTTAAGGACTTTTATTTTGATATGTATTTTCTGTTCCTATAGTTTCACTACTAGTGTTTCACCTATCTGTGTTTAGTTCCTGTTTGCCTTTGTTACCATAGTTACCCTTGTTTTTTTGTCATACTGATTGATTACTCTCGCCTGTCCCTTGTTTCAGGGGGCGTTTATACAACACCGTTTTCAACTAAAAATAGAAAAACAATGATCCGTTTTTGTCATTTATTTACCCGACAACGATGTTTTAAGGGCCTGAAATCGCAAACTTTTGAAAATGGGATTCAAGGTGCACATTTTTGAAAACGATACTTTTATCGTCACCGTGTAAACAACAAAACCACGAATCTCTGAAAGCGGTGAAGTCATGCACATGTGTATTAAGTGTTCAGTCTATAGGTGCGTAGTGTTTCTTTACAAAGTGACAACGCCAACTACTGGCCGGGCAGCAGAATACAGCGTGTTTATTCGTTTTGGATGATTGTTTTGACAATGTTATCTCGAAAAACACAAAGGAAAAATGTTTCCGTTTTTTGTACATCGTTGTCATGTAAATGTCCCCTCAGTAGGCTGTTGTCGATTACCCTCTTGTGTGTGTGTGTGTGTGTGTGTGTGTCATCTTCTGCCTTTTTTAATGTTTATAAAAGTAGTATCTCTTGCTCACCATGTATTGAATCAAAAATACTCTAAAATCAGTAATACTGTCAAATGTTATTACAACTCAAAATAAATTTTCTATTTGAATAGTCTTCATAAGTGTCACATGACCCTTCAGAAATCATTCTAATATGCTGATTTGCTGCTCAAGAAACATTTCCTATTATTATCAATGTTGAAAACATTTGTGCTGCTTTACATTTTTGCTGAAACCTGAATACTAAGTTCAAAAGAAGCATTTATTTGAAATATACATATTTACAACATTATAAATGTCTTTACTGCTTTTGGTAGTGTATGAAAAATTATGCTTACATATCAATTAGGAGTATCATATTGTTAAAATAGTAGCTTATGCCAATAGACAGTCTATGTGCCTATTAGTGCTGCACGATTAATCATATCGCAATCGCGATGTCAAGCCTATGCGATTATATGACGCAAAATGCTGCGATTTTATATGAAATAGCCTAAACAAATTAGGGCTATTAACGCAATTAACACAGCATCTGTTAATTTTTTGTCATCATTTGGCTAGTGTTACATGATCCTGCTCTTATTCATGCAAATGCTTTTAAACCATTCATGCGCGACAAGTGTATCACGCGTGCAGACAAGACAGCACGCCAGAATACAGTTCTCTTTCGCGCTTGAACGAACAATAACACATAAAATTATGCCAAAATGTCTTTTTGTCGAGTATCTTCATAACATGGGAGCAGTCTTATGAAGAACGTAACGAGTTTGTGACTGTGAGAGAATGAGGCGCGCAGCGGCTGGTCTTAAAGGGACAGCCACTAATTATCTCTGTCGTTAATCAAAGAACAAAGGGAACAGAGAAAACACTCACTGCTCTTGACTAAAGAACTTTTGTAACTTTAATAAGGATTAGTCTATATATAATTTAAAATGTATGCAGCACAGACTGTTTGATAACTTTATTCAATTTCTGTATATGTCCTACCTGTTAGACAGGAAGTTGTTATATTTTTTGAAGCCTAATAAATGTTTTAAAAAAAATGATAGCTTTCAATTGTAATGACGGAATCACTGTAATGTTGGATGGCTATAATTAATGTTCAAAATTATATTTTTATCCAGACTTCAATGGCTTATTGATCACTATAGGTGTTATCAATCATTTAGTTGTTGTTGCTAGTTAAGAGTTGAGAGATACACATTTCAGCATTATCACTAATCTGTGTGTCCATTTTCCTTGAGAACCAAGCAAATTGACTCATGAAACCATTTGTTTATTATATCGCAATTGCATATCACAATCGCAATATTGACCTCAATAATAGCAATATGACATTTTCCCCAAATCGTGCGGCCCTAGTGCCTATGTTGGTAGTAGACAACAAGGCCACTAATAGGTTCTGTGACAGAATTATTGATTCCTCAGTCCTCATATACGTGTGCACTGAAGTGTTATGGACAGTGTGAGTTCATACTGACATGCACAGGCTTGCTGAAGCAATTATGTGAGAGCTTATACTGACATGTATGGATGCATGTGTATGTGTTGTGTTGTGTTGTGTCTTTGTAGCTGTGGTGATGCTTGGCATGGAAAGTCAGCGGAAAGCCTGACATATTGACCATGACATCATCGCCTGAAAGTGTGCCACCTGGGCTTGATACAAGAGGTGGAAAGTGTGTGTTCAGTTTCAGGGGGTGGGTATGGAGATGACTGGGAGTTGAAGTTAATAGCTGGAAGTGTAATATGGGCAAGAACAATGGTAAGTTCCTGGAACAGAGCTTCAGAGGAACAGAAACTGTGCAAATCAGATTATCTTAGCAGATGTGGATGCAAAGTTTGTGTTTGAGTCAAACAAATGGTTTGGAGCGGATTGCACATGTTTGATTATTCTATGTTATAGAGAGTGTGATGTGTTTACAGAGCGGTTATTGCTGTATGTGCAAACTCTAATGAATTGGTGATTGTGTAAGAGCGTATGTGCGTGTCTGTCTACATGTGTGTTCCTCAGAGAGATGACCTCATCCCAGCCCCAGTGGGCCAATGAGCTCACACACTGCCTTCATAGCAGCCAACCACACAGGCACACTATTTTTTTTTACCTTAACTTGCCAGTTGCACCCAGTTTGAACTGGTACTTTGGAACTGAATGGAGCTACCGGTACCGGAGTACCTGACCATAATCTCATCATGCTAGAGCTGCACGGTTAACCGTTACATGACCACCATCTCGATTCAAACACCCATGCGATCTCATTCCTAAATGACAACGAATCATCTATGTCTATTAAACCTTTGACAAAATCACACGGGAACATACAAATCTGCATGGGCGCTGCAGCTGACCTAGAGAAAGCAGTATGAAACAGCAAGTACCTTCACAGAAGTACCTTGGATATAAACACTGATGTATATGGAAGGTAACAAAATAGAGCAAATCCTTTTGAAAATAACATGGCGCATCTAAATAACGATTGTATCATTTTTTCAAATTAATTAAACATTTAAATAGACTGCATCGATTAACATTGTGTCAGGACTTCTAGTAAATTACATGTTATTTTGTTTAGTCGTCTCGTCTGTTCAGAATCGTGGGAGAATCGTGAAAAATTGTGATTCTCCATTTATCCAGAATCGTGCAGCTCTACATCATGCTAAAACTCTAAAACATGAAGACTTCAGAGATCTAATGTAAACTGCGTTTTCTAGGATGTTTTATTTGCCAGAGGCTTGATTTGAAGTCCATAAGACAAAACAAATGCATTACAAACATGTAGAAGAATCAAACATTCATTAAACAAGGTTTGCTTTTTGCAGTAGTTTGTACATGTACATACTCAACAAATAATTTCAGCACTGTAAAAAAAAAAAAAAAAAGTAGGCAATCATTTAATTAAACTCTGAGATTGTACATTTTAAAATTTTGATTTTGTACTACACAAACATGTTAACTGCAAATTAATTGAAATGATGACTAAGCTAAAGTCATACAATATGATTGCATAAACATCATGTTAACTCAAATTATTTACAATTAGCTGCTAGCTAGCAATAGCACACTTGCATGTTATAATATAACAAAGAGACCATCACCTGCATGTACTTAACATGCCATATACATAAACTGCGTCCGAAATCAAATACTTCCCTACTATAAAGTATGCAAAAATAGTACGCCAAAAAACTAGGCAAAAAGTCCCCTGATGATCTATTACTTACGCCGATATTCTGAACCACGCACTTTACTATCCCATGAGGCCATGGGAGAGGATTTATGAATGGAAGTGAAGCGACGCAACCGACACTGGTAGGCCACATGACAGTAGAAACATGGAGGATGTAGTACATACAAATTTAACTTGTACAACACACATTTTATATATAGAACTTTTCTAAATGGTTGCGAAGTAATTTTAAATTCAAATGTAGTACCTACTCACACAGTATAACATTTCAGATGCAGCTATATTTTTGCAGTCCATCCTTGACCTAACTACAGGATCTACTCTTCACCATAATGGTAACCCCTGCAACACTGCAACATAACAGAAACCCCTTCACAACACTAACACATCTCTCCCTATATTCATCTTGTGCAAAAACACACAAAATAACACTTCATTTCAATATTTACTTGCCTTAAGCGGTCTGATGCAAAGCATGCTTGGAACTAGAACTCTTCTGTACTCATTCAGTTTAAGTTCAGCTAATTAAAATCAGTTATTGAGTTCACTTGACCTTTTTCTATTAAGTCCAATGAACTTTCAGTAATATTTGAGTGAAATAAACTCATTTCATTTTCATTTAATTTCATTGTTCGGGTTTACAGTGTGCATTTTAACAGACTATTGTGGAAAGATGAATATATATATATATATATATATATATATATATATATTATATGCCATTCTGCTCTATTAATACCAGTATGGGCATCAGTTAGTAAAAATGACATTTCAGTTGACCAACAAAGTAAATGACATTTATATTGTAGGACTGTAGTATTCGACTTGGTACTGTACACTGAAGAAGAGTAAAGTGAAACATTGTAAATTGTCATCTTACCCTGGACTTGAATGCGAGGATCATTTTAGGGAGGAACAGTATGAGGCATTTGAGCTCGATGGTGAAATATTTCAGCACAAAATCTGTTATTCCAACAGCCCAGATCAGGTCAAAGAAATCAAAACTGTTGATGTTTGGCTTAGAAAAAATAAGGCTGGGGAGAAAAAAAAAACTTTGTTTTTTTAAAATGTTTCTTAATATTGTAATTTATAATAATACAATTTAACTACAAATAATGTGATTTTATAATATACATTTTAAATATTTATTTAGGATATACTACCATTAAAAAATGTGGGGTCAGTAGGAAATTAATACATTTATTCAGCAAGAGAGCATTAAATTAATCAAAAATAAATACATTTATAATGTTACAACAGATTTATATTTCAAATAAGTGCTGCTCTTTTAAACTTTCTACTCATCACAGCAAAATCACAAAAATATTAAGCAGAACATGTTTTCAACACTGATAATAATAAGAAATGTTTCTTGAGCAGCAAATCATCATATTAGAACATTAAAGTAATGATGCTGAAAGTTTCTTTTAAAATATATTAAAATACAAAACAGTTATTTTAAATTGTAATAATATGTCACAATATTACTGTTTTTACTGTATTTTTGATCAAACAAATGAAGCCTTAGCGACCCCAAACTTTTGAATGGTAGTACATAAGAAATAATAACAAAAAAACTACTAAAAATGAAAACAGTGAATGCTTTAAATTAAAAGCTGGTTCAAATGTGAATAATGAAAAATGATGGAAAGCTAAATACTCACAAATCCTGATATACACAAACATAAAATGAGAGATCACGCTGCAAAATGACAACATGGAGTAAATGAAAATTTTCAACCGTATAAAGCAAAAAACATAACATTCTAGGAACATGCAGGATAACATAAAAATAGATGAATGTTTGATACACATAATCAGTTACAATAGTGACTCTGAAGCTAATGAATGGGACTGTACCTGTTGTGAAGTTCCTCAACACTGAAGGTGTAGTACACATACACAATGTTGCCAGCGAGAAAGATCATAATCCAGAGAGTGGTAAACACAGATCTCTCCTCCTGAAAATAGATCCCATCACAATGACACGTACAGCAAGTACTAAGCAGAACAACTGGTCACATATGAACTTATACAGCAGTGTCATTCTGGATAGGAACTAATTTAAAAAAGAGTAATGTTGAAAGCACAAGTTCATAGTGTTTACACTCATCAGGGAGCTAGTTGCACATTACACTGGATATAATAAGAAAAATTTTACAAAAAAAATAATATCACACACAGGACCTTTACGAAAGCAGTTATTTAGTAGGAACTTTAATCCAAAGCGACTTACAGTACACGCATTACAAGGAAAACCCCACTGTAGTGACTTAATACTGTGACTTAACACTGTAGTGACACTACTGTTCAAAAGTTTGGGGTTAGTTTGATTTTTTTTACAGAATTTAATACTTTTATTTTGCAAGGATACATTAAATATATCAAAAGTGACAGTAAAGCATTCAAATAAAGGCTAAATCAAAGAATTCCACAAAAAATTAAGCAGCACAACTGGTTTCAACATTGTTAATAATAAGAAATGTTTCTTGAGCAGCAAATCAGCATATTTGAATGTTTTTGTAGTATCATGTGACACTGAAGACTGGAGTAATGATGCCGAAAATTCAGCTTTGCCATCACACAAAAAAACATTTAAAAAAAATCATACTGACCCCAAACTTTTAAACGGTATTGTATACGTCTTGCTTGAGGGCAAATGCAAATGTCTCCTAGTGTATATGAGCGAATGCAGAAACCAGAACAGCCAGTTATTTAACTAGAGTATAAAACGATGAATCAAACGTATCTCACCCGCAATGCCACCTGATGCTTCAGCGTTGAGTTAGCAAAGGCAAATGTGCTGATCATTCCAATGCAAACAGCAATTCCTGAGAAATACAAAGAGAATCATGTTTCAACAACTTGCATTTTACATATCTTCTGAAAAATAATGCACAGTAGTTATTACATTTTATATTATATATTAATTATCTCTGGTCCAACAAAACATCAGTGATCAATTGCTCTAAATTGCATATCACAATCTCAGTAATAACAGCTGTGATTTTGACTCATGCATTCAACAGCAAAGGCAGCTCATAGTATATTGAACCTACCAAGCTTGTGCTGAAAGCAGACTTTAGCAAGGAGAATGAGGATAAAAGGGAATCCTCTCTGAAGCCATGTGACCACGGCCTTGAGCTCAGAGAGAGCAGGAGAAGGTGTAGAGGCATCGTCACCTGCAAAATGAATACTTTTATTCAGTGAGGAATAGATGCCTTAAACGGAGAGTTCACCTAAAAATGAAAATTCTGTCATCATTCACTCCGCCTTAAGTTGTTCCAAACCTGTATGAATGTCTTTGTTCTGCTACACAAAGGTAGATATTTGGGAGAATGTTTGTAACCCATTGACTACCATAGTATTTTTTTTCTTCCTACTATGGTAGTCAATGGGGCCCAAGATCTGTTTGGTTATCAACATTCTTTAAAATACCTTCCTTCGAGTTCAGCTGAACAAAGACATTTATACCGGTTTGGAACAACTTGAGGGGAAGTAAATGATGACAGAATTTGTATTTTTGGGTGAACTATTCTTTTCAATTGACATTCATAATGTCAAATAAATGCAGTTATTTTGAACTTTCTATTAATCAAGGAATCCTGAAAAAAGTATCATGGTTTTCACAAAAATATTAAGCAGCACAACTGTTTTCAACATTGATAATAAGAATAAATGTTTCTTGAGCAGCAAATCAGCATATTAGAATGATTTCTGAAGGATCATGTGATGCTGAAAACTGGAGTAATGATGCTGAAATTTCTTTTAAAATATAAAACAGTTATTTTAAATTATAATAATAAAACGGTAGTGTATGTATCATTACACTATAATTGTTCATGACAAGTCAAGTCACCTTTATTTATATAGCGCTTTATACAATACAGTTTGTTTCAAAGCAGCTTTACAGTGATAAATAGGAAAAAAATGATTCAGTGTACCAAAAAGATTTCAAATCTGCTATAAAGCAGCTCTAAAAAAACAATAGTAAACAGTCATTATTCCGTTGAAATCAGTTCTCTGTTGATTCAGTTTGGTTCAATGTGGTCTTTTAGTGTTTTAAACACATCTCTCACCTCCATCATCTCTGCTCCCGTGCCTCTCAGCAGAGGTGGCCGCATGCAGGAGAGAAGAGCGGTGCTGGCCGGAGTGATGATGAAGATGGTGGTGATGATGATGATGGTGCGGAGGAGGGCGAGGAAGATAAGGTGGGCTCTCTGTCCGGTGAGAGCTTTCGTCCCTTGAAGAGGACGCCATCTGAATGAAGACGTCCGGTGGAGAACCCAGAACCATTCCCGCAGACTGGAAGGGAGCTGAGGACACGTTCCCTGCAGAGACGCCCACCAGACCAGAGAAAAGCTGCTGGGGCGATGTAGGAGAGTCTGGCTTCAGACAGTCAAACACTCCTCCTTCATCAAGACTACTCTCTGAACCGAGAGTTTGACTCCTGTTCCTGCAACAAGACAAGAAAGCAGTCAGCATTTGCACTGCAAGGCCTAATGCACATATTACACTGAATGAGTAGCAGAGTTTTTTGTTTGTTTGTTTGTTTCGAAAATTGGGCTAATGGGCTTCAATACAACTACATTCATTTTTTCACAGAAATTCAGTACGATTACATGAAAGTGTTATTGTAATAGATCATTATATTGTATGTAAATGTTAATATTAATATATATTTGTTAAATAAAGCATTAGCTCATATAAACTAACAATGAGCAAAGTATTTTACAGCATTTAATAATCTTTGGTAATAGAATTAAAGTTATTTTTTGGTTTGTGTTACAGTGAATTCATTAACTGATGTTAACAGATACAACTTTTTATACAAATATTTTAAATGTGTATTACTGTTGAAATTTACTTTAACTGAGAATAAAAAATGCTGTAAAAGTGTTGTTTATTGTTAGTTTATGTTTACTCTGTAAAGCTTGACATATGAAATAATAATAAAATAAAATAAAAAAATTAATAGGAACAGTTCATTGAACTTTCAGACAAACTATTTGATACATATTTGAAACATTTGGCTTTTATGGCTTATGTAGTATGATATAGGAGAATAAACATGAATTTAAAAAAAAAAAAAAAAGTTTATTCAGAGGCCCAATCGGAGCACAAATATACAATTTGGTACGATTGCTGATATTTATATGGCCAAACAGTAAGATGAAAATCTGATAGCTTCTCATGAAATTAAATAAGATTTTTATAACAGTATAGCAGACTTACATAAAATACACATAAATATCAGTTGTCAGTCTATATCTGCCAATAATATTTCTTAGTAAGATCATATTTAAATTCTTAGAAAAAAATATTTTCTAGAAAAAAAACAAGTTATGGATAATCAAGTAACCCTAAGTTGCTTCAGTCCATCATGTGTTCATCTTCAAGTATAACTAACAACATTAAAGCTATTCCTAAATTCACAGCAAAATGGCACGTGAACCAAGACCTCATTCCCCTCAAGGTGGACATATTTACAATTATACTACTAAACTGACATTTCCTTGCTAAAACAGTATAGACTATCAATCAGATGACAGAAGGGATGTAGTAGATTGTGTACAACAGGTTTTTCAGCAAAGTTTTGATCATGTTCATTTAGAGGCCTTAGAAATGTGCTTTATAGCGTTAACTGATGCAGTCAACAATTGTTGACAAATGAATGCTCAGTGATTTAATTCAATAACTATACCTAAACTTACTTGTCAAGTTACAGTGACTTAACAGGTAAAGCTTGCTGACTAGGGATGTTCAGGCTAGAAAGCCAGGAGGGGCAACCAACATCAAACACAAATGCTGGTATCCAGATAAAAGTAGACTTAAAACTGTAAAGATATTTCGAGTATATGAGTAAAACCCAACCTTTCTGGTGGCATGCCCTCGGTGTTGCTGCTGTGGCGTCTCTGCATGGCACCCGCTTTATCACCAGGAGCTCCAAAACTAGGGTGAAACAGGAAGTACGTTTGTAAAAGAAACACAAAGTTACGATTTAAGAAAAATGTACTTATTATTTACACAAAACATTTAAAATAAAATTGTGCAAAATGACATCGTATAGAACAATTCAGAACATAACATGATATTGTGACACATAAGAGCATGAACAGTATACACACTATAGAATAGGAAAAGTTTAGATGATGAAATTATGATATACAGTTGTAACCAAAATTATTCAACCTTCATTTCAAAACAGGTTTGCAAAAAGTACCAAAGATGCATGAAGGGGTTGAATCATTTTGAGACTGCAGAAGTCATTAAAAGTTGCATTTGGGGAAACCACTTGAAACATTAGTGGTGTTGAGCTATTTCAATTACTTTTGTTTGATTTGTGTATTGCAAACAGCTGAAAGTCTGTAAATATTGCTAATAAACCTGATTAGCAATGGGGTTTGAATCATTTCGATTTCAACTGTATATAAGAGACAGTTATGAGAGGACTTCATTTCTTCTGTGGACCACACTGTGGAAAATTCTCTGAAAAGGAGAAGTTTAACAGCTAATAATGAGCCGCTTTCTTCCCTACAAAAAAACGTTAAAAAAAAAAAACATACTCCATGAATGACATTTAAGAAAAAATGATTAGCAGGTTTTGCACTATACAGTATTCCTAGTCTTCTGAAGTGATGTATCTTTATGCGAGGAACAGGCTGAAATTTCATTATTCGCTGAAAATCTTGCTTGACAGCAAAAGTCACCTTTCACTTTTAATGTATAATTCAGCTTAAACATACAACTATGAATAACTCCTTTTTCAGTTAGATGAAGTAGGTAGAAAAACATGGGTTGCCTGCATTCGAGTACTATTGTATTTCTATGGTTTCTCTAGTGCCTGGGAGGCTCAAAGTGTAGGTGATATAAGAACATTAACATCTATTCTGAGTGTGCGATTGAGAGAAAAAGCACAAAATGCATAGTACACATCAGTTTTAGAAAATAAGAAGTTGAATATATATTCACAATGCAAGTCCTTGGTGGTACAGGAGAGCTACATTGGATCTATACATAACATACAGCTGGTACGATCGGTTCTTGTTCAGATGCTCAGGTCATTGTTTAGCTATAGAAACAGGTAGATGGAGAAATATACCAATGACAGAGAGAACCTGTAATTATTGTAATCTAACCAATATCTCTGTGATTGAAGACGAGAAGCATTTTTTTGTATGATTGTTCTTTGTACATGGATCTGCGTAAGAAATATTTGGGTGATCTCACCCTTGGTGGTGATGTTTGTATTATGTCACTGGTTTGTGAGTCAAAGCATGCATGGAGATTGGCATTGTATATATATATATATATATATATATATATATATATATATATATATATATATATAGCCTATATCATGAAGAAAAGAGCATCTGTCACGCTATTGTGACTTTTTGGAACTATGGGCTGAGCCTGAGAGGCCATGTATTGCTCAAATAAATTTGACTGATTGATTGTAATAATTCCTATTACGTTCCACAGAACAAAGAAAGTCGCAGTCATGAGCATGAGCCTGTCAGTGATGAATGCTGCTTTTTTCGGTTTAAAAGCACATCTAATTTCTTAGAAACGAGCAGAATTATCTTACCTTCATCGCAGCTTGCAACAGAAACGCACACATGAATCTTTAACCACTGTTTTGCGTGATTTTGTTTTAACATAAACCCTAAAAATGTGAAAACATCAGTCAGTGATGTAGACTGCAGAGCGGATGTGAACCGATTTGTTTCCGGAAGTACACACGGTGGGCAGCCAATCACGACGCCGCGTTGGCCCGCATTTCCGCACGGAGAGAGCTGTTGTTGTACAGCCTGATTTCTGCAACTCTAAGTATTTAAATAATTTACTACCTAAACAAATAATCTCATCACAATCCTGTGATCGTGCATATAAAATGATAAGATTAATGTTAGATTAAAGCCGCGCGCGTTTCAATCGGGTTGACAACAATCATGTTCTGATAACGTTAGTGATTTTGCAGCTAACATTACATCTCTCAAAATGAGATATATCAATGTATAAGTCTCCATCCAGAACATGTCATGCATAAAATGGGTTAAATGTCTACAAACTCACTGTTTGTCCAACTAACGACGGCAATCGATCTCTTAACGTTACTGGCGGCCTGTGTCATATAATACATATTCTTCACGCGATCGCTGAGAGTGACAGTGGATGCAAGAGATGCTGTGTTAGATGAATCGGCAGGATCTCTCTGTCTGAGATCACTAGTGCTGTTTATTTAGCTCCATCACATCTACCTGGACCTGGTGCACATCCAGAAGAACGCCTCCATGGTGTTCCGCCGGCTCTTGCGCAAGCGTTGGGTCCTGGGTGTCGTGTTCGGGTTGTCGCTCATCTACTTTCTCACCAGCACCCTCAAACAGGTATGTAACGTTCGTGGGGGTTTTGATGCTGCTGTGTCCCCACTAGGGAGGAACCAAGATTTATGGTATGTCAATCCAAAGGTCGATTCTTTTTTTTGTAATCAAAAACCTTTAGTGCTGTCAAATAAATTGATCACGATTAATCGGATTTAACATAAACGGGTTTTTTTTCCAAGTTATATATATATATATATATATATATATATATATATATATATATATATATATATATATATATATATATATTAAAAAAACGTTTAATATATATATATTATATAAAAAAAAAACGTTTATGTTAGATGCGATTAATTGATTTGACAGCACTATATATTTGACACTGTGCACTTCTGGAGACTCCAGGTAGGATGCAGTTCTGGAAAATGGTGGCACTAAAGGGTTCCTGATGGTTTTACACTTAATTCTTTGGTAACACTTTACAATAAGGTCCATTAGTTTACATTAGTTAACTATATTAGTTAGCGTGAACTAATAATGAACTTCACTTACACAGCATTTTTAATCTTTGTTAATGTTAATTTCATCATTTACTAATCCATTATTCAAATCTTGTTAACATTAGCTGATGCACTGTGAACTAACATGAACAAACAATGAATGACTGTGTTTTTATTAACTAACGTTAACAAAGATGAACAAATACAGTAGCAAATGTATTGCTCATGGATAGTTCATGTTAGTGAATACATAAACTAAGGTTAACTAATGAACCTTATTGTAAAGTGTTACCAATTCTTTACCTTAATTCTTAATTCTTTTGCAGTCTTTTCTTCTCCACCTGTATTTATCTGACCCTGCTGACCAATATATATATATATATATATATATATATATATATATATATATATATATATATTGGATTGGTTACATGTTTGTGATGATAGGAAACCACATTTTTGAGACCATCTTTGGTACACTGCAGTTGTAAGAAGAAAATATTTAACAATGGGGAATTTGCACATGGTTTAATTTTTTTTACTAGCTTGACCAGCAATAGGCCTTTGCTCATCTCAAGACCTGAGAGGAGATGAACCATGTATTGGAAGAGGAATGATGTTCTGTGTGTGACTTGATGTGTACAGGAGGAGCGAACCATCCGGGATCGGACCCTCCTGGAGGCGAGGGACTCAGATCACCCCATCCAGTGGAAGGTCAAGTTCATCCTGGGCAACAGCAGCAGGCAGATCTCACAGTGCAGAAACTCGATTCAGGGAAAGAGCCTTCTCACTGATGAACTGGGTAAGTGATCATCCCCTCACCAACTATTCACAACAAAGCCGATATGCATTAAAGGTAGGGTAGGCAATTTCGCAGAGGCGTGGAATAGCAAGCTAGCTTTGAAACCATGAGATCTCACCCCTTCAGTCCAAAGCCATGCCTCCTTCAAAACACATGAACGCACACAGCAGTGTCTGCACAATGTCACGAGAGACGTCATTAAATTACCTCATGTCTCAAAAAACATAACATTACAATAATATCGAACGTAAACAACTTACAGAGCTCTAGTTGTACCACCTGACTGCTGCAGTTAATTTCAGCGCTGATAGAGTTGACCTAGAAATGCATAATCCGAGGCTGAGGAAGCTCCGGGTAGAACACCACGGGTTGCCATCTAGTAATTACGATTACAACATGGCGTGAAAGCAGCATAAGCTCATTGTTTTGGTCCAGGAGGAAGTGTAAAAGGCGGCTGCTGTTTGTTTGTGGTTCAGTGACTGTCTACAACTCTGCACAGCCTTAAGCCTGGTTCACACGGAACGATTTTAAAATTGTCGGCCGATTTTCCAAACCTGAGAGACCCCACACACGGCAATAAAAAAATCACGGGTCTAACAGTTTTGGTTGTACAGTGTGTGGTGCGCAGCCACACGGCAAAATCAACACATCACACACAAACCGATTTGACTCCCAAGCGTTCCCAGGTCAGACGGAAAATCTTGCAAAATCCCTCGAGATCAAACGTGACTTCAGAGTAAACAATCATGGTGGAAGAAGAGGATGCAGTGGCGATAGTTTGTAGTTTGTTTTTAACCGAAAAAAAAAAGTTATCAAAAGAAAAGACGATGATCAAAGAATTGGAGACAACGCGAGCATGGACGGCTGTTTTGATTTTGTTTCCCGGTGCTTCCTCTGCGCCTCTTTCTGATTGGCTACACGCCACAGTCCACAGGCTGCGTGCTCGTTTGTCCCCGGGGGGGGCACCACCTTATTTTTACAGTCTATGGGCACCACACACAAGGAAAAATCGGTTCAAAAAAATCCAACATGTTGGATATCCCCAATTTGAGATCGGAACGGTCGCGACGTCCTTCCGATCAGACGAGAGCAGTCTTAACACACCACACACGGCAGGAATATCTGAGCAGATTATTTTACCATAATCGGAGCATCCTTGAGATTGTCAGAAGGGGTAAATCGGGGCTAAAATCAGCCTAATTATCCTGCCGTGTGAACCCGGCTTTACGGAACGCGCTGATGACGTGTGATGTCTGTGCGAGCAGGGTGCATGGAGGTATTGAATTACATATGTGGACAGCTTATTCGGACCAAATGGAATAGATTAGACGAAAATTTTTTGGTCCTGAGACACAGAAGATATAAGTACATGTTTTAATATTTAGACCACTTCTATTGATTGCTATCAGGATGTGAAAAGAGTTTTTCAACCCATATAACAAAATTGCCTACCCTACCTTTTAAAGAGTGTGCTCTGTTGTAATTAATGGTGTCGTTTCCATCCTTGAAACTTGTGTTGTGTAACATGTTAAATATTGGGGTGAATCTCAAGAAGCAATGTCCGAGTCCTATTTCACCCCCACAATCAAAAACAAATTATATTTTTAAATTATATTTCACATAAAAATGATTTATTTATTTTTAAATGCACATTTTGCCCCGCTTCTTTGAGGGTTTTTAATAGGATTCTTAATAGATTGTCATTACTTTAATACTTACTGAAATCTGTAAAATGCAGTTTTTCTCATTATTTAAAATCAGTGTTAAGATAGTACAGTATTAAATACAGAAATAAATATATAATTTGTTCATTCTGCGGTAATGAAAATTTGGCAGAAAATGTGGTTAATCCTCATGAAAATTGTGTCAAAATTCTAAAATCTTAATAGTTTTACAAAAAAAATGATGACACAGACTTTCCTTTTTCTTTCTCTTTCTCTTCAGGTTATGTGTGTGAGAGGAAGGATTTACTGGTGAATGGATGTTGCAACGTTAATGCTCCCAGCTCAAGCCAGTATGTCTGTAAAAGCTGTCTGGCCAATGGATGTTGTAGCGTCTATGAGTTCTGCGTTTCCTGCTGCCTCCAGCCTGATAAGGTACTTCAAACAACATATCTTCATTTTTATTACTATTCATAGAGTATATTATTCATTATTTTTAAACAGTCCAGCAAGGGATGAAAATCTTTTTGCTAGAATGGTTGTAATCAGGGTCCAAAATTAACTTTACGTCGACTGAGAAAGTGTACATTACTTTTGTAATAATAATGTCTATTACATGCTTTCATCTGCCACAATAATATAATGTACTTGGGTTATCTTAGGGGGCTTTTCTCATCACATATCGAATATATAATTAGTGTATATGATATATTAGTACTATTTGTATATATATTTTTTTATTGTATATTTAAATTGACTGATGTTCTTTTTATTTATTTGTAATTATTATTTATAACTTATTTCAGCGTGTGTGTGTGTGTGTGTGTGTGTGTGTGTGTGTGTGTGTGTGTGTGTGTGTGTGTGTGTGTGTGTATACACAGTGAAAGTGATTATTTTTCCTATCTTACAGTTGTGGCAAACAGCACACACCACTAGGTCACTTGCAATATCATACAGTATCCAGTTTTACTGTAAAATGCCACTTCAAAAAATATTGAGAGACATGTGGTTTGTATTTTCCGTTTAGTGAGCACACAACAGCAGAAATGCGTTGCAACATGTTCTGAAGTTGCTCATTTTTGCTCATTATGATTGCATTAATACACAATTACTAGAAACAAAAATATATATTGCATAATCTATATAAAATATTTATTGCATAATGCTGAAAATCTGCAATCATTCTGTAAAAAATGTGTGGTGTACAACTCTGCTGCTTTGATGACACTATCCTGGCAAAAACATGTAAGATCTACAAACAATTCTGCGTCACCTAACCGGAATACGAAAATCAGGCCACTCTCGTTGGAAACTCCCCTCTGACAAAAGCTCTCTCTGTCTCCTGCTCTCTTCCCATCAGCAACCTCTTTTGGAGCGTTTTCTAAACCGAGCCGCAGAAGGGTTTCAGAACCTCTTCACTGCAGTGGAAGATCATTTTGAGTTGTGTCTTGCCAAGTGTCGTACATCCTCACTGGTGAGCGTCACACACTCTCTATGTCGGTTTATTGCGACTTCAGCTTGTTTGTTGCGTTCCAGACCAGAATACTTGAAAATACCCTGCTATGTTCTTGTTTCAGAGCGTCCAACATGAAAACACCTACAGGAACCCGCAGGCAAAATACTGCTACGGCGAGAGTCCACCAGAACTTCTGCCAATATGACTCGAATACTGTTTTCGAAATGTTTGCCAGCGAACCAACTTCGAATAATGAAGGAGATTTCTTGGAGGTCTTCTCAGGGGTCCCGATGGACCAAAACGAAAAATAATCAGTTAAAAGAGACTTTATACTGCATATGTGCATAGTATCTATTTTTACCTCATCAGTGATGAACATCTCATCAAAGAGTCCGCCCATTTCTTTTTTCTGCTAAGATTAGGCCACATATGGGTAGCCTGGCTAATTTTATCTTTGAGTGGGATTCCAGAGAGAGTCATTGTGTTGTTGCCTAATGCTAAAACACTCATGGAAACAGTGAAAGCACCTCAGATGATTCAACAGCAGCACCTCTCACACCCAGGGTCTGTGTGACCTCAGATTTATGTGTACGACCTGCATGTGAACTACTATATGTTACTTTAATAAAGTAAGTGTGAATGGGACACTGATGACTCTCTTTCCGCCGACAACATCACTACTGGTATTTAAGAACAACATCAGAACTGCTATCTTTCTGACAGTATTTTAATTTTTTATGTTATTTAAAGCACATTATGATAAATACTTTGCTTGTTTCATATACATGCAACATTTCAGCCGTAAATAAATTAAATGTTTGCTAGATTATGTTAATTTCCTGTCTAGCAATGTATGTTTATGCTGAAATGTGATTAAATAATGGTTTGTATAAAAAAAAATTAAAAAAAATCAGTCGCGACTCGCGTGGCACGTTTCGCGCTATAGACTGAATCCAAAATCACCGCCTTTTCCCTCAAATAGGGCATTATTAGGGAACAGACATTTACAGTGGTGTCCGAAGACCAAAGTGGACGTTATCGAGTGCACTCATTCAATCCAATGAATGATATCAAGCCGATGTACTCGTTTTCATTCACTCATTCAAGTGAACAGTATTAGTAGACGACGTGAGAAATATTGATTGAGGGTTTAGGGGGCGATTTTGGATTCAGCCATAGTGCGCATCGATGCTCCCTAGTTTTCAGGGTTCATTGTGGGACTTCTTAGAGAGCAAACGTTTCAGTGCACTGGTATTTTGCAATTGAGACAGCCCTTACTAGTGATAAATCTATTTAAAACAGCAGTACCACGCAATTGACTTTAGGCTACAGATCAAACATCACTTTAACAACTTTTCTGCACCATTTTACAGTGATAGTTGACATTATGCCACAAATGCTGCAATTCAACATGCAATTCGTGGATTTCCATTTTAAAACACCTAAAATATCTTAAGCATTTATTTCTTCTTCCTCAAATTTACTTAGGTTTAAGGTCATTTCTGCTCCCTTTTGTAACTGATGATTGTCAAGGCCTCATCTGAGCAAATTTTAACTAATTGTGAAAGTATAAATTCACTGCTATACGGTCCATTGCTCACGTATCATTGTCAAGTTTCAGTTGTAATTTAAAAGATGACTAGTGTAGGGGATATTTGTTGTGACATCATATGAGCATTAAAAGAAAATATATTTTGGATTGCATTACATCAAAATGGGTCTCTGGTCCCTGAATGCTGCCATATTTGGTTTTATGCTTAACTTAGTTTAGTTTAGAGGATTAGATGTCTACTGAATTTCTTTCAGAACAAGAATGAGCACTGTTTACGTTTCTTTCACTTTTTTCAAAAAGCCAATGTGTGAGAAAATGTCAATAAATCATATGAGGGAGACCGGGGATGGTTGTAAACACGGGTTAATTGTAACACTTTCAATTCCCCCAATCAGGAACAAGTTACAAATCCCCTGATTCACTTCACACATGCTCTGTTTAGTCCTTATTTTGATGTAAAAATAAAAAAAATCCTGTTTTGTAGTCAAACTCATCAAGTTAAATTGTTTATTGCGTTTCTGTGAAGATATTTTTCATGCAAGTTGTTTTGCTTTTTAGCTGTAAATTGAGCTAGTTCCTGACTGGGTTAGTTGTAACCTGTTGAAAAAGCTTTCAAAATCAATATTTGTTATAATCCTTATTTCATACATATCACCCCGGTGGATGTTAGGCTACATCTCACCCCATAGGCCTATGTTAAAACTAACCCGACCAGAAGGATATTAAAATGGTTTGTAGTGTAAATTATTTTACCATTAACAGCAGTGTGTTTATGATTACGGTAATAAATTGAAATAATATGAAATTTGCAATATAAAGCAGCATAACAAACAGTTTTTGTACATTAAAAAAAAAAAAAAAAAAAAAAGGAAACGAATGAGACCAGAAGCTTTGACACGTTAAAGTTACAAATGACCGCGCCACTTCTTACCTTTAAAATAATGTGGATATTACTAGAAATTCTCTGATATTACCTCCAAATACTGGTGTACTGTTCAGTAAACAGTTTTCAAAAATTGCCAACGGCCAAAATAAAGAAATCATTTGGGGATACATGCCTACTATTAAACAATTAATCATCCTGATTATTCCAAAAGAAAAAAAAAAACATCTGCACTGAAATTAGAAAATTAACAAGCTCAAGTTTTTCATGGCCGCATATGACAGTTTGATTAATGACGGTCACTTGAGACTATAGTATTATCGCACTGCAGATTTAGCAATAAGATTGAGTCGACCACCTGCTTCCCACTTGTGCAATTAACATTCTGAGGACTTAACACACTATGAGAATTTGTTACAAAAAGTTTATTGTTGTATCGTATTGACAATATATGAAGTAACATTAATATACAATGTTTCATGTTAAATAGAGTGACAATATGTTTTACTCAAAATGCAAAATTTTGAAAAGTGGAAAAATATATAATAAATAACAATTTATTGTATTGAATTATGATGCAAAACAATATAGATGATGTTACAATAACACAAATATGTTAAATAGTGACAATATGTTTTACAAAAAATAAAATAATGAAAATTGCAAAAATATTATAAATAACAATATTAAATAATATATTGAATTATAATGCAAAACAATAAAGATTAAGTATAAGTAACAATAATAAAAAATACTTTTATGTAGACTTTTTTTTTTTCTTAAAATACAAAATATTGAAAAGTGCAAAAAATATATAAATAAATATGGTTGGAAAAGTTACCATGAGAACATGGACATTATGTTAATAACAGGATCTTATAAAGAAGTGATAATCTTGTTTTGAATTATTTACTTAATGTATGGTTGATGAAGTTCTTCAACTCATCCAGAAAGTCTACAGAGATCTTAAGAACAGTAACGCCCCACTGTTTTCTATCATATGTCTTTGTATGTGAGAAGACAGGCTTCTTTGTCCTATTTGTGCATGGACCTATTGCATATGCAACACAGGCTTTGGTATAAGTTAAGTCATCGTTGGTTGTGTTAGTTATAAGTTTCACGGCACTATTTAGGTCACTTTGGTGTTTACGTATCAGCTTAACTGCCTCTTGCATGTAGTGAAGTCCGCATTGAGCTCTGTGCCTTTTCTCTTCAGTGGTCAAGTTCTTCAAGTCAAGTTCTGAAATTGGTTTCGGCCATGGTCTAATGTCATTTCCATTTGCTGAGACCTGAAGAGACAGAGATGGTTTTAAATAGTTAAAAAATGCCTTTGAACTATATTAACAAACTCTGCTATGTCATATGGTAACACTTTACAATAAGGTTTCATTAGTTAACATGAACTAATAATAAACTGCACTTCAAGCATTTATTAATCTTTGTTAATGTCAATTTGAACATTTACTAATACATTAAGATCCGAAGTTGTATTTGTTAATATTAGTCTCAGAATCTTTCGGACAACTACATATATGTTAGTGTTCATCATCATCATTATCATTATCATCATCATAGTGTAGATGGAATGTAAATACATAAAGTGTTATAAAAAATAAATGTCTTATCACTTAAATATGTTATCACTAATCACATAAAAATTTCTTATCACTTTAAAGTCATTTTGACTTAAAATGAATGTCACTGCATTAGATTCCCAAATATGAAACCCAAGTTGAAATCTCTGCTTAGACACCGTGAGAACTTCATACATATCCAGTAAAAATTGGTAAATAGGTCATTGAGCAAAGATTTAGCATCATTTGTTGGTTTGATATTTCATACGATGCAATGACATTCAGACGTTATAAAGTGTGGCATAAATACAGTGTTGTAATGTATCTCTTGAGCAAACACGTTAGCATTTCTATTTCATTTTTTTTTTATTAAATAGCAGGAAAAGATCGATACTTACAAATTTGTCCAATAGATTTTTCATTATGTCCATGGTGTGGTTTATGCGAGCTTTAACATTACACCCTCCATCTGTCATCGCCAGGATCGTCGTTAAAATCCACCAAATCAGAAGTCCTAAAAAAGAAAAGTACATTGGTTAATGTCAGGCCTAAACTGTCATAAGTAAACTAGTTCTTACAAAAGAGTTACAGATTTAACTGACCTGTTTTTGGCTCCATGTTGAAAATTCACAGTATTCACAGTAACTCTCAGTGCTGAGCAAACTCTTCAGAGTATGATACGTTTTCAATGTCAAATCTGTCAACTTTCCATCTTTTATACATCTGTGACTGCTTAGTCACAAGAATGGAAATGTGTCTAAAGATATCACACACACAAATCTTACAAGCACTTTCAATTAAACCCAAGACGTAAAAAATGCTTATCTTCTTTGTGGATGATTATGCTCTGATAAGTCTGACATGTCATGCTTGTGGATGTTTCCCTGCGTTTGAATGAACATGTGATACATGCTTAGACTCTTAATTGTCTGTAGGTAAAATCTGAAGTGTTTGGGATGCCTGTCCTCATAATCGCTGTTGATGACAACATGCCTCATGCAATGTTCTGATCAAGTGATGTGTGATGAAATCCTTGATTTTATTTTTAGATGAGAGTCTGGGAAAATTTAAGTGTTATGTTGCATATACGCTGCCTCGAATGTCAATCTAATGTGGTGCTTTGTGACTTTGTCGCTGCAAAGTTTGGTCTTATTGGGTCCTTTGTTACAAACATGGTATGTTGTGTTCGTTTTATCATCCCATGCATGTGTACACACATTACAACATATATTGAATTGTGACTGTGTTTGTCATAACCTAGAAGTGATGTCAGTCACACAAGAATTACTTTCTGTGAATATCTAGTGGGAGATACACTGTATGCATCTATTCCTTATAAGTCACTTCCTATTCAAAGTTAGATGATTAATTGGAGATGCTCGTGAGAAGAGACATACTGTACAGTAAGTATTGTATTAATAATATAACGTACGTATTGTGGTCTAGTGGTTGAAAATCTGCACTGGAAGCTGTAAGTTTATAGGTTTAAATGTAAAGTTGACCCAGAATGATTGACCCAGTGATAAACTTAATACCATATACATTGAACTGTCTGTTTCAATGTTTTGTTTTGTAATGTCTGCTCAACTATACTAACACTACAGTTAACTGTACTAACACTTATTAGTAGTAATAGTAGCCTATGTGCAATCTATCTGCATTTGCTATTGTCTTGCCATCAAGTTCATGTCACAAATGTGTTGTTTCTGTGTGTCAGTCTTTTTTTTTTTTTTTTTGCAGTGATCTTCAGAACTCTTTTGGAATAGATAACCAAAACATATACTTGTATTGGATGACAAACAGCCTTTTCAGTTCCTCCTTTTGTGTACACGATATAGCATAATATTACCAGCCAAAAGTTTGAAATAATTAGGATTTTGTTTTTGAAAGAAGTCTATGCTCACTAAGGCTGCATTTATTTAATCGAAAATACAGTAAAACATGCAGTAATAGTGTGAAATATTACTACATGTTATTTCTATTTGAATATATTTTAAAATGTAATTTATTCCTGTGATGCAAAGCTGAATTTTCAGACTACTCAACATTGGGTTACATTGACCCAGCGCTGGGTAGGTATGTGAGGGGGTTCATCATTTTGCCAAGTTCTGGGAACGTTCCCTATTAGCTGGGAGCCTAACCCTCATTTGAGCGTGAACAGATTGAATTAAAAGGTATGCAGGTCATAAGAAATTGCCACACTATAAAAAATTATTGGTTAAAAAACAACCATTTCTAGGTTATTTGGCAACCTAGCGCTGGCTAAATATTGGACAGAACAGATGCTGGGTTATTTTTACCCAGCTTGTTGGGTTTTGTTCATTAACCCATTTGCTTTTTGACAGTGCTGGGTCAGTCAATTTGATTTTGAAGGTCTTTCATTTTAAATAATAATAATGCACTCTAAAATCTCTTACAGGAGCAGTTCAAATGCAATATTTTTTTATTCAATTCGATCAACAGCGCTCCTACTATATAGCCTAGTCAGAAGAGCTCACGACAGCTTGTCGCTTCGTCCTGGTGGCGCTGGCAAGTCGTTCGGCTAGCGTTCCCAGCAGATGTTAGCTGTGATTTACATGTAAACAAAAAAAGGTAAAATGTGAGACTACAGACATTTTCCTCTTTGTTCAGTAATAATTTGATAGGAATACATTGTAATAAAAACCTTAATTTCATTCAGGAAGTTTCCCCTCAGATGAAGTTTTTTCTCAGAACAGAAAATAAAATTAACGTTGACAAACGTATCCAGTTTTAACCGGTTTGGCACAGACTACGCTACATTGGGTTACATTGACCCAGGCTGAGTAGGTATGACCCAGCAGCTTAGTTACAGAAAAACTACCCAGGCCAGCACTAGGTAAACATATAAATAAATAACACAATAAAATGATGAAGCAGGCACTGAACCCAGCATTCTTCAAGACGTAAATGAATTGTCATGAGCATAATGCAATTTACTGTACTGTAATGCACTTTGGATAAAAGTGATACATGACAAAAACTCTTGATGTGAGAAAATGCACACGCAGGCTTTAGAAATTCTTTTTGACCACTTCCGTTTTCTGTGTTCCATTATAAGAACATGGAAAGTAATCGAGGTAACATTACACACAGATCTTCAGTGCGATATTGATTCTTCGATTTTTCTAATTGGCATCTCATCATAGGGACTGAAAGTTCAAACGAAACGGTTTTCCGACAAACATCAGTTTCTCTAAATTACTCTATGACACTTACAGGCCACACGTTAAACGTCTTGGATGGCATTGCGTCAGTTGACATCAAAGCAAGTGATGCAAGACCTTTCCACTAACTTCACTTTTCTGAGACATTTTTGCCATGACTTAGCAAATAGCTTACTCACTCAAGGAAATTATATGCAAGTATGTATGCATGTATGTGGGACGTTGTCCTTCTTCCACACTGGTGCACAAAGGAAACACTTTGAGTGACAGAGATACCCCGTTCCTTTCTGCATTAGGAACACTTTTGGGTATAAGGTATACTCCCTTGTATGGTAGGAACAGATTTTTCGAAAGCAAATATCTAAATCCTTGATCTATGGACTCATAGATGATGATAACACAGTTTCATCATCATGGCATAGCAACAAACAGTACAATCGCCACTTCCCTTTCATGAAAGTGACAGCACGATCAGGAAAGTGTGAAGTTGCCCACAGTCAAGTTTTTTTTCTCATGTTGTCTGAGATAATTGTCATTTCCTGCCCACAATCGCATCATGCTCAGACTGTCTGTCAATGTTAGCTGTCTATCTTTTCCAAGCAACTTTCATAGATTCATATGGTGTGGTGAGAATTCACAGATAAATTGGTTGTTAGCAATTGGTATTTTCAATAACCGGTAAAACATTCTGCCTTCTGCATCATAAACTTTTTCATATGGCCTACGTGCACCTTTATCTCTAACCGGATAGATACACATAAAAATGACGTTTGTTTGCTTTTGAATGGATAGGATGTATTTTTGAATAAACTATACATGTATATATACCATGGTCTGTCTGAATACTCGATTCTGATTGGGTGGAAGGTGTGCGGTAAGGAAGGGATAATCCACGGCTAGTTAAGCATTAAACGATTTTAATGCATGATGTGGAGGCAAAGAATCGGCCAGCTCAAAATGAAGTGCATTAAAATCGTTTAATGCACAGCTAGCCGTGGATTATCCCGCTTATACAATGGTCATTTGCCAGCATTGACCACTTAAAGCTGTTATTGATGTTTGCAGCACAATATTTGACAGGAAGGGTAAAAGTGACGGTTATTTTTTATCAGTCACGGCTCGTTTAATCTAGCATTCTGAATCTCTTTGAATCAGACATAGAGATAAAGTAGTGCTTTTTTGTTATTAAAAATTAAAAACTCCTAGCTTCGTTGTCAATGGAGAAAAAGATGCTGAACAGATACGGGTATGCATCTCTCTCTCTCTCTCTCTTTATATATATATAAGATGATACACAATTTGATCATAGTCTTGAGGTCAGGGAAGATTAGTTAAGACATTTAAAATGTCTGAGTAATTGAATGATTAGATTTGTATAATGAGCATGTTATTTTAGTATGCCGTTGAAAACTGTCGACTTTTCAGATGACTATATGATTTTAGTCAAATCATTTTTAACTGATATAATAATTTACTGTAAAGGTCCCACTTAAGAGTTTTGCTCTAAACACAATATTCCTGACAGCTAAAAACTTTTTTTTTTTTATGAAATACAGGTAATAAGTAAAAAAAATTCATTAGTATGATAGTTTTTCTGAATGTGCATGTATTAATGGTACGTTACTTTTACCATGGATATTTTCTCGAAAGTTAGCCGCCAGATTTGTAGAAGTTAAAAGCAAAGGAACAATAAAATAATTACATTAATCTGAAAAATAAGCAGAAACATTAATATAAAGTAAAAGTCATGTTTATCCGGCCTTGTCTGTGTTCTGCTGGTGATATTGTGTAATGCTAGTGCTTTCTACATCATCACATGACACAAATATGTTATGGGTCTTTTTTTCTTTAGATAACCACATGACAGTTTGGCATAATGTGATGATAATAAAAGAGGTTTTTAAATGCACAATCAATTGAAATAAAATATTTAGTTTAATTAGTTTTGTTTCTGCTGAAAATGACATAATTGTACATGAGATGGTTGATGAGCTCTCATATACTGAAGTCTAGATACACATTAATTATTAGGAGTAACAAAAAACTTGATTTGATTGATTTTTTCCTCATCAAATTCAAGGACTATTTTTATTGTATTACAGTACATGGCTAACCATGAGATGCCTTCTGAGAGATGTAGCTATAATAAGCTATAATCTTCGAATGTCACACTGCATGTAGGAATTTCTGTTGATTTCAATCCCAATCTGACTCAATATAATATTTGCTATGGAATCTGAAATAATGGGAGTTGGAAAAGAATGCCAAATTGTTTTTGTTGTAAGGGTGTAAACTCACATCAACGACTGCCAATGTCTGTCTTCAAGCTTCACTCCCACATTGCTTTTACAACTTTCTGGACCAAAAATAATTATGACTAATACACAACACAATTGTTTTGCTGCCTGGAACGAGATGTCCCTTCTACTAATACAACCTGCAACAACTACATTTAAAATGCAATACAATTCCTTATAATGACTTATAATACACATTTAATAATCAGTGGATCAAACCCACTTTTCATGTTATGTGGTAACACTTTAGTTCAGGACCCAATTCTCACTATAACTTTGCTCATTAGCATGCATATTATTACGATATTGGCTGTTTATTAGCATTTATAAAGCACATAATAATGCCTTATTCTGCATGAGCATATTCTACATCCCTTAACTATATTAACCATCCCTTAATAATAGTATAATACCTACATTTAATAACTACCTTACTAACTATTAATAAGCAGTGATGTAATTAGTTTGAGTCAAAAAGTCATACTAGTGTGACTAATATATATATATATATATATATATATATATATACAGGTCCTTCTCAAAAATTTGCATATTGTGATAAAGTTAATTATTTTCCATAATGTAATGATAAAAATTAAACTTTCATTTATTTTAGATTCATTGCACACCAACTAGGGCTGGACGAGTTTGGCTTCAATCAGAATCGCGATTAATCGAACAAGTTACCTCGATTACGATTATTGAACGATTATTTAAAATAAATTATTTTTCATTTGTCACTGGCAAGGCTTATACTGTAAATATTCACGGTTATTTTTTTAATGAAAGAATGCATAATCCTATCTTTGTGGTTCTAAAATAAGGAAACACACAGATAGCTTTTAATGCTTACTTATTAAATATTTCAAACAATTGAATCAAACAAAGCATACAATGCTTGAAATAAAAACGTCTTATAAAAAAGTAATTAAGTTTTAATGTAAAAAAAAAGTTTCCTAAAAATGTAGAAAATAGTTCTTTTTGTAAACAAAATAAATTATTGTAAATATTGCCATCTTAAAAGTAAAATAGAACTTGTATAAAACTAAAAAAACTAATCCTTTTCATATTGTGTAGCATTTGTAAATCCTTGTGTTATCGAAACCTGCTTTGTGGAGTGGAGGCACTTGTTGCTGGGCGTTTGTCAGTCTCTCTCTTTTTTCGCGTGTTTCTTTGGTACAAGCGGCTCCTGTTGCTGAGTTGACTCAGTGTTTGAGTTCCCTTTCACACAGAGATTCCGGAAAATACACGGATAAAGTGGCCCGGGATTTGACCCGGGTTCGTTTGACTTTGGTTCATTCACACTGCCAGTGATTTTCCGGAATCAACACAGTGCGTTCACACAGACACGCACGCACAACCCGCAAAGACACGTGACATGTCCCAGCGGCGTCTATAGTTTGCTTATGAGCTGCGATTTCTCTCGAGAAACCACGCTTGTGCATTTTTTTCTCTGATTCGATCATAGACTAGCGCATTACGAACCGTTTCACGCTGGTGAACGATCCCGGCTTAGCGCCATCATTACAACAGGGCTCTCAAGTCTCACGCATTGGGCGTGAGACACACGCATTTCAACCCGTTCACACGCTCACACGCCACACATTGTATTTCTCACGCTGAGGAGTAAGGGAACTTGTCCCGCTATACAATTCATGGACGAGACGCAGGCAAACAGAGGGAAGTTTTCTGCCGAGTTCATAGCACCTGTCTCGAGTTCCCTTTCGAGAGGTCTCTCCTATTGCGTAAGTAGCTTACGCTATGGGAAAACTCCTTTTCTCGAGAATATTGAAGTCTTTATGTAAAACGCATTGCAGCTGCACAGCTGACAGCAATGAACGAAGGCAGCTCGGTCATTGGCTGTGCTGCGGCAACTTGCTCGAACCAATGACGGGGCGACTCTGAATGCGCGACCAATGAGCGCGCTTCGCGCCCGCGCGCGTCAGAGCCCGCCAAGATGGGCGTGGCCAAGAGCTATATATTGGGCGCCCCGTCATGAGAGTTCTTTAGATTTAATCTCCTTCAGCGAACACCTTCTTCGCTGGATCCTCCGGATTATTGAAGCTTCGCCGTCGAAAAGCATACCAGCGGGATTTGCTACGAGGACGTCGGCACCTTCAGCCGCCTTCTAACGCGATCCTACTGAGCCATCCGGCGTACTGCTCACGCAAGTATTTACATCTGTTCGCTCTGCGACACTTGTAAAAGAGCAAATTTTCCAAGGCGTTGTTTCAAATGCCTTCCTGCGCGTCGTGCAGAGACCTTCTCCCGGACGGGGATCGTCACATCATCTGCGCTCGCTGCCTGGGCCGGGACCACGCAGAAGCTGCTTTGACCAAGGGCGGATGCCCCGAATGTGACGACCTGGGTCTCTCCGCACTGCGGGCTCGCCTCGCCGCTTTCGCCGTGAGCGAGCCCATCGCCGCCATCCCTCTGTTCGAGCCGCGCACTAAGAAAAAGCGCCGCTCACAGAGGCTTCCTGAACCTGAGCTCAGTGACGTCACGCCGAGCCAGTCTCCGCGTGCTTCACCGCCGCTCTTGCCTTCCCCACCGCCGGTTCAGTTCACCCAGCCGGACCCACACCCCTCTAGCAGAGCGGTGGGCCTTGTGACTTTCGGCGCGTCCGAGGACGACGGGGGAATGGATGACAGCTTGTCAATCGACGCTGCATCGGACGACTGGCCGGGCTCCACTCTCGACCCCGCCCCGTCGACGCTAGCTAGCGCGAGCGGGGGCTCCACCATGGATAGCGAGATTATCCGCGTTCTCTCTAAGGCCGTGGAAGACCTCGGGCTCGATTGGTCTTCTCCCGAAGAACCAACCCGGAGCCGACTGGATGAGTGGTTTCTGCAGGGGCGCCAGCAGGCCCCTCGGCAAAGGCCTTCTCCCTTCTTCCCGGAAGTTCACGACGAACTCACCAAGTCGTGGAAAGCCCCCCACTCTGCGCGCCTAAAGCCTTCTTTTTCTTCCTCGCTCTCCTCTGTGGACGGCGCGAAGGAAAGAGGCTACGAGGGAACACCGCCCCTCGAGGAGGCCGTGGCCAATCATCTCTGCCCGCCCTCCACCACCGGATGGAAAGCCAAAGCTTCCCACCCCTCGAAGCCCTGCCGCACTACTTCAGCTCTCGCCGGTCGCGCCTACGCCGCCGCCGGCCAAGCTGCATCAGCGCTTCACTCTATGGCGGTACTTCAAGTGTTCCAAGCCAAGCTTCTCCGCTCTATGGACGAGTCTGGCCCCGAACCCGAAGCCTTTAAGGACCTACGCAGCGCGACTGACATAGCCCTGCGAGCCACGAAGGCCACCGCCCAGTCTATCGGCCGTGCCATGGCTAATTTGACTGTTCTCGAGCGCCATCTGTGGTTGACTCTGACTGAGATGAAGGACGCGGATAAGGCGCCATTTCTCGACGCGCCTATCTCCACCAGCGGGCTGTTTGGACCGGCGGTTAAGGGTTTCGCCGAACGCTTCACTGAGGCCCAGAATGCTTCACAAGCTATGCGGCATTTCCTGCCCAAGCGCTCCAGCTCATCGCAGAGCAGACAGAGGCCGCCGCAGCCGCAGCAGGCTAGAACAGCCCCCACCGCCTCTCAGCCCGCGCCTCAGGCTGACGCTCGACGCCGCTCGCGCTCTCACAACCGCAAGCCGCCTTCTGAGCGACGGGGTCCTCGGCCCAAGATTGTGCTGAACCCCGAGCCTCGAAAGCCGTCCTAGCCACAAGAATGAAAAGAGAGAGTGCGTGTCTCGCAAAAGCCGGACCACTCTCTCTGCAAAAGCTCAAGCATTACCCAGTCCCCTTACAGGCGGCTGGATATGTTCATACAGCAGTCAATGGGCCAGTCACAGAGCTCGCTCACCTGCAAACAAACGCCGTTTTTACGGCGACGCACAGAAAACACAAAAAGAGTCTTTTTCTGCCTGTGTCACTAAGGGTTCACATGTCCACAAGGTGTGCATTCCCAGATACTGTCAAAACAGTGCCAAATTCATTCCCAGCTCAAGCTGCGCACCCCATGAATGTAGATCACGTGCCTACGGTCATGTACGCACCACTACACACAAGCACTGTTCACACAGTTATAAATTCATCCCCAGTAAAAGCGGGAAACATTATAAAAGTGACGCGTGTGCCTACCACTGTTTATGCACCCCCACTTATAAACACTGTCCTTACAGTGTCAAACACAACCCCAGCCCAGGCTGCGAGTTTTACAGACACAGCGCGCGCTGCTGTAATCACACACGCGCCCATTCACTCAGCTGCTCAGCGCGCGCCCGCGCCTCTGAGAGCTATGAGCTCAGGCGATTCGCTGGCCGGGTCCCTGCGTCACAGCGGCCCGCCCCTAGCCTGTATTCAGCCCATATCTGTACACGCAGCGGCATGGGAAAATATTCCAGATATGCCGAAATGGGTATTGAATATAGTAAAGCACGGATACTTGCTCCAGTTCGCTCGCAGACCACAACGTTTTACGACTGTGGTCGAGACGAAAGTGAGAAAAGAGTGCTCACATGTTCTACGCACCGAGGTGCGCAAACTAATAGAAAAGGGTGCTGTGGAAACTGTTCCCCCCTCTCTGAGCGAGGCAGGTTTTTACAGCCGCTATTTTCTCGTCCCGAAAAAGGATGGCGGTCTCCGCCCCATCCTAGATCTCAGACACCTGAACAAAGCACTAATGATTCGCTCGTTCAGAATGTTAACAACCAAGCATATCCTCGCGCAAGTACGCCCAGGAGATTGGTTTCTCTCAGTGGATCTGAAAGATGCTTACTTTCACATTCCAATAGCGCCTCATCACAGGCCGTTTCTGAGATTCGCTTTCGAGGGACAGTCGTACCAGTACACAGTACTTCCGTTCGGCCTGTCCCTGGCTCCCCGTACATTCACGAAATGTATGGATGCAGCACTTTCCCCCCTAAGGCGAAGGGGAGTGCGAATACTGAATTATCTCGACGATTGGCTGATTCTAGCACAATCAGAGAGTCAGTTAATAACACACAGATCTTGGATTATCAGCCATTTAGAATGCCTGGGTCTAAGAATCAATTTTGCAAAAAGCATACTATCTCCCAGCCAGAGGATTTCTTTCCTGGGAATAGTTCTAGACTCGATGCAAATGACAGCGCGTCTCTCATCAGAGCGCGCGCTCACCATCCGGCGCCTTGCAACATCATTCAGGGCGGGCGCGCTCGCCCCCGTCAAGCGGTTTCAGAGGATGCTCGGTCTCATGGCCTCAGCATCGGCCGTACTCCAGCTAGGATGCTTGCATATGCGCCCTCTCCAACGCTGGCTCAAGAGCCGCGTCCCTACTCACGCGTGGCGTTCGGGCCACCTTTTAATCAGAGCGAACCACGGCTGTATAAAAGCCCTGACGCACTGGAAAGCCGCCGACTGGTACCAGTCAGGCGTGAGTCTGGGTGTGAACACAAGGAGAAAGATGATAACGACAGATGCCTCCAAAATAGGTTGGGGGGCCCTTTACGAGGGCAGGCCTGTCTCCGGCTTTTGGTCAAACCCGGAGAAGCGCCTACACATAAACTGTCTGGAAATGAAAGCGGTCGCTTTGGCTCTCAGAGCCCTGCTCCCACAGCTGAGAAACGAACACGTCTTGGTCCGAACGGACAACATGACGGTAGTATCGTACATAAATCGCCAGGGTGGACTCAGGTCGAGCTCCATGCATTCAATGGCCAGGAGACTCATTTTATGGTCCCAGCACAACTTGCGCTCGCTGAGAGCAGCGCATGTGCCAGGTGCCCTGAACCAGGGGGCGGACATGCTATCCAGAGACAAAATTCTCCCAGGAGAATGGGCTCTCAACCCGCTGACGATTCACTGGTTATGGAAAACCTTTGGCAAAGCGGAGATCGACCTCTTCGCCTCCAAGGAGAACGCGCACTGCCCTCTTTTCTTCACGAAAAGCATGGATGCGCTCGCCCAGAGCTGGCCGAGCCGTCCCTTATATGCCTTTCCCCCGATCGCGATGCTACCGCAGGTCATCAGTCGGGTCAGAGAGGAGAAAGACGCAGTGCTGCTGATAGCCCCACTCTGGAAGAACCAAACATGGTTTCCAGATCTGATGCAAATGCAATCTGCACCACGGCCGATTCCACTGAGGCCAGACCTCCTCAGTCAGGCCAACGGGATGATATTTCATCCCCGCCCCGATCTGTGGGCCCTTCATGCATGGCCCCTCAACGGGTTCCCAGGAACCTCACGAGCGGAGCACTAAAAACCATCGCTGAGGCGCGGGCGCCCTCCACGAGACGCTTATATGCCCAGAAATGGAAAGTGTTCAGTGTCTGGTGTAATGCCAAGGGCCTGAACCCTGAAACATGCGAGATTACGAACGTACTCGCTTTTCTACAAGGGCTTCTGGAGGCGGGCCGCGCCCCCTCCACGCTCAAAGTACAGGTCCTTCTCAAAAAATTAGCATATTGTGATAAAGTTCATTATTTTCCATAATGTAATGATACAAATTAAACTTTCATATATTTTAGATTCATTGCACACCAACTGAAATATTTAAGGTCTTTTATTGTTTTAATACTGATGATTTTGGCATACAGCTCATGAAAACCCAAAATTCCTGTCTCAAAAAATTAGCATATTTCATCCGACCAATAAAAGAAGAGTTTTTAATACAAAAAAAAAAGTCAACCTTCAAATAATTATGTTCAGTTATGCACACAATAGTCAATACTTGGTCGGGAATCCTTTTGCAGAAATGACTGCTTCAATGCGGCGTGGCATGGAGGCAATCAGCCTGTGGCACTGCTGAGGTGTTATGGAGGGCCAGGATGCTTCGATAGCGGCCTTAAGCTCATCCAGAGTGTTGGGTCTTGCGTCTCTCAACTTTCTCTTCACAATATCCCACAGATTCTCTATGGGGTTCAGGTCAGGAGAGTTGGCAGGCCAATTGAGCACAGTAATACCATGGTCAGTAAACCATTTACCAGTGGTTTTGGCACTGTGAGCAGGTGCCAGGTCGTGCTGAAAAATGAAATCTTCATCTCCATAAAGCTTTTCAGCAGATGGAAGCATGAAGTGCTCCAAAATCTCCTGATAGCTAGCTGCATTGGCCCTGCCCTTGATAAAACACAGTGCACTAACACCAGCGGCTGACATGGCACCCCAGACCATCACTGACTGTGGGTACTTGACACTGGACTTCAGGCATTTTGGCATTTACTTCTCCCCAGTCTTCCTCCAGACTCTGGCACCTTGATTTCCGAATGACATGCAAAACTGAGTAACAGTCCAGTGCTGCTTCTCTGTAGCCCAGGTCAGGCGCTTCTGACGCTGTTTCTGGTTCAAAAGTGGCTTGACCTGGGGAATGCGGCACCTGTAGCCCATTTCCTGCACACGCCTGTGCACGGTGGCTCTGGATGTTTCTACTCCAGACTCAGTCCACTGCTTCCGCAGGTCCCCCAAGGTCTGGAATCGGTCCTTCTCCACAATCTTCCTCAGGGTCCGGTCACCTCTTCTCGTTGTGCAGCGTTTTTTGCCACACTTTTTCCTTCCCACAGACTTCCCACTGAGGTGCCTTGATACAGCACTCTGGGAACAGCCTATTTGTTCAGAAATTTCTTTCTGTCTTACCCTCTTGCTTGAGGGTGTCAATGATGGCCTTCTGGACAGCAGTCAGGTCGGCAGTCTTACCCATGATTGCGGTTTTGAGTAATGAAACAGGCTGGGAGTTTTTAAAAGCCTCAGGAATCTTTTGCAGGTGTTTATAATTAATTAGTTGATTCAGATGATTAGGTTAATAGCTTGTTTAGAGACCCTTTTCATGATATGCTAATTTTTTGAGACAGGAATTTTGGGTTTTCATGAGCTGTATGCCAAAATCATCAGTATTAAAACAATAAAAGACCTGAAATATTTCAGTTGGTGTGCAATGAATCTAAAATATATGAAAGTTTAATTTTTATCATTACATTATGGAAAATAATTAACTTTATCACAATATGCTAATTTTTTTAGAAGGACCTGTATATGTGGCGGCCATCACAGCATCACACGACCCTGTAATGGAACGTCCATTGGGAAGAAACGACCTAATTATTCGTTTCCTAAGGGGCGCTAGGAGGATGAACCCTTCACGCCCCCCCTCAGTGCCGATCTGGGACCTAGCTACTGTCCTAGACGCTCTTAAAGGGCCTCCGTTCGAACCACTCCGAACCGTGCACCTTAAACAGCTCTCGCTCAAGACTGCGCTCTTGCTGGCACTCGCCTCGGTCAAGAGAGTGGGCGACCTGCACGCGCTTTCGACAAGCGCTGCCTGCCTAGAATTCGGACCTAACGACTGCAGGGTCGTCCTTAGACCGAAACATGGGTATATTCCTAAAGTGCTCACCACTCCCTTCAGAGCACAGGTTATCTCCCTAACTGCGCTATCGTCCCCAGCAGACGAACACGACGCTAATCTACTCTGCCCCGTTAGGGCTCTCAGAGTGTATTTGGAGCGTTCTGCCCTATTCAGACAGACAGAACAACTGTTTGTATGCTTTGGCGGCCGTACGAAAGGTTCCGCCGTTTCAAAGCAGAGAATCTCTCACTGGATAGTTGAAGCTATAGCGCTGGCTTATGAAGCTAAGGGACTTCAATGCCCCTGGGGAGTCAAAGCACACTCCACCAGGAGTGTGGCTTCTTCCTGGGCATGGTCGAGCGGGATACCGATCGAGGATATTTGTGCGGCGGCAGGCTGGGCCTCACCGTCCACATTTATCAGGTTCTACAACCTACAGGTCCCGACACTGCATTCCAATGTACTATCAGCATGATGCTAGTTGAACTACGAGTTCGTATCTAGATTATGTATGTGCTTGTGTCACACTGAGCGCCTTCTAGCCGCTCTGTATTCTTTCCCACATATAAAGCTCGCCTCTGCCGGCTAGTTGGATGATAACTTTGCTTTTTTAGCTCAGGCACCTGCCTCTGGCTATCATAAGGCGAAGTTCAGCACGCACGGCGTTTTGCATGGTGTTCCCATAGCGTAAGCTACTTACGCAATAGGAGAGACCTCTCGAAAGGGAACGACTCGGTTACTAACGTAACCTCGGTTCCCTGAGAGGAGGGAACGAGTATTGCGTAAGCTGCCGTGCTTGTGCTTGGTTAGTTCGCTTCAGTCGTTTTAACCTAAAGAACTCTCATGACGGGGCGCCCAATATATAGCTCTTGGCCACGCCCATCTTGGCGGGCTCTGACGCACGCGGGCGCGAAGCGCGCTCATTGGTCGCGCATTCAGAGTCGCCCCGTCATTGGTTCGAGCAAGTTGCCGCAGCACAGCCAATGACCGAGCTGCCTTCGTTCATTGCTGTCAGCTGTGCAGCTGCAATGCGTTTTACATAAAGACTTCAATATTCTCGAGAAAAGGAGTTTTCCCATAGCGTAAGCTACTTACGCAATACTCGTTCCCTCCTCTCAGGGAACCGAGGTTACGTTAGTAACCGAGTCGTTATACAGAGTTAAAAGCTAGCTACCAGCCAATCAGAAATTAGAATTAGTTGTTTCAGGGTAAATTATGTGTTCCCGCTGCAAGCAAGTTCGTTACTAGACAACACGCGCACACACGGAGTGGAAGTTGAAAGAGCACGATCTGATGAATGCGGTTTGCGGACATCTTCATTTATTTTTATTTTTTTTAGAATTTTGATTTTACGATTCCTGGACGATATCTCTTGCCTGTGATCAAAGACAGTGAGAGCTGATGTTGAGGAGTATAGCCAAATTCGTGTTAAATTATTTTTTGATGCATTCAAAAACTCTCCAACTGCTTTTAAAGGGGTCATCGGATGCAAAATACACTTTTATATGGTATTTGCAAATAAATGTGTCTTTGCAGAGTGTGGACACGATCACCATGCAATGAAAAAAAATCCATTCACTTTTTTTTAATCCTCAAAAAGCCAAAAAGTTGTTGCTCATTATCATTTAAAGAGACATGCACCGAAACGGGTCACTGTGAACAGAGCTGTTTTTGAAGAGGTAAAAAGGGTGTTGTTTTACACAACCATTGAGAAATTTTAACCAAAGTATGTTACAAACTTTACATGAAGACCCAAAAGAATCATACCAACTTGTGGAAAATGGGCATCCGATGACCCCTGTAAAGGTGACCGGTTTGGGTCTTGACATACATGCTCAGGGCAAGTTGTTATGACACAATGTTATATACATTGAGCACTGATGTTCAGTTGGCTTGTTTGGGGTCAAATTTATTTTTATTTTTCAATAAATTTGTATTTTTTAAATATAACTATTTATTTTATTTGGATGAATTTGTCTTTTTATCAGATTTAACAATTGTTATAATTTTCATTTGTGCTGGTCAATTATGAACAATAGGCAAAATTGAACTGCTATAGCAAAAATTGAAGCGAATTTGGTTGGGTCGAGGGACCGCTGCTGCAAATATTTGGGTGGCTCCTCCCCTAAATCTCACTCTAAACCTTTGATAAAACTTGAGAGCCCTGTTACAACACGGCATTGATTATGGCTTTTGTTCACACAGCGCGCGTTCCGGGACTGAACACGGCAATGTTACTATGTCCCCAGCCTGGCATCAATCCCGGGTCGTGTTTGCGTTCACAGAAGGTGTTTGTTCTGGCAATTTCCCGGGATCAACGCGCTGTGTGAAAGGGGCTCATGTTGCTTCAATGTCGCAGACTGGACGGGGCGGAGTTACGTGACTACACACGCGGTAATATGTTTTAACCCTTTCACACGTAAGTTTAAAATATTCTAACTGACAGCGTGAGTTTTTCAAGGCGACCGTTATTTAGAACTTGTCACTTTAATGTTTCCATGGTGACGCGTCATTGCTTGTCACGTGGCACAGCGCAACTACAACACAGCGCTGAATGAATGATGATCTGCTTTTATGTAATTTTTCCTTTTTTATTAAAAATATACACAAATGTATTAGCTATAGCATGAAACACTGATATTCCGATTGTCAAATATGTGCAAGTGGAAGTGTTTTGTTGTTTAAACACCTTTATAACGATCGCGTTAGTTGAGCTGCGCGATGGGCGGCGCCATGTTAGTTTGTTTCACAGTTCAGAGAATCGGATCTGTTGGATTTACAACACGTCAATTCCTCCACTTCTCACGAAATACATGAAAGTAGGTGGCCGGTGAACTGGGAGAAGAATAGGATAAAATGTAAGCTACTTACACAATGTGTATCTGATATGAATAAAAGTGTTGTCTTATTATAATGGAAAGGAAGAAGAATTATTGCCGCTTCCATAGACATCAGTGTGTTTTTTACAAACTCAAAATCATTGTTTTGCTAGTAATTATGTGTATTTAAGTGTCTGAAACCTAAAATAAACATTATGTGGTTGAAAACACTCAATAGTTGTGATATATGACAGCACTGAGTGCGTCTGTCTCTGGCTCAGCGCCAGTCAACGCGCGAAAGCACGTTTGAATTTAGAAGTTGATCATGTGATGCACTGACCGTTCTAATCACACCGGTGTGATCGTACGCTCCAGGGACCAGCCAAGACTGATCACACCGGTGTGATCGTACGTGCGAAAGGGTTAAGTGGAAAGTACACTAACACACAGTGGGCGGAAATATTAATAGGATTAAAAAAACGAAATAACCGACATGATAAAATTACGTCGGTTCTAGGCTCTGAATTTCGGTTTCGATTATTTTTCGATTAATCATCCAGCCCTAACACCAACTGAAATATTTCAGGTCTTTTATTGTTTTAATACTGATGATTTTGGCATACAGCTCAAGAAAACCCCAAATTCCTATCTCAAAAAATTAGCATATCATGAAAAGGGTCTCTATACGAGCTATTAACCTAATCATCTGAATCAACTAATTAACTCTAAACACCTGCAAAAGATCCTGAGGCTCCTGAGGATCCTAAGACTGCTGACCTGACTGCTGTCCAGAAGGCCATCATTGATGCCCTCAAGCAAGAGGGTAAGACACAGAAAGAAATTTCTGAACAAATAGGCTGTTCCCAGAGTGCTGTATCAAGGCACCTCAGTGGGAAGTCTGTGGGAAGGAAAAAGTGTGGCAAAAAACGCTGCACAACGAGAAGAGGTGACCGGACCCTGAGGAAGATTGTGGAGAAGGACCGATTCCAGACCTTGGGGGACCTGCGGAAGCAGTGGACTGAGTCTGGAGTAGAAACATCCAGAGCCACCGTGCACAGGCGTGTGCAGGAAATGGGCTACAGGTGCCGCATTCCCCAGGTCAAGCCACTTTTGAACCAGAAACAGCGGCAGAAGCGCCTGACCTGGGCTACAGAGAAGCAGCACTGGACTGTTACTCAGTGGTCCAAAGTACTTTTTTTCGGATGAAAGCAAATGTTGCATGTCATTCGGAAATCAAGGTGCCAGAGTCTGGAGGAAGACTGGGGAGAAGGAAATGCCAAAATGCCTGAAGTCCAGTGTCAAGTACCCACAGTCAGTGATGGTCTGGGGTGCCATGTCAGCCGCTGGTGTTAGTCCACTGTGTTTTATCAAGGGCAGGGTCAATGCAGCTAGCTATCAGGAGATTTTGGAGCACTTCATGCTTCATACATCTGCTGAAAAGCTTTATGCAGATGAAGATTTCATTTTTCAGCACGCCCTGCACCTGCTCACAGTGCCAAAACCACTGGTAAATGGTTTACTGACCATGGTATTACTGTGCTCAATTGGCCTGCCAACTCTCCTGACCTGAACCCCATAGAGAATCTGTGGGATATTGTGAAGAGAAAGTTGAGAGACGCAAGACCCAACACTCTGGATGAGCTTAAGGCCGCTATCAAAGCATCCTGGACCTCCATAACACCTCAGCAGTGCCACAGGATGATTGCCTCCATGCCACGCCGCATTGAAGCAGTCATTTCTGCAAAAGGATTCCTGACCAAGTATTGAGTGCATAACTGAACATAATTATTTGAAGGTTGACTTTTTTTGTATTAAAAACACTTCTTTTATTGGTCGGATGAAATATGCTAATTTTTTTAGATTTAGGAATTTTGGGTTTTCATGAGCTGTATGCCAAAATCATCAGTATTAAAACAATAAAAGACCTGAAATATTTCAGTTGGTGTGCAATGAATCTAAAATATATGAAAGTTTAATTTGTATCATTACATTATGGAAAATAATGAACTTTATCACAATATGCACATTTTTTGAGAAGGACCTTACACACACACACACACACGACACGAGACATATATCATGAGACATATATCATGTCAATATATCACATATCATGTATTATGCAACTTTGTGCGCCCACGCACACATATTCAAAAGCGGATACCTATTGGAATGTGAGATCAGCTCCATCAATTGCCACTTTGTTTTGTTGAATGATTTTAATGTTATTATTTTTGTAAAGCACTTTGGGGCAACGTCTGTTGTTTGAAAATGTGCTATATAAATAAAGTTGCTTGCTTGCTTGCTATTGACTAAACACGTAATACGCATACCTCACTATTTTCACAAATTCAAGTTTTTGATGATGATAACGGTATCGCTTTCAAAAACGTACACTTTGAAACCCACTTCAAATTTTGCGTTCTCAGGCCACCCAAACGCCTAAAGGTTTTCTGTTTTCAGTTGAAAACAGTGTCGTGCAAGTGACCCCTGAGTTAATAACTAATGATTACACTGGAAATTAATCAATTAAAAGCTGGACAATGACTTTCTTCTAGAGCTGCTGTAAAGCCAAAAATAATCTTTGTTGTATTAATTTCCAGTTATCACTGCAAAGCAGTGGCGGCTGGTGGGTTTTAAAATAGAGGCGGCACACAAAAATTTAGAGGCCGGATTCTTTAACTACTTTTACATGGCTTTTTTTGGTCACTTATAGACCTGAATATTTATAGAAAACGACACAGACATCAAAACAATATAAATAGAAGTTACCTTACCTATAAATTAATCCTAGTCTGTCACTTGAAACAAAAAAATCCATCCTTGCAAATTTTAAATGTTCATGTTAAAAGAGCACGTTCGGTGGTTTAGTGAAGCTGATTGCTGTAGCCTATCCAACTTAAGCATGGGGTCTTCCTTCATTTTTTATTTGTAGCTGTTGTTTGAATGGTAGTTTAGTCAATTTGTCTGTGATCAAATATTAAATATCTCTACTCTCCATCAGCGGTAGCAGGTCAAACTAATATCACATAATTTACATCTCGTCGATGATTGGTTGATATACCAAGGGAGGCTAGCCTCCTCATAGACATAATAAATACATTGTATTTATTATGTCTATGGTTCGTGCAGCTACTCTTGAGAAGCTGCGCTGGCTAAGTCCTCCGGTTACTCTCGAATCGAAGCTCCCGTTCCACCACATCCCAAAGATGCTCTATTGGGTTGAGATCTGGTGACTGTGGGGGCCATTTTAGTACAGTGAACTCATTGTCATGTTCAAGAAACCAATTTGAAATGATTTGATCTTTGTGACATGGAGCATTATCCTGCTGGAAGTAGCCATCAGAGGATGGGTACATGGTGGCCATAAAGGGATGGACATGGTCAGAAACAATGCTCAGGTAGGCCGTGGCATTTAAACGATGCCCAATTGGCACTAAGGGGCCTAAAGTGTGCCAAGAAAACATCCCCCACACCATTACACCATCACCACCGGCCTGCACAGTGGTAACAAGGCATGATGGATCCATGTTCTCATTCTGTTTACGCCAAATTCTGACACTACCATCTGAATGTCTCAACAGAAATCGACACTCATCAGACCAGGCAACATTTTTCCAGTCTTCAACTGTCCAATTTTGGTGAGCTCTTGCAAATTGTAGCCCCTTTTTCCTATTTGTAGTGGAGATGAGTGGTACCCGGTGGGGTCTTCTGCTGTTGTAGCCCATCCGCCTCAAGGTTGTGCGTGTTGTGGCTTCACAAATGCTTTGCTGTATACCTCGGTTGTAACGAGTGGTTATTTCAGTCAAATTTGCTCTTCTATCAGCTTGAATCAGTCGGCCCATTCTCCTCTGACCTCTAGCATCAACAAGGCATTTTGCCCACAGGACTGCCGCATACTGGATGTTTTTCCCTTTTCACATCATTCTTTGTAAACCCTAGAAATAGTTGTGCGTGAAAATCCCAGTAACTGAGCAGATTGTGAAATACTCAGACCGGCCCGTCTGGCACCAACAACCATGCCACGCTCAAAATTGCTTAAATCACCTTTCTTTCCCAATCTGACATTCAGTTTGGAGTTCAGGAGATTGTCTTGACCAGGACCACACCCCTAGATGCATTGAAGCAACTGCCATGTGATTGGTTGATTAGATAATTCCATTAATGAGAAATTGAAGAGGTCTTCCTAATAATCCTTTAGGTGAGTGTGTGTATGTGTATATATATATATATATATATATATATATATATATATATATATAAACAGTGCATGCATATTAAAGTGATCACATCTAACTATAAGGTTATTCCAAGTGTTGTGACTATGCATGACTCTTTAAACACAATTTTGACAAATGCTATTTTTGGCATTTCATGCATCTTTTTTTTTTTATTGTTTATTGATCAAGCAGCAGTTACAAATGTGTTATGTAATTCCTTTGACACTGTATAAAATGTACCAAAAATGACATTAGTTAAATGCACAGTCTACAAAAAGCAAGAAAGAATAACAAATGCTCAGAATCTTTACTGACCTTTACAAACCAAGTTTTTGCACAGCAGTAACCTTGGTCTTTGCCAATATTGTAGAAATTAGGTCAAAATAAATGATCTCAAAAAGCACTTGTACAATTATTCTAATGCTGCTTTAGTGCCCTGAAAGCTATATCAGAGAACCCTATATCACTATATAAAGAAAAAAAGTTAACATAAAAAAAAGTTTGCAAATGCAGAGTTACACACAAAACAGTAACCCTAGTTATTAATCTAATATTCTATACATAGATGCTAGTGTTTCTGTTTCAGCAGCTCTTCCAAAACAGTGAGCTTATTTGTAACAAAGATATATGTCTCTGTAGAAAGAGCTTCATTCATTTACCAGTTCTGATTCCTGGATTTATTAGTGATTGTGCCAACAAAATATAAATCAATTAGGGCATTTCTCATTGCATAAACCCCTGCAGCTAGGATTCTCCATTAGTTCATTATAAAGATAGCTAGAAAAAGTTTTCAATGTAATTTTAAAAGCTATTTTTGGGCCCCGCAATCAAAAGGTTAAATGAACTATCGCAACAGGGCTATTTGACTACTATTTGTGTGTATATTTGTGCTTGGTTCACTAGTAGTGACTAAAATAGGTCACAAAACAGCAGCCTATTCTGACATTAAACAAATAGCAAGTGAAACTGTAAGGCCACACTAGAGCTGGGCATGTTTAGAGCTCGCAAAACAATTAAACAAGAATTTAAACAAAAGAATCCCCCTAGAAATGCTCATTCAAATGTGATCAGTATAATCACCATCAGTAACTGTTTTTCTAAGTGCAATGTTTAAAAGACACCAAAAGTTGCTACACTGATTACAATTCCTTTTGCTTGACCTCAAACAGGGTAACGTTGAGAAAAAAAAAACTATTCTGGCAACACTGGAAGACTTGTACAATACTCAAAGTATTTTTTTGCGGAACAATGGTAGCAGGTAAACCAAACAGGGATTGCTGGTTTTGTATTATAAGTACCCCTGCAATAAAGAAATAAACGTCCAAAATCAATAGCGTCCTCTAATCTTACAATTCCATTGAGGAAAAAAGTGCTTCAAACTGTCTAGCATAAAAATGCTGCATCAATGTTCTTTCAAAGCAGTCGTGTGAATACTTCTATTCTCAGTAATGAGACTGAATCAGCACTGCTGTTTCAGCAAAAGCAAATGTTTAGGCCTTATCTTTTTTTGTAATTTTTCTCGAATGCTATGACTGAAGCACCTCTGGTTATAAGACAGTCATGTGGTATAATACTGTGTTAGTGGCTCAAACAAGATCCACCCTGAAGGTCTTTTTCTACCGTCTTCAAGCTGAAGATGCATTTAACCGCAGCCTCAACTGGACATGTCTTTCCTATGAGCTTGAAGCATCTCGGTCACGCTCACAATATCTTCTTCTGGCACCTGAGACAAGAAAAGGTTTCGATTTAAATGACACAAAAACACAGGGATTATCACATCCCATCCACATATGCAATATTTGTTAGGGGTGGCACATGCTTTAAGCTGAACAACACACACTCGTTTAAAGTGTGTTTTTTTTTTATGATTGGCGTAAACAGAGACGCATGATCTCATCTCATGTGGATCAGTGTATTCCAGAAAGCAGGTTATGTGGCAAGCGAAAAATCTCAACTTTCGGTTCCAAAAACAAAGGGTTTGTAAGTCATTGCCGTTTAAAAGTTTGGGATCGGTAAGATTTTTAATGTTTTTAAAAGTAGTCTCTTATGCTCACCAAATTTATTTGATTACACTAAAAAAAATAAAAACCCAGTAATATTGTTAAATATTATGACAATTTAAAATAACTGGTTTTCTAATTGAATATGTTTTAAAATGAAGACTGGAGTAATGATGCTGAAAATTCAGCTTTGCATCACGGGAATAAATTACAGTGTCACATGATCCTTCAGAAATCATTTAAATATGCGGATTTGCTGAAAATAAAATGTGTGTTATTATTGTCAGTGTTGAAAACCATTATGTACACATTTTTTTTCTGGATTCTTTGATAAAAAATCTTACCGATCCCAAACTTTTGAAAGGCAGTATATACAGTGTATATATATATATATATATATATATATATATATATATATATATATATATATATTTTTTTTTTTTTTAAGCCCGACACTCAAGAAAAAAAAAAGCAGCTTCCATCATGATGCATTCAAATCAGAGAGACACGATGCTGTCGTCCGGGTATTTTGGGAAGTTTTTCACAATGCATGGACATGCCATACACAGAACCGCTATATAGAGTACATTAATGTTGATGTAATTCAGCAGTGCAAGCCAGTAAGTCCCCGCCACCACAACTGTATGTTCACACATGACCTTATAGTACCAGTAGTTTGAGGAACTGGCCAAACTATTTCTGTCAGCAATTTTCTTGAAGTACCCTAAGATTTTAGTAGATTTTGTTGTGATTGACCAATCAGACCCTTTTCACATATCCGGTGTTCTCAGAAGCAGAAGTTGTCATACAGTAGTTGGGTAAAATTCTATAGCGGTGAATGGGAGACGACAGAAAACATACATTTTGTATTTGCATTAGCAAAAGAAAAAAAAATCTGTTATACCATTTCCATGACTTTCCAGAAGAGGAAAAAAAATAAAAATAATGGAGAGAGAGAGTCATGTCAAATTTGCTGTCACTCCCTCCATTGTAATAGAAACACCGGTAACACTTTACTTTACAGTGTCCTTGTTACATATGTTACATGTAGTTACTTTAGTAATAACAGTAAATGATGCATAATTACATGCAACTAACCCTCAACCAAATCCTAATCCTACCCTAACCCTATAGTATGCACATGTATTTGCTTAATATTACTCAGTACTTAAATATATAATTACACTGTAACAATGACACCTTAAAATAAAGTGTAACCGAAACACCCTCACAGCATAGTAAATTCTTTTTTTTTTTTTCATTTACAGCCAAGGTAAAATAACATGAAGTATAGCGTTATAAATGTGGATACATTTTTTTTACATTTAAATATTAAAAACTTTGCTAGATTTGTAATGTTGATAATCAGTCTGTGAAAAGGGTTTTTATGATATCATGTTTTAATATCAGGTGATAATGCTGATTATCTGATGATGAGTAAGAATGTCCTGTGACCAATGAGGAACCAAACAGTTTCTGCTAAAAAAATGTATGGATTTCTAAGAAAAGTGGAAAAGAATAGGAAACTTATTTAACACGACATAATGGAAATAAACAAAGGCGGTGTTGCAGAAATCGTCCAATCAGAGCATATTCTGAAATTCTGCTGTTTGCCGATTACTAGGCAACCACTTGTCCTTCCGTTGATCAATGTCATGTAAATATCAAAAATGATTCAAATATACTAAACATAAATGCACTAAACTATGCATTCTAGACCTCCACAGACTGTAATGTCAGTAAATCACAAAATCAACCCAAATTAATAATGCACTTATTTTGTATTATATTGAACATCGGGCACCCTGATCTCTAGATGTGTAGAAAACCCATATCGGTTGACTGTTACATAAAGCTCAAACATTATGAGTAACAAAAAGAGAGAGAAAATATAAAACTTACCAGAGCATGATCAAAGCTGAAGGTGCTGATGTAATACGCTGATAAATCACTGTCTGCAAGAGGCTGAGAGATCTGAGCAACTATTCCACATTCATCTGCAAAAGGAGACAGAGAGAGATAACAGTCGATATTTGGAATAAATCAAACTTTATTTTTCTTCTATCGCCCAGCTAAACCAATTTCGCTATTGTCCGGACTAGTGGTTGGATCAGAAAGAAAAACATTACATTACATAGGCATCCTAACTAAAAACTTTGTATATTCATTATCAATTAATCCTGAAACATATGCATCACAGTTTCCACACAAATATTAAATGACTGATTTTGAATGCTTGTCATAGTCAGCAACTATGTGTCATAAAAAAACGTTGACTACGTGTGAATTGCATGAGAGAAAATTTTAGGCCGGGGATTCCCAAACTTTTGTTGTCATCTTAACCCCTTTGCTGTTAAATATTGACTTTTAGGAGTCAATCTGACAACACATTTGCAGATTCACAGTTCTCTAATGCTGGTTATGCTCACATTACATGCATGTAAACAAATATTTAATGCCTTGGTTTCACAGGCAGGGTTTAGATTAAGACAGAATTATTCCTTAGTTCAATTAGGACAGTCAAGTAGCTTTTATAAATGTGCCTTACCAAAAAAAAAAAAAAAAAAAAAAGCATTACTGGTGTGCATCTTGAGACTAATCAATGGCACTGACATATTTTAAGATATGTCAGTGCAAGTTGCTTTCAGTTAACAGCTCAAACATGCATTTATGATTGGGTTTGATTTCAAATATCAACAGTGGTCAGCAACAATTCTCAGAAATTGCATACTACACCTTTAAAAGTGCCCCTATTATGTTTTTCGGATATATAATTTCATGCAGTGTGTAATATAGCTGTTTGTAAATGTAAAAGGTCTGGAAAGTTTTAAAGATCAAAGTGCACGATAAATTTAGTTATTGACAATTGACAGTTATTAACATGTGCATTTTCATATTGATACCTTGCAATACTGAATGAATTGTACTGCAAGTACATTATTTTTTTATTTTCTTTTACTGAGCTAACTGTAATGCATTGTGGGATTGTTGAAGGTTACATGGTGCCTTTGAATGTGTCTAAAAAGAAAGCTCACCAAAGCCTAGAGGCTGCCCTCCTATTCTCACCATCCTCCAGAGCTCACCAGAGGAGCTGGTGAAGAGAAGATCAGCTGGGAATCTGACACAAACACACATTTGGTTTTTATTGCAATGTGCAGCTAAAAAAGCTTTGATATCACCCGTTCATAACTCTGTGAGGGTCTTACTGTCTCTGTGCTTCTGTGTCCATCACCAATGAGACGTATCCATCAATCAGAGAGAAGGAGAAGAACTTGATACATGCCATGTCCTGATCAACACTGGCGCCCTCTTTATGACTGGAGGAGAAAAATGCATGAAATACACTCAATGAAAACAGCGCACACATAAAAACGCTAATTTTTGTTATTTCAATAAATGGACTACTTTGGAATGGGATTTTAGAAAATTTACAGTATGCAAGTTATATAAGCAGGCAAATTGTGTGATAAACTGAAATTAGTTCAAGACGCCTCTTGGTGGCAGTAAATGCCAATCAATTTGGGCCTGCTATTGTTGGTGCCAATCAGGTGGAAATGAAATACAAAATTCATAGCAGTGAAAATGCCTTTGCAGCAGCGTGTTTCATACCCGTTCGAGTAAAACAGAACATCTATGAGGGTGGTGGCGATCGCTGGCAGAGTATCCGGATCCAAACTCATTACGCAAAACTGATTCTCAGGAATCAGCACTGGATGAACTGTCGCATGCGGAACTGAACACACACAAAATAACACTTTAAATTATCAAAAACAATACTACCACTTGGAATACTAACACTTGTTTAAATGTACTAGCTGGTATTGAATCAACGTGTCAATACAAAACACTTGTAAAATTATGAATTATACAAAGAAAAGGGTGCAGGTCAAGTGTTAATGACATCAGGGGCCAGATTTACTAAACTAAATTAAATTTAAATTAGCATCTGGCTTCAGACATGCTTTTTTGGGGCGGTGGCGTAAATACTAGTAAATTGACGAGCGCAAGCCTTAGTAAATCACCTTGCATGATTCATTTAAATAGTTTCCTCCCATACATTTTTGCATCTGAAACTCCTACAAATGCATTTGCAATAAGGTCAGCTGCAAAATTAACTCTGTCCGCATCTTTCCAGGGCTAATTCTTCATTGCGTGTCTTTAGTAAATCCTGACAGTATTTTTTTATACCGTTTTTTAAAAGATGTTAGTAAATCTCCCCCCAGATCTTTTTATACCAGGGAGGAAGTTTTGAAATATTAAAACTACAGTATGTTTCCATAGTATAATGAACTATTCTTAAAAATTTACATTTTACAATTTCACATTATTTGTCCTCTTCAAAACAAAAAACAAACAAAAAAAAAGGTTAAGGGCTAGATGTGTGAATACACTACCATTCAAATGCTTGGGGCCAGTATGATTTTTTTTAAGTACTTTTCTTGATCAAGGATGCATTAAATTGACCAAAAGTTACAGTAAAGGCATTTATGTTACAAAATATTTCTTTTTTTAAATAAATGCTGTACTTCTGTACTTTCTACTAGTCAAATACTAGAAAAAAATATGACTGTCTCCATAACAATATTAGGCAGCACAAGGGTTTTCAACATTGATAATAAGACATGTTTCTTGAGCAGAAAATATGACAATAAAAATCAATTTTATGTTAAAATATATTCTAAGTAATTTAAAATTGTACTAATATAACACAATACAATACAGTTTTACTGTATTTTTCTTATCAAATATATGCAGCCTCCGTAAGAATAAGACTACTTTCATCATACCAACCCCAAAACTTTAACCAAAAGTGTAAGCCTTTCCTTTATCCAGTCTCACCCTCTCTTCCGTTTCGCTGAAGGCCATTGCAGGCGTCCTGACTGTGGACAGGCACTGACTCTCCCCCCTCTTCTCTGAAAATATTAAACTCCTCCACCAGAGTGTCCACCACCACCGAGAGGTCTTTCTCCCGCACCTAAAACACAAACAGCACTCCCTGAGGTGGCCATGTTTATTTTGTACTTCAGTTTTGTAGCGTTATTGCATTTTTAGCATGTGTTAGCACTTGTAAAAAAATAATAATAAAAAAAAAAAAAAAAAAAAACTTTAAAAACTTGATTTTACAGTGTCCTTGTTAAAGATGTTACAGTACATGTAGTTACTATAGTAATAACTATAAATTATGCATAATCCTAAACCAAAACCTAATCATAACACTATAGTTAGTGCATGTAGTTAATTCATATTTCTCAGTACTTAAATGTATGACAAGGACACCTTTAAAAAACCATGCAAAATTGAATCAAACAGTTATGAAGATTATGTTTTTAGTTGTTGTTGTAGCACCCCCTGTGGGTGACTATTTGGTGCACATCTTCTAAATCTGTTTTAATTTTGGAAATCAAGGTCAAGGATTCAGAAAAAAAAGAAAAAAAGATGTCTACATTTCCAGACATCATCACTTTCATTACACATCTACCAACGTATTAAAAAAAAAAGGTGTCATTAAATTGTAAAACATTTACAACAAGCAGGTGTGTTTGATGTTAGAGCATGCTCCCTTAATACTTTATTTATTAACACAGTTCTGTGTCTCTGGGTACAGCCAAATGACTGCCAGCTCCACTTCTGTGTTTGTTGCTTTCTTTTCCTCTCACCATCGGTGCTCGGGCCCTAATTATAAAATAATACTGCTGCGTTACTGCCATGAGTTATCAAAATTATCAATATCTAAAATAAATAAATAAATAAATAAGGTTCACATTTACTACAAGTTGGAAAGTTTATGGAAGCTCCAACTTCTCCTACTTGAGGGTTGTGACATGTAAAGAATCTGTCATATGACATGCAAGAATAAATATTAAGGATATACTGACACAAAACTTCCAGCCTAAACTCATCCAATTATTTCTAGGAAGGTTGCTGATAGGCTTAATCTTTACATCAAATAACAGTTTACACATTCCAATATTGATAATAAGAAATGTTATTTGAGTCGCAAATCAGCATATTAGAATGATTTCTTCAGGGTCATGTGACACTGAAGACTGGAGTAATGATGCTGAAAATTCATTCCTCTGATCACAGGAATAAATGTCATTTTATAAGAATATTCAAATAGAAAACATTAAGTTTCCATCCCTTGTGTTCAAGAGAACCAAACTGGGGAAATTGGTGCAAAATATCTGTAATAAAAATGGAAGTGTCTGCAATCGGGGAAACCACTATTTTATCCTACATGATAGATGACTAGCATCTCAGAACGCGCAGACGAAATGCAATAAACTGTCGTGCTATGCTGGTGTTTGGGAATGCAATGGAGGTGTAACGGTACATGTATTCGTCCTGAACCGTCACGGTATGGACGTCACGGTTCAGTGCATAGTCAGACAACGTATACAGTCAGTCACAGGTGATCCACACTCCAATCCAGAATGGGGCACGCACGGTAATGCAATGCTGTTTGCTAACCGCCACAACAGGAAAAAGAGCAGAAGAAGACAGGATCCAAGCACCAACCCAAAACAATGGCTGCTTCTCAATACTCAAATTGATGATTCCTCGCTTCCTCACTCTCGGAAACTGATTGAACTCAGCCATTTTGAAGGGCATCTCAATTTTAAGAAATTTGACGCGAGAAACGAGGAAGCTAATGAGCTCTCACGCGCAAAGAAAATGACAGCGTAGGCTATGCACAAAACGTTAAATCAAAGCAATAAGTTTGAAAACAGCTGTTGGATTTTACCATGCTGCATTGGTCAATCTATCAATTAGAGAAACAAATCAACAAATCCTTCATTTTTATTTTTAGGAATAAGGAATCTGGGGGGGCCGGACATGTAAATGTACCAAACTTGTATCGAACCGTGACCCCAAAACCGAGGTACGCACCGAACCGTGACTTCTGTGTACCGTTACACCCTTAGAATTCAATCATGTGAGACACTTTGGGGAGGGAATTAAACCAAATCAAACAAAATGTTCAAATGCTGTGCAATACAACTGATCCAATGTTACTGTAAGTCCAGTTATCCAATCACATCCACTCTTGAGGCAAAGTCACATGAGTGTTGTGTTGCGCATTCCGTGATTTATTCAATAAATGTTTTTCCATCGTATTTTAGGAGCATGTCTTATCAGATAAAAACAATTATGTGCATATTTAGAATTTATGCATGCCTTGGCGTTTCCATCCAGCCTTTTTATGCAATAATCCAAAATTTGGTGGATGGAAACATAGCCAATGATCTCAAAGACACACTCGCTTACCAGAATAAAGTCGGTCTGATACGTAGAGAGCATGAACACGGATACATGCTGCTCAGCCAATGGAGCGATAACGGACTTGGCGATCTTGGTGACACCCACGGCCTGTGAGCTGCTGGAGGCGTTGCCATTGGAGACGACATTGAGCGGGAGCCAAGTAGAGCCCTCCACCTGTAAGTGCTCGGACAGCTGTAGCTCTGGAAGAACAGGATGATGGATCAGTCCGTATCAATCAAATATAACAGTTTTAAACAACAGGTTTACATTCATTTCCTTTACAATCCAAACACATTTTATGACATTTGCCGAGAAAACACCATATTTTTAGTGGAGAACTTCATTGAGAAACTCATTCTGCACTGAATGATAGGGTGATTTTTACTTGGCGGATGATAATGTCTAAAAGTTTGTGGTCAGTAAGATTTTTTTTTTGGGAGAAAGAATTTAATACTTTTATTCAGAAAGGATGCATTAAACTGATCAAAAGTGACAGTAAAAACATTTAAAACAAATTGTGACTATTTAAAATAAATGCTCTAATAATAATCTATGCAACAAATAACAGTTTGTTATTGGAGTAATGATGCTGAAACTCAACTTTGATCACAGGAATAAATGTCATTTTCAAGAATATTCAAATAGATTTTTTTTTTAAATGTAATAATATTTCACAATATTACGTTTTTTTTTTTGATCAAACAAATGCAGTCTCAGTGAACAAAAGACTTCTTTCCAAAAATACTAAATAAAAAAAAAGATCTTACTGACCCCAAACCTGTGAACAGTAGTGCATCTTGGGATCTTTTTGGACCTTAACCATTAAGCTCCTCAGACCTGAGCTTTGGTTTGGCGTGCATTGTAGATTTCTTCTAGCTTTTTGGGGTTAGGAGGGACCAATACATATAATAACCAGATATTATCTTTGAACATGAAGCACTTTTTGAAAAAAATGATGTCCACATATGTGGACACTGGGTCTGTATTCACATAAAAAAAAATCAAGACACCATTGTGTAACAAAGTGCAAATCTCTTTTATTTACAGCCTGAGCACTGTGCCTGAACATTTTTCGTTGATACTCTTGCATGTACAACTTCTGAACATTGATATGGAAAAACAAAATTAATATAAAAAAATATAATATCCATAATAATATACAGGTCCTTCTCAAAAAATTAGCATATTGTGATAAAGTTCATTATTTTCCATAATGTAATGATAAAAATTAAACTTTCATATATTTTAGATTCATTGCACACCAACTGAAATATTTCAGGTGTTTTATTGTTTTAATACTGATGATTTTGGCATACAGCTCATGAAAACCCAAAATTCCTGTCTCAAAAAATTAGCATATTTCATCCGACCAATAAAATAAGTGTTTTTAATACAAAAAAAAAAAGTCAACCTTCAAATAATTATGTTCAGTTATGCACACAATAGTCAATACTTGGTCGGGAATCCTTTTGCAGAAATGACTGCTTCAATGCGGCGTGGCATGGAGGCAATCAGCCTGTGGCACTGCTGAGGTGTTATGGAGGCCCAGGATGCTTCGATAGCGGCCTTAAGCTCATCCAGAGTGTTGGGTCTTGTGTCTCTCAACTTTCTCTTCACAATATCCCACAGATTCTCTATGGGGTTCAGGTCAGGAGAGTTGGCAGGCCAATTGAGGACAGTAATACCATGGTCAGTAAACCATTTACCAGTGGTTTTGGCACTGTGAGCAGGTGCCAGGTCGTGCTGAAAAATGAAATCTTCATCTCCATAAAGCTTTTCAGCAGATGGAAGCATGAAGTGCTCCAAAATCTCCTGATAGCTAGCTGCATTGGCCCTGCCCTTGATAAAACACAGTGCACTAACACCAGCGGCTGACATGGCACCCCAGACCATCACTGACTGTGGGTACTTGACACTGGACTTCAGGCATTTTGGCATTTCCTTCTCCCCAGTCTTCCTCCAGACTCTGGCACCTTGATTTCCGAATGACATGCAAAACTGAGCAACAGTCCAGTGCTGCTTCTCTGTAGCCCAGGTCAGGCGCTTCTGACGCTGTTTCTGGTTCAAAAGTGGCTTGACCTGGGGAATGCGGCACCTGTAGCCCATTTCCTGCACACGCCTGTGCACGGTGGCTCTGGATGTTTCTACTCCAGACTCAGTCCACTGCTTCCGCAGGTCCCCCAAGGTCTGGAATCGGTCCTTCTCCACAATCTTCCTCAGGCTCCGGTCACCTCTTCTCGTTGTGCAGCGTTTTTTGCCACACTTTTTCCTTCCCACAGACTTCCCACTGAGGTGCCTTGATACAGCACTCTGGGAACAGCCTATTTGTTCAGAAATTTCTTTCTGTCTTACCCTCTTGCTTGAGGGTGTCAATGAAGGCCTTCTGGACAGCAGTCAGGTCGGCAGTCTTACCCATGATTGCGGTTTTGAGTAATGAAACAGGCTGGGAGTTTTTAAAAGCCTCAGGAATCTTTCGCAGGTGTTTATAATTAATTAGTTGATTCAGATGATTAGGTTAATAGCTTGTTTAGAGACCCTTTTCATGATATGCTAATTTTTTGAGACAGGAATTTGGGGTTTTCATGAGCTGTATGCCAAAATCATCAGTATTAAAACAATAAAAGACCTGAAATATTTCAGTTGGTGTGCAATGAATCTAAAATATATGAAAGTTTAATTTTTATCATTACATTATGGAAAATAATTAACTTTATCACAATATGCTAATTTTTTTAGAAGGACCTGTATAATATCCAAATAAAAAACATATCCAAAAAAACTTGAAAATTTGCTTTCTTTTTTGTAACACTTCAAAACTTCTGCTTCTCCAAACTAGGAATGTTCTTTTTATCTGTGGGAACAGTGGATCACACTTAACCGGTGTGAAAGACTGTGTAACAGTTGCCCCATAACCCACCATGGGGTTTATTCGTGCCCAGGAGATGTGCGCCATGACTGGGATGCTCTTTTCAGAAAAATCAGCCCGTCTTTTCCTAGAGGTTTTATGATTTTCAGAGCTCCACCGCGGTGGAGATTGAACTCACTCCCCAGCCAGAGTGCACTCTCTCAGGCTTGTGTCAATGCCTTGAAGGCCCTGGAGCTTTGAGACCAACGCAACTTTTTGGACTTTGTCATTTTTAAAAGCTTGACTCCAGAGTCAAACTCCGCATGGGCATTTGAGCTTGATTCGTTCCCAGCAAGGCTGCTGCTCCACCTCCTCTACAAAATCCCGAAGGTCCATTTTAGGACCGTCTTTGCTCCAGACGGAGCTCCAGGGGTGGCGGGCGAATCTGACTCTGGCCCAGTACGGGCCACCCTCCCTGGCTGGCCAGGGAGGTCTGAGAGCATGGAGCTCTAAACCCACCGCTACTTTTTAGACTTAGTCATTATTAAGAGCTTGGCTTCAGTCAGCATCACCATGGGCTTTATTTGTAACCAGGAGAAGTGCGCCATGCCTGGGAGTTACTTTTCAGAAAAATCAGCCCGTCTTTTCCTGGAGGTTTCATTTTTTCCAGAGCTCCACCACGGTGGGGATTGAACTCACTCAGAGTGCACTCTCTCAGGCGTGGGTCACTGCCTTGAAGGTCCTGGAGCTTTGAGACCACCGCCCAGGACGGGCCACCTGAGAGCATGGAGCTCTGAACCTACCGCATTTTTTTGGGACTTTGTCATTTTTACGGACCTTCGGGCGACCTTTGCGCGAGTGAGTGAGCAAGTGTGTATGTGTGTGTGTGTGTGTGTGTGTGTGCGTGTGCGTGATCGCGAGAGAGTGAGCAAGAGAGAGAGTGTGCGTGTGCGTGCGTGCGCGCGATGTTTTCATGTTTTTCAGAGATCCACCACGGTAGATTGAACTCACTCCCCAGCCAGAGTGCACTCTCTCCGGCCTGGGTCACAGCCATTGATGCCCTGGAGGTTTGAACCTGTGTAACAGAGTATGTGTGTACGCGCGCCGCGAGTGAGCAAGCCAGTGTGCGTCACGAAGCTCAATGCAACTACAAATTTTAATTTTTTTGCTAACATCTTTTACAGTTTCAAAGAGGCTAAGTCCCATTGTCCACATATGTGGACATCAAGTTTAGCAGCATAGTAAATCTTTATTGTTACAAACGTTTGTCAAATGTGCATGCCATTTTAATCATACAACACTACTATGCATAACTTAACAAGAATCAACAATGAAAAGTTTTTAGATTTTTTATCTTGTGGACGTTTTGGTCTGGTGTCGCTGCGTGACATGTGACCTAGCTGTGTTCTCCGCCATCTTTAAATTATTTATGTTCATTTTTTTTCTCTTCTGACGCCACCAGATGGCAGTGTAAGTGTCCTCGTTTGTGAAAAACATGTTCCAGTTACACAGAATTAAGTATTATGCTGCACACAACCAAAAATGTGATGTCCACGTATGTGGACACCAGGTCTGAGGAGGATAAGCAAACAAACTCTAGCATCATGGCAGAGAGTTTTGCAAAAGCAAACAACACTCATGTTTTCTTCAGATAAATGTAAAAATCTAGTTGCATTACCCTATGCAATGAAACTAGTCTAATGAGATTACAGTATCACAGACTAAACCACAGAGCACAATGGGAAGTTATTTCTCAAATACTGATTGTGTTAACACTCTAACCAATCCAGAGTCTATAATTATACACAGAATTACAGAAGGAAGTTGCAAAGGTTTTCGTCGGCAGGCATGCCACTTTGACAGCGTAAGAAATCAAAAATTAACAGGGTGATTCTGTGACCCATTTTAGACATGCAGACCTCTCAAAATGAAAGAAAACATCTTGTTCTCGTATCAGAACACCTGCAAACAAACACTGCCTCTGAAACTTTGTTCCTATATAATCGTTTTTGCCTTCCTGTAGACTGAGAAAAGGAAAGGGTTTTTGCTGTAGAGTCGCAGGGGTTTGTCAGCACAGAGGAAACAGCTGTTTGGATCAGAGGCAAAGGACAGGGTTACAGCGGGCTTGATAATAACAGCCAAGAACTCAGTGTACTGTTCACCTGTTCACTGATCAATGCTCCAGAGTCAATAGAGATCATTTGAGGGACTGAGAATCTTTTCAGGGATCAATAACAACCAGGATATAATTCTGCTGGTCGAATTGGGTCTGTAGTTCAGTTGCATTTGCCCTGCTAATAATTATTAATAATAAATAAATAAATAATAATGTTAAAATAAAAACATTTATTTATAAAATAAATGTATTCTTTCAATGTGTCTTTGCTGAATAAATTGATCAAAAGTTACAGCAAAGACATTTATATTTAAGTTACAAAGAATTTCATAAAATATTAAGCAGCAAAACCATTTTCAACTGAGAACCAAATTAGCATATTATAATGATTTTGGGGGAAAAAATAAGAAAATGTGACACTAAAGACTGGAGTGCCACCACAAGAATAAATTGCATTTAAAATATATTGAAAGAAAATAATTTAATAATATATGATATAATTACAACTAAAATTAATTACACATAAAATATAATTACAAAAAAAAAGATTTAATAATTGTAATAACATTTGACAATATTGCTGTTTTTTAAATAGCATTTTGATCAAAGAAATGTAGCCTTGGTGAGCATGAGAGTTATTTCAATATATTTATAATTTATAAATATATATTTAGAAACATATTTTATACATAGTAGAAAGTAACGATAATTATCAATATTTCATGTTTTCTATTAATATTTCATGAAATGAATGATTAGTGTGTGCTGCTAATAGAGCAGATTTTAATCATACTTAAAAATCAAGAACTGATATTGTTTTTTTTAATAATAATTCCTGTTTTATTGCTTCAAATACACACTGCATCATTTTGAATAATGAACCTTTTTATTTGCCAAATAAATCATGGTAAGCATTATTCTGTCCATCTTGTTCAAATATGTCACATTTCCATATTCTTCACATTTCAATCCAGTTTCAAGTAATGAATCAAATAAAGATTGATTTTAAATTGAATTTAGTAAAAAAAAAAAAAAAAAAAGATTAAGCATTTAAATACCGAATATGCTAGCTGAATATTTTTTCTGCTGTATTTATCCAACCATGGCTGTTCACACTGCTGGATGCAAATAAGAATGTTAACCCAGGGTTTAGAAATGTACAGTGTGAAATGTCAGATTATGAATCCCCAGGATCAAATGTTGACAACATAGAATCACAACAAACAGAATTCCAAGGCAATGTGTGTCATCATCAACTGAACACAAGATAATTAGGAGACCAGGTGTGTGTGTGTGTGTGTGTGTGTGTGTGTGTGTGTGTGTGTGTGTGTGTGTGTGTGTGTGTGTGTGTGTGTTACCTTTAAATCCCTCCTCATCAAGGACAACGGTGTAATTTTCCGGAGTTTCTGTGAGGCTGAAAAATTTGCATCTGTGAGAGAAAGAGAAAAGCCACAGGAGAGAGGGAAAACAAATAAAGGGAGAGAGAAAGAAAAACAAATCAGACAGATCAGACATTGCATAAATGGACAAAAACAATGGCAGATTGTTGTAAAGAGTGTTCCAGCATGGAGGCGTGAGATGGAGAGAGAAACCACATCAGACCTCTTTGCAGAAAAAGTCAAAGCTGTTTTTTCTTTCACTTAAAGTTGAAGCCAACATCTGAAATTCATTCATACGATTCTGCATTTCGGTCGATGCTGAACTGGTTTGTTGCGATTGATAAATTTGAGGTGAAGAGAACGCAAGATAGTGTGTTTGTGTGAATTGCTTTCTTCACGATGGGGTTTGACCCAAATATTTTAGGGGCCGGTCCAGGAACCCAGAACAACGTGCTCCACTTCATTCAGTCGATCTATTGTCTAAGCCACAGAGCTGAGAAGCAGCTGGGAATCATGGGAAAGAACTCTTGAGCTGTTGAAAAATTCATGCTCATTGCAAAAAATTAATTGCAAATGAAATCTAGACTGGGTAATGAATTTTAACTGAAACCAAAGATAAAATACAGTGATATTGATTAGTTATGTACAGCGGTCATGTACTCTAATAATGTTAATTTAGTAAGTTAAAAAAATATACTCTACTGTACCTTTCAGAAGTTTGGGGTCTGTAAGATTTTTTACATTTTTTTGAACAAGTTAAATGCTCACCAAGGCTGCATTTATTTGATCAAAAATACACACACACACAAAAAACTAATATTGTGGAATATTATTACAATTGAAAATAACTTTTCTATTTTAATACATGTCAAAGTTGAGCAGTCTTCAGTGTCACATGATCCTTCAGAAATCATTCTAATATGCTGATTTGCTGCTCAAAATGTTTTTTTCCTCATTATCAATTTTGAAAACAGCTGTGCAGCTTAATATGATCATGATACATTTTTTTTCAGGTTTCTTTGATGAATAGAAAGCTCGAAATATATATATATATTTTTAAATATAAATCTTTTGAAACATTATAAATGACTTCACTGTCATTTTTAATCTATTTAATCCACCCTTGGTGAATAAAAATATAAATTTCTTCACAAAAATAAATAAAATTGCTGACCACAAACTTTTGAAAGGTGACACCTTTATACATTTACAGTAAAAAAAAAGGTAAACAAAAACATTGATTAGTTAACCTAATGAATAATATTATTATTTTTTCTCAATTTTATCATACTACTTTTGTGACCTCACAACACCCTTAAAGTTCGCTCAAAAATAAATTCTGGCATAATTTACTAACCTGTATGACTTTATTATTCTATGAAAAATGTTGTCCCGGTGTTTTTTCCCCTGTGCGATGACAATGAATGATGACTGAAACTGCTTGCAAACATTAGTTTTGTGTAGTAATTGTATTTATTTATTTTTGCAATAGAAACCACTAAGAAACTTTGCTTTGACTTCAGTACTCATTCTTGCAGTAGTCCGCTAACATGGTACACAGCACTGTTTAACTTTCTTTCACATTAACTACTGTAGTTAAAGAAGACTGAACATTATCAGACCACTAGTGCACCAGCCCTATTTGAATGAAGAGCTGCTACACACGACCCGCAGGCCCAGTGCAGCTGATTCATGTGCTGTCTGCAACTCAGCGGAATACAATCCGGACCCTAATGACTAGGCACATCAATCCAGGGGCCAAACAGAAGGAAAATAATACATCCCGGCCCTCAGGGCTAACTCAGCACAGCAGCATTGTGTCAGCTAGTCTCACACTTCCTAACAACATCTAGAGCTCCCAGGGTTCAACTTCCTGTAAGAGCTCCATAGCCTTCTGGAAAAAAGAGAAATATAGGAGTGTTGTTAAAGCAACATCCTCCAGAATGGTGAGAAAAGACAGGGAACTATGTTTTCTATATTAGTGCACTCTATTCAAAGTCTTCCCAAGTCAGAACATTGATTTAGCCTAAGTCATTATTAACTGTAAAATCCTTATTTTACCCTAGTTGTCCTAAGCATGTTCATGAGAAAAGTAACAATGGGTATCATTCACTAATAATTATGTGAATTGTTTGTATGCGTGTAATTTTACGAATACAGTATATATACTGCAGAGTAGGGGTGTAACGGTTCAAATTACTCACCGTTTGGTTATCACGGTTCTAGGGTCACGGTTTCGGTATGTGCTATGTTATTTGACTACTGTCAAATAAAAATACAGAAAATAAGAACAAATAATAAAATTACAAGCAACAGCACAAATAAATAAAATAGAGCAAAGACACAAATAAAATAAACAGTGCTTTTCAGGTTATTTAGGTATCGAACAGTAGCTTTCAGGCACAAATATTCAATGAAATAATCAAATGTAAAACAACACCGCACATAATCTTCACTGTATTTAATTAAAGATTAATAAATCTAAAACGTACAAAAGCTATTCAGTCAAGAGTAGCAAGTGATTTTCTTGTCTTTTGTAGTTTGATTAATATTAAAAACAGACAGCAGGAATATTAGGCTGCTGTCACTTTAAGAAATAATGAATGGATCCAGTACACTGATACAGATACACATGCATTGTCTTTTTTTGCATTGACAAAAATAGTGATTGCGATTTAAATTCGATTCAACAAAATTCCAGGTTTGCTGTACTTGCTTGTAGGGCTACACAATTTGACCAAAATTTTGTGATTATAAATCAATATGGCTACATCATAAGATAACATTTATTTTTAAGGCTGTGGTTCTCAAAAATGTTTTGTCGCTCTCCCCTTTTAACCTTTTAAAAAATCTGATGCCGCTTAATTAAGGCAAAGCGTTAAATGCTATTTTTATTTTTGCTGATCTCCTGCGCCCCCTGCAGCCCCACACTTTGAGAACCACTGTTTTAAGGTGAAGCCGTTACACGTGACTACATGCACTTACTATAGTAAATGTAATAACAGTAAATGATGCATAATTACAAGTAACTAAACCTAAACCAATCCCCAACCCTAACAGTAACAGTAACTCTATAGTAAGTAGATATAGTTAATTAATATTAATCAGTACTTATTTGAGTAAGTACAATGTAACTGTCACCTTAAAATAGTGCAACCATCATTATAATAATAAATATAGCTGCAAGCAGCAATTATGGGGCCAAGCACAAAGAAAGCACGCAAGTCATGACAGAATAGCTGGGAGCATCAGACTGACTTCAACAATGAGCAATTAAATAATGATTATTAAGATGATTTTAGCCAAAATGGTTGAAAAATCATAAATACAGTCACTAATAATATGATTTAATGGTTTATTATTTTTTAACAATAGGTGGTGCTGTGACCAAATTGATGTGGTGTGGTCAAAGTGAGGTGACAATGACACCTGCAACGTTTGGTGTCTATATGCTAAAGCATTCCAGAGATACAGCCTCAGATTCGTTTTGGCATCATGCCACCAAATTTGTTGATGCAGTATACAAAAACAGTTTCGTACATAGACACCTTCGGTGCTTGACCCTTAATTATTATTACTACTACACGAAAATATAAAAATTACTAAAAAACATAAATATTACTATTACTATAGAAACCCGCGTGGAGCCCCAAAAGCTTCTCTTTTGTTGGAAAATGCTCCTCATTTCTAGTTTGGAAAGATGGTTGGCCATGTTGTGTTCCCGAACGCATGTTAAAGCGACCCGAAACTTGAGCTGATTATTTACTACAGCATTTACTGCATCTGCTTATTTACTACAGAGCAGAGCCGCTTTGAAACGCTGCAAACACCGGCGGATGTGTGTAAGAGCACAGTGTTGAGCTTCACTCTGAGACACATATATATATTTAATTAAATCAGAGCCCTTGCAATTTGATAATTGCACAAAGCCATAACCACAATTTCATTTTATTTAAATGAATCATGTACAGCTGTGGCCAAAAGTATTGTCAATGACCTAAATTTGTTTTTTGTAGATTATTTTTTACATGGTTCTATAGTATACAGGAAATCAATGATAGGCATTTCATAAGATTTAAAAGCTTTTATTGGCAAAAATAAAAATAAAAATTCAATATGCAAAAAGTTTGCAATTTGCTCTGGCATGCTGGATATCAGCTTCTGGGACAAACCCTGACTGATAGTGATGCATTCTTGCCTTATTAGTGCCTGGAGTTGATCACAATTTGTGGACTTCTGTTTGTCCAATCGCCATTTGAGGATTGACCACAAGCTATTTATGGGATTAAGATCCTGGGAGTTGCCTGGCCATGGATCCAAAATGTCAAAGTTATGATCTCCGAGCCAATTCATAATCCTTCTTGCCTTGTGACATGGAGCTCCAACATGCTGTTAAATGCATGGATCATCACCAAATTGCTCCTGGGTTGTTGGGAGTTGTTCTGCAGGACGTTTTGATACCATTTATGGCAGGATTTTTGGGCAGAATTGTGAGAGGGCTCACTCCCTTGGATGAAAATCAACCCCACACATGGATGGTCTCAGGATGCCTCACTGACTAAAAGTTTATAATATATCCATGTAATATTTCATACGTTTGAATGTAGATTGTAGTCACCGTGCTCATAGCTGTACTGTACATGTGAAGAAAATAACATTAACAGATGAGATCTTGTATTTGTGGGGACACCCCTTCTGACCTTTGAAAGCATAGTTCACCCAAAAATGAAATTGTTGTCACCGCCTACCCTCATAACATGTCACAGTTGGTTGCAATACACATCAAGAACCAATGCAAGCTATGTTTACATCCATCTATTCTTACATCTTGCATTTAAAAAAATGGATGGAAACACCAAGATGCGAAAAAAACAAAACCGTATGCACTCAATTGAGGAGGGTACTTTTTTTATCCGATAAGACGACATGCACAAACTACAATGGAAACACATTTAGCCTACCAAATAAATCCCTCGATGTGCAACAAAAAACTAACACGTCTTTGCTTCACTGGACTAACCAGTGGATCAGTTTTATTGCACAGCATCTCTTGGTTTGGACATTCTGAAATACCCAAGCCAAAGTCTGATATAATGGTATAATGAGATTAATGACCAATGTACCAATGATAATTGGTATAATGACCACCTAGAAGCGTCTAACATGTTTGCGTTTCCAAACATCAGGCATCTGAACGCAAGATAACATGAGAGTTTTTATTGCGTTTCGTATGTGCACTCTGAGAGTCATTTATGATGTAGGAAAACAAGCCACAGTGGTTTCCGTCATTGCAGGAACTTCCATTTTTATTACAGATATTTTTCACCAATTTCCCAAGAAGTGATGACTTTGTTCTCTTGAATACACAGGGTGGACACTGTGCTTTATTCGCAAATTATTTATCCGATATTTCTGCATTTTAAGATTAAAAAGGGCTTAGATTTAGGCTTAGGAAGTGCTATGCTCAACTCTGGAGCATTATTTGTAGCATTCAAGGTTCTGGAAAGTTCAACAAGATATGGCTGAACGAACCAGAAAAGGCATATTGAATACACAAACGCATATCTTTTTCTAAGCTCTGTGGGAACTCTGCAAGTCTCCACATAGTTGAAAAAACCCTGCCAATTCAACGACATTAAGCAGTAGGGATGGGACGGTATGAAAATTTCGTATCACGATTATAGTGACCAAAATTATCGCGATTATCAATATTATCACGGTTTTGTTAAAACCAGATGAAAGTGTTAAAAAAGAACTGATGCTCACACTGAAAACATTTCAACAAGTTTTATATTTAAGAATCAACAAACAACAAATAAAACAAGCAGCTGTACAAAATGGATTTAACAGGAAAGAATAGAGACATTAATCTCTATTCAATATGCCCCCGTAATTATGTGGTAAAAGAAAATCGGTGTAATAAGTGTACAATGAATATACATTATTATCTCTTAAATGTCACTCTTAATAGTCTTGTTTGAACTTGTTTGTTCGTCTTTGGCTCAAAGCCACTTGCTGCAAACTTTTCTTCGCGGAAGCTTCAAGTTTATTTCAAGTGAGTGAGATAAAATATTTCAACTCAAAACAACGCTTTGTGCCCAATTATTTCCCAGACGTAGTTTTAGTATTGAGATCAAAGTTAACTTGCCTTGCGTTCGCTATACAACAGTGTGTGATGGTCAAGACGACTCGGCAGATTTGAAGTGTTTAACGTTACCCCATCGCAGCGAATTTTTTTGTGCATGTCCTGTGACCATCCTTGATTAAGTCTCCCTCAGGATTTTTGTAAATGCCAAAATATGACCACACCTCAGTTGTGGCCCTCTTAAAAGGCTGAAAAATCTCCCGAACACGGTCACCGCCTTCCGCCATTCCTTCTTGAATAAAAAAACAAAACAAAAACAACATTGCGCGCCTGCGTCAGACTGTTGCTGGCTGGACAGGATTTATAGTGAGTTATTAAAATCGCGATAATCAAACACGGTTTTAATGATAATTGAATTTTAAACGATAATACTAACCGTCAGTACATTTTATCGTGGTTTATAGTGAAACCGGTAATCGTCCTATCCCTATATACTAAAGACACAAGATGCCCAACAAAATACTTCAAGGGAGTTCACCCAATAATGTTTATTCTGTCATTAGACAGTTGACGGTATCAATTGACTTTCATAGTTGGAAAAAAATATGAATACTGTAATAAAAAGTCAATGGCTACCGTCAACTGTCTGGTTACCAAAATTCTTCAAAATATATTCTTTTGTGTTCAGCAAAAAAAACAAAAAAAAACGCATACACAGATTTAGAACAACTTGAGGGTGAGTACCGGTAAGTATTTTTGGGTGAACTATCCCTTTAAATCGGCGACATTTTACAATCACATAGAAAAAAGAAAAGGAAAAAAAGTAAAGAAGAAAAACAACCCTGCAAACAATCTTCCTTTTCCATAGATGTCACTTTGGCCATGTGTGCCATGTAGAAAGATATTACCTAAACCCTAACTTTTATTCAAGTGTAAAATTACATAAGTATAACTCAACACATTAACCCAGACAAAAGTAATGTTTTGATGTTTCAGTAAATTATGGTTTAACTGTGAAATGCATATTCCACACTCTAGTTAGAAAATGCATTGTAGCCTATACTTTTTATTCAGCACTATAATTTTAAATACGTGATATGTATAGGCCAACAGACCTATACATTGAAAAGTTTTATTTTCTCTAATGGTTTGAATATTTTTTTTTTACTTATTAGATGTGTCAAAACCTGCATGAAAGGTATGTTGTCCAGGTAGGCAGCGCACTAGGTTTAAGTTACAGCCATTATTTCAAGTCATTTACATAGCTGAGCACAAGAAATTGCTCACTTTATGAAAACAGCTTCATTTTAGCTATATCAGAGTGCAACTGTAAGCTTACGAAGGCCTCGTGTGCATAATGTGAGATCTTCGGTTATTTATCATTTCTCCAAACTAACCAAAACAGGGAGAGCCTCTTAAGTTGCAGTTGAACGCACTGCAAAGTATATAACGTTAACGTTACTTGAATTGGTGCCTAGACAAGATATTAATTGCATCATCCAACGCGTAATAACATGTTTGCAAACTCATACAGGCGTTGACTGTTCTTACCTCGTCCTGTTTCTTAAAAATATCAGTTTGATCAGAGGATGGGTGTAATGTTCCAGACCAGATTTGCTGATACAAGTGACCCTTAACCTGTGGTCCAAGATGTGCAGGTCCATCGTTTAATAGTCCACCAGGAAAATGCCGTTGACAATGTATTCAGTGCAGGTTTGTCGCGTTAAATAACGCTACGCGAGATCATCCGCCTATGTTATGTTACAAGCACAAGACGCTGCGATCAAAACGCGTCATCCTCGTGCAGCTGGTGGCTGGCTGGTGTGAGTGACACATTCGATGTAATCCGACTCGAGAAATTATTGGACAGTGGATCTAAAGAACTGTTTACAGTTAGATATACAGTTGGCTTCCTCCAGGGGGCGTTTGGAGCCTCAGCCTCAAATTCACATAGGTGCATTTCACATTTGTCTTATTGGAGATATTTGTAGATTAAACATTTTTATTTTTAATTATTATTTTAAAGATACTTTACCTGACACATGAATAGATCTACCCTAGCAAGCTGTTAAAAAAAAAATTTTTATCCATATGATGTTATCACAAGTGATTGTGATTTCACATCTGATTGGTCGATCCCGAGTCGCGCTGAGAAAAGAAATCGGTATCACGTGACAACGCAGTCTGTATTTCACTTCAGCAAACATTCCAGGTAGTAATTTACACCTGTACAAATGGAGCAACTGAGAAAAACTTTAATTCTAAAATAGGAAAATTATTATTTAGATCCATCAAATCCCATTGCGTGAAGCCCCGCCCACCTTGAGACTTGGTTTCCCGCTAACTGTCTTTCTTCCAGTTCATTTTCTTCTACTGGTTCGGCAGTTGTGTCACACGCCCCCTTGTTCTTAAAGGGACAGCAGAATTACACAAAAATAGCTGCTCATGAGGGGCATGAACTGTTAATATGTTCAGTCCAGATCTTAAATATCAAATCTCTACAATATTAAAAATGTAATTAAATGATTTTTATTTACAATAAGGTCTTAATAATATAAAATCCTCCACATTATGCTATTATTTATACACAATTTTTTTTCTAGATCTGCTGTAAAGCCGAAACAAACTTTGTCATATTTTTTTCCGTTATCACTGTAAAGCAGTTTTGAAACAATCTGTATTGACTATATAAAGGTGACTTGGCTTAACTTATACAATGTCATTAGCATCAAATTAAACAATTGCAAATCATTGTTTCATAGGCAAGTGTCTTTTATGCAGTGAACTCCAAAACCTTACTGCTTTCATTTAAACCAGGCAAATACTGCTTTCATTTAAACCAGGCAAATATCATTGCCCTGCAACATTACTCAAAAAGTTCCCCTGTGTATCATCACCTTAAGAAGAGATTACAAGTCAACAGAAATGTATGCATTTATTATTATACACCTAAAATGAAGTTTTCAATTTCTGTGCTCTAATCAAGGACATCATGATAAAGTATTCTGATAACTGCTAATTCTTGCATAATTTAGTTGCAGATGTTAAGCTTAGCAGCATTTTAGATAAAAGTTTCCTCAAAAACAGGTCAAACTGCCAAATGATGCAACAGAAAAGAGAACAATGTCTAAAAACAAGACTGTATTTTTTTTAATTGTATATATATATATATATATATATATATATATATATATATATATATAAAATCAGATTGCTGTTTTAATTTTACACTAAAACAGTCTAATACAAAGGCACCAGAGTTTGTCATTGTAGTTCTCAGAATGGCATTTACAGTTCTAGTCTAACACAACTGTCTTCTTCAAGAGGACCTGAAGACCTTGATCATCTGGTTCAGATGTGTTTGAGTCAAGTCAGAACAAAACTCTACATGAATTAGATTTCCAGATGGATTGTCGACCTATTGAGTATCATCACAGGGGAAAGACTGTTGCTTTACTGCAGAGAGGAGTGTTCCATTGGTATCATAATTCTCGATTCCATCTTTTGGATAAGAGGCACTGCCAAAAAATAAAATATACAGACATAAACAAGTCAATGTATACCGATCAAAAGCTGTTGCATTGCTGAGATGTGATGTATCATGTGTGAACAGTTCTACTGAAATTCACCAGATGGCACAGTTTACAAAGAAAACACTTATTATGATTAGAATTGCTTACTATTTCTGGAGAACACTATAGTATACTGTTTGCAGTGTGCAAATTCCTGTTAGCTTGGAATACCCTGAATTCCCTGCAATTCCCAAATCTCCTTTTTGACTCAGTATTTGATCAGACTGACAAAAGAAATAGCTAAATATTTTTATTTCAGAGATTATAATAAGTGGACAATGTAGGACACCAACATTTAAAACATTCCTGGTTGTAAAAACCGTAATATTGTGAAATATTATTACAATTTTAAATAAGTGTTTTCTTTTTGAATATATTTCAAAATGTAATTTATTCCTGTCTTTGCAAGAACTAGGTTTCCTGTTTCCTGCATTCGCATACATATGAATGTAAGTCAATGAAACGAAAAGTTGTTGTTTCGTCAGCTGAACAATTGGTATGTTGTTAAACAACAGTACAATCCATTAAATGCACTGTACTTCTATACCTCACAGCCTCATTTTCCTTCCCAACAAAAACTAAATATGGTGCTGCCCTGACTAAGGTCTATTATGCAGTATGCAATAATCAGTATGCTAATATTTTATTCCAAACATCCCCTGTCTTTGATCTTACTCACTTGTATAGTGCACATTTACATCCCAGCCCTCTTTTAACCAAGCAGCGTTTCTGGTGTCTCCTCTGGACTGCAGGTCTTTATAAGCTAAAACACATAAAATATTTTCAGAGATTGTAAAGTGTTGCCACTTATTAATATGCAATGATCAGAAGGAGAAGAAAAGGATGTTTCATACCCCACAAATGATGAACAACATACAAATCACCGATCTGTGTGAAGAAGCCGCCCACTGCTTCATTGTTTTCCTGTCTATATTTGATTGCTCGAGCCCTGGAACACGATAAAACAGATTAAAAATGCAACATAGTGATACAATATCAATCATTTTCACAAATCACACACAAACTTACCAATGATTTCCCCATTCGATCATTGTACCAGGCTTTATTGAGAAATTTCAGGACAAACAAACCAAAAAAAGAAAAAGTTCAAAACGATGTTAAATGCAATATATTATTTTAAAAAAGAACAATTAAATGGCCTTTACTAGTAGTTGATATGATCTCAGTTCATAAATGTTGGGCCCAGTTCTGGGCGCAGGCTCGTTCCAGAAACTAAACTCCAGAAGAAGCTGGTTGCGTCGAGAGATCAACATTTTGCTCCTTTCTTTTCGAAATGCAAGATACGCCTGTACAGAAAACATTTTGGTAAAGGACACAAATATATGGATTATGACATTATTAAATGCAATTCTTTAAGAGCACAGAGATGTGTTAAATTACCGTATTGAGGTTGAGTTTGTGCAAACACTCCATAAGAGCAGGATATCCACCAGAGTATCTCCAGAGATGCACTACAACCACAAAACAGCATGTGTCACTATAGTACTGTAACATCACACACAAAACATTCAGACGGTGCTTGAAAAACCCAGTGATGCATCACTGATCAAAATAATATATGCTACTGAAAAAACATATGTAATTTCTACCGGAATAAGTTAGTTCAGGCGAGAATAATATTGAAAAAAAAAATTCTATATTAGTACTCAATTTAAGCTTGTAGAAATTAAAGCGTAAATACAAACTTAATAAAATTAAGTAAAACCTACTCAACTTTCTGATACTGGTGTTCCCATCATGCACTGGGACATTTTATACTGTTTTCCTGCTGTATTTACACAGTTTTATCATTTATTTTGTTGTTAGGTTTAGTAACTTGCTGTTTAGTGACATATTTTCCTATTCAAAATTCCACATTTATACTCAAAAATGATCCAACAAATGTTACCGTTATTGTGTATTTTGTACCAAGTATTGTGATCTCTGTGTTTGGGTGGGTAACACATTACTTCTATTATGTAGATATGTTGTCTACACAATATCTACTGTATTATTTACAGTACTTAGATGTTCTAAGTAAAGCATACACTTTAAAAGCATGGCTTAATTCAGTGTTATATTGTTTGAGTAAAAGGTACTTGAAACTGAGCATTGCAAAGTAATCTTCAACAAAGTATAAATTACTCAACAAACTTTAACTGGCCAAATTAAAGTTACTTATTTTCTTTGTTCATTTTACTTAAGTTACTCATCTTCCATATGTGAAATTTACTTAAATGTGTGTGCAAAAACTGGCAAAAGAAAAATTAAGTAGATTTTACTTCTTTTTTATCTGCGTATGTAAGGACAAACTCACTTTAGAAAAGAATTATACTTTCATTCACTAAGGACGCATTAAATTGATCAAAAGTGACAGTAAAGACATTCATAATGTTACGAAAGATTTCAATTTCAAATTAATGCTTTTCTTTTGAACTTATTGCTTATCAAAGAATCATTTCAACCCTGATAATAACAAACAAATGTTTCCTGAAATCGGCATATTAGAATGATTTCTGAAGGATCATGTGACACTGAAGACTGGAGTAATGATGCTGAATACATTACATTTTAATTTCGTTGCCATATTTTAAATTACAATAATATTAAATTAGTTTTCTTACATTTTTGTTCAAATTAATGCCGCTTTGGTGAACATTAGAGACTTTGTCCAAAATATAAAAAAATAACTGACCCGAAACTTCCGAACGGTATGTATACAACAATAATTTGATTTATAAAGTACAGTAAAAACAACAGTAGTTGACCTCTGTGCTGTGCAACCAAAATTAAATGGATAGTTCATCCAAAAATTAAAATTGTGTCATCATTTACTCAGCCTCAAATTGTTTAAAAATCTGTTTGAGTTTCTTTCTTGTGTGGAACTTAAAAGAAGATATTTCGATGGCATGAAACAAAAAAATACTATGAAAGTCAATGGGGTTCATCAACTGTTTAATTACTCACATTCTTCAAAATATCCTCTTTTATGTTCCACAGAAAGAAACTCATACAGGTTTGGAACAACTTGAGTGTGAGTAATTGATGATAGAATTTCCATTTTTGTGTGAACTATCCCTTTAAAAGAAGACACTGCAGACATAAGAAAGTGCATTTAACTATATAGACTGCAACGCAATAAAAAGAGGAAGAATCAAAACACTTTTAAGACACTAATAGTAGCTTAGCTTAGATTTAAAACGACTCTTTCACAGTTTTGTCCCAGCAATGGAAAAAGCAAAATACTTTTTCATCTCACCTGCTTGATCCTGTTCACCATACCAGGTGTTCCAGCTTCCAATGAGTTCACATGGATAATCTGCATCACGATGGAGTTCTTTCTGAACATCATCCCTAAAATTAGACAGTGGGGAGTGATTAAAAAAAACATGGTTATTAATTTAAACGTATATAATATGGTCAATAGGCTATTAAGAACCACATGACATGGTTTTGTGTGCAGTTTTCATTCCTGTGTTCACATATTTATGCTACACTGTAAAAGTTGCTGCCTTCAATTTTTAAGTACAATCAACTTGAATGTTTAAGTAATTTCAACTTAAATTACATTAAACTGATTTTTAAAAAAAACAAATTAAATATTTAATTTATAAAAAAGCTTATTTCGATGAGTTAAAAGCAATGTAAAAACATATGTTGTCACAGCTTATTGATCATATAATTTTTTTACAGTGTAATGATAACATATCATGGTCACATGGGACATTCAAGGAATCAAAGTACATCAAATCTAGGCATGCAGACCTGAGAGTGTAATACTGAAAGAAAGCAAGGCTATATGAAGAACATAGACTTGATCCGCTGTATATGATTACTTACGACAGTTTGTTGTATGCCTCCATGCACTCTGGCTTGACATTGTGAACTGCAAGAAAAAATAAGATTTGAAGATGCCAGGAAAGACAAATGGACCAGTACCTTATTTTTGTAACGTTTTGAATTTAGTGAAATCCCTTGTAATTTGATCACTCAAATCAACCGTTTTTATGAAATATCACCCACATTTTTCTAAACCCAATTTTCATTACAATTCTCAGCTGGTCTCCTGAAAACAAATGAAATCTTCAAATAAGCTCTTTGAAAGCTGATTTATTAAAGCAATTAGTGTAAAACAAACAGTTTAGGCTGTTTTTCTGGAGCCAAAGACAAGAAAGCACATCATTCATGCATGGGAATATTTTTAGCAATTCCTATCAACTATATTTCATGCACAATTTCTCCCAAGGCCTGAACATTTGAGCGCATCCTAGGTTTAAGATGGATCGGCTCACATTGGATCTTGTAGAGGTTGCTGGTTTCTTTCTTGGAGAGCAGATTGGAGTGGGCATCTTTCCTGGCATCCACTTTGTGTGCAAACATGGAACTCAACCAGCCTTCACCACTTTTATTTGCAAAACCTCTAAAGATTCACAAGCAAAACTGTTTCAGCAAGTGTTTAATAAATATATAAATGATATATCACAAGCTGCAACGCAAAAGCTTGTACGCACATGGGTAGTTAGTTGATGTGACGTTTCAAGGAGTGGCAGCAATGACATTTTAAATTCCATCTTAAATAATTGTTATACACGCAGTTTTAGTGACTTAATATTAACTTTTAAAGTGCATACGTGGGTCAAAAATGAATGCAAAAATTAAATATATTTTGTTACATAACATGAATTTTGGCAATAAAAAATACATTTTAATGATAATTTACATGTGGAGAGCTTTCTTCGCTATACTTTGGGGACAAATTTGCTCCCTGTGGAGACCACTGAGTCATAAATGAATTGATGTTTTTACTTTAAATATGCAAAAGGTTTTCTTTGGTAGAATTAGCCTGTAGATATTATTTTTTAGCTTTATGGCAGTCTATGTATGTCTTCATTAGACTGGTAGGATAGTTAGTGACTGAGTGAGTGTGTGTGTGTGAGTGTGTGTGTGTGTGTGTGTGTGTGTGTGTGTGTGTGTGTGTGTGTGTGTGTGTGTGTGTGTGTGTGTGTGTGTGTGTGTGTGTGTGTGTGTGTGTGCGTGCGTGCGTGCGTGCGTGCGTGCGTGCGTGCGTGCATGTGTCTAACCTCAGGTTGCTCTAAGTATACTGTAAATTGCTATGGTTAAAAGCATCAGCTAAAATATAATAATTCTAATAATAATACTACTACTACATAAAACTTATGAATATACAAATTATTTTAAAATAAAACTTAGCCTATTCCAAGTTAAAACGAAGTGCCCAAAGACAGAAATTATAGGAATGTCAGAGGAAATATTTAATGTGAATAATCTATCAGTATTATATGCATTATGGGTGCAAATTTAGAAATTAGAACTAGATATTGAATTTATGCACTCTTAGAAATTCCCTCGTCAGACTGCAGGACTCTTGCAGCACTAAAACCTACACTATCCATTATACATTTACATGCATTTTAAAATAAAACACCTGATGTAAAATGTATATACATATATATATATAATAATAATAATTATTATTATTATTATTATTATTATCAACTAGCCTACCCGCATACTGTATATGACTGAATTGACTGTAGGTCTGCACTTTTACTTGCGTTGCTGATTAACTTTAACTAGCAATTGTATCGTATTACATGCATCTCAAATGGACAAAAGCACATTACCTGGTCAGCCATGCTAAATGCACCTTGTTAAGGAAATGCTGCTGTCTCTTGAGGATATGTAGAGAGCGTGTTGCCGCCATTAGCCTCGCTGTTGTTAATAGATTCACATCTATATGAAGTTGCAGGAGTAGCTACTCTGAGTTAATGTTTGACGCGCGTGAACTGTTGGACTTCAGCTCCATGTGCGCCTTCACGAAACGTCACTTTTAGAAACTCGTTGATCACGATGATTAATCTGTTGATTTTGTCGCTGATGTAATTAAAATACAGTCAAAACAGGAAAGAAAGATAAAACAGTTTAAAACAGACTAAGCTGGTTTGCCCGTTGTAACTTGTCTGTTGACTACTGTATTTTTTTTTCTTTTTGGGGGGTGAATAATAATAATAATGAAATCAGACTAAATGCAATGGGCAAGCACATTTGCTGACTAAATACCATAGTTATTATGCAAATTATATGTAAGGAAGTTGTGACACTGACATATGATGTTGTTCACTTGGACAGTCTTGCAGTGTGAGAGATAAGTTTTAGAAGTAGGCCTACCAATATTGAATTTAATACTTTTATGTTTTATTCAACAATGAAGGATTAAATTGATCAAAAGTTACAATCCTAAAAAATGCATCATACTTTTTCACAAAACATTCAAGCAGAACAATTGTTTTCAAAATTGATAATAATAAGAAATTTTTCTTGAAATCATCATATTAGAATGATTTCTGAAGGATCATGTGACACTGAAGACTGGAGTAATGATGCTTTGCATGACAGGAAGAGATATATTATTTTAAATTGTATTCATATTTAATAATATTTACTGTATTTTGAACAAATAAATGCAGTCTTGGTGAGCATAAGATAATTTTTTTTAAACATTAAAAAATCCTGCAGACCCCAATTTTTTAATGGTATTGTTATAAAGGAATTGGATAAATGTTGTTTACAATGATTTTACACAAATACTAGCTTGTTAATTGCTCCACACGTCAAGTCAACTACCCATTTTGTTTGATATGTTTTAAAGTCTAAGGTCACTAATGCCATCAAACCCTGATCTATACATCATTCTACTGAATCATTGTTCCCCTAACGCCAGAAACCGATCCATCATCTATGACTTGATCCAATTTACCATATGGAGGAGTGTGAGGCTAGATTCAGTTAGTCAGTTCAACTGCTAGGATCAGTTTAGAGTCTCAATTGTATGCAAGTTCAAAAATACATTTGCAGTTTTACATGCCTATGGTTAGTCCAGAATGTTTTATACATTTCATGTCTTTTTTCCACTATGATTCACTTGGAGGTTTGGGAGTGTTTCTTTGGTGCTGTTGAGTAAGTCTTCAAATTCTTGGTCCACGCAAATGTACTACAAGAAAACCGATGTTAGAAATAAAGACTTATAAGTATCAAAGGAAATATAAGAAATGAATGGGTAAGGGTCACTCACAGAGAAGTCCAAGAACTCAACTGCAGATTCTGGGTTTGCTTGAACTGATTTTAGAATGGCGAAGCATCCCGCTGACTGCATTGGGTTCCTAGACATCTGGATCATTCCCAAAACAAACAGAATTAGTCATAACACATACAGAAATAAATCTCTTCTGACGCAGAATTGAAAGTTTACGCTCAAAAGCCACTTTAGTATTACTTGCTTGAATAACTCATCTGCTGTTCCTATTCTAATGTTTCGTACTTTGAGAATTCGTAGAGTTGTGTTCACTTTGAGGCCCAGCGCAAAATGCATGGCTCCTTCAAACGGTATGCGATTATTGCTGCAGACAAAGAAAAAAGACAATACTGAAGTATTTTTGGCAATGGAAGTAAAAGTGTTTATGAATGTGCTTGTCATTTCATTGACTGTTTCCTAAGTCTGGTGTTTGTTGATTTCACCACTGCAAATAAATCATGAATAAATGTGCATTGTGAACATTCAAATGTAACCGACAAACATTGAACAATTTCCGCCGTCGACCATCTCATAATTATGGCAATAAATCAAGGCAACTGTCCGCGTGTGCACGTAAAGAAGAATAAGTGAGGGCAGCATTGACTCGTGGTTGAGTACATCCTGCAGTCCATAAATACAGTTAGGATATATAACCATACTATGACGACAGTACCTAATGTTCAGATCCTCCAGTGTATTGTTGTTTTTGAGAGCCTCCTCTAGAGCCACGGCACCTTCTTTGCCCAGGCCGTTGTACGACAAATCCAGGGTCCGCAAGAAGATATTTCCCTTAAAAAATTAAATTCAACAGTAACATGTGCAGAAATTAAGTCCTCCTTTTTTAAAGAGGTCATATCATATTCGACATGCAATCTGGAGGCTATCACATCATTACCACTTGGCACATGGAGATTGGCCTCTGCTGACCCTGCAGCCAATGAGAATGATTGCTCAACATTTAAATAGTCTGGTTTGCTATAAACTAGTCAGTGTTCCTCTGAAACCCTCCTCCTCCCCCAGCTCCACCTGCCTAGATCTGCTATGGGATTTATGTATGTCTATTTATGCAGCATAAAGTATCTGTGTATTAGCAGTAGAAAGTCCATATTGCAGCAATAATCAGCAGCAGCGTAGCAGATTTAGGGCCCTATCACACTCCCAGTGCAATGCAGCGCCAAGTGCGACACAGGTGTTTTGTGTTAGTTTCAGCCTACGTAGTTATAATTTTCACGTCCTGCGCCACGTTGTTAAATAGCAAATGCATTTGCGCTCATTTGTGCGCCCATGGGCATGCCGGTCTGAAAATGAGGTGTGTTCAGGCGCATTGTTGACGCGTTGTTATTTTGAGGCAACTGAAATTGACTTCACCATTGACCAACTGAAACCTGGTCTAAAGTCGATGGCGCATGCAGTATATATATTTTTTTGTTATTTAAAGAGCGCATTAGTAATATGAGCCTATAAGCGCGTCCACAACGCGCGTACACTCTGCTTATTACACACACAGGGCAGCTGCACACAAACATGGCAAAATAAATAAATAAAGGATTACAATGTATAAGTTTATTGGTGTACATAAAGATATGGTGGAATCCAGCTTGTCCCGTAGATGGTCTGCTTGCGTGCTTTAACCTCGCGCACGAGCAGATCCGTTTCCTCTCTGAAAAAGCGTTCAGTCTTTCCGCTATCAAATTCCACCATGTAAATAGTGAATGACGTGAGCGCAACTGGCTTTTAAAGGGAATGGGAGATGAGACTCTGATTGGTTTATTGCACTTTACGCCTAAAACACACCCATTACTGATTAAGAGAATAGGGACAACCCTTTTAGACCGTGCACCGGGTGCGCCAACCATTTTTCGTTAAACTAGCAAAAGTGGACTCAGACTTCCGGCGTGCGCTTTAGACCATGTGCTTAGATTCTTAAAATAGGGCCCATAGTCCGCCAAGACCAAATGCATTAACATTGCCATATTTAATTACCGGCTGAAACTATTCCAAGAGTTGCCATGATGGAAATGCTCTTTATTTATTTATTTATTTATTTATGGACAGGGGAGGAAGTTTCAGTAAGTTTTCATAGTGAAATTAACTATTTTATCTCAAAACATCAAGTGATCTTTGATTCCTCATAATAAGACTCCTTTACTGCATATAACGAGGGATCTAACAGCATTTTACTCTATCTGAGTTGTTAAAACTTGACTTGATCAATGGATTTTAGGCTAAAGTAAATTCTTAGCATGAGTGACTGACTCTGGCGAAGGATGGACTTTATTTTTCTCTTACCCCCAGGCCTTCAGCAAATGCAATGGCTCCTTTTCCACGAATGCAGTTCCAAGCCAGATTGAGTGACTTCATTCCCGTGTTCTCGGCAATTGCAGAGCCCAGGATTTCCCCTGAGGGGAGGAGAAAGATGCAGAGCAACATGGGGGAGTTACTGTTATTAATTCAGAGTTAATGTGCCTTCCACTAATAATTTGATTTCTGTATGATCTAACTGAGTAGTAATTTAGGCCCAAAATATGGTGGTTCCCTTGTGAGTGACCCTCTTCCTTAAATAAAAAAAAAGTTATAATATAATAATATGATATAATAATATATTATATTAATTAAAATATTATAAATGTGTGTTTCAAATTTTATCTTGAAAAAGTTATTTATTATTAAATTGACACTGTATTTTCTTTATGCCCACCCATAGTTTACCTTTAGATGCATAAACCTGAAGAGAAAGAAAATTAAATAATATAAAAAAATTTGAGCAGTCTCTTAAAAACAAAGTGGGTTAGGGTGTGATGCCCTTGATGTAAAATCATGGGTCCTGAAGCGAAACCAGTTGAGAGCCACAGATTTAGTTGAACTTTTATCCAAAACAACTAATTACAAGGACAACCCCCTGGAGTAACCTAAGGTCAAGCATTCAATGCTGATCATTTAGATTTCACTCCTTGCTGGGATTGAACCTGCAAACGTGCAGAAATTAATACTTTTATTCAACAGGTCTGCATTAAATTGATCAAAAGTGACCGAATTTTTTTTTGCTTTACCATTTCAAAGAAATGTTGTTCTGTGCATCAACAACATCCACAAAATCCAAAAACATATTAAGCACCACAACTGATTTCCATACTGATGATAATAATAAGAAATGTTTCTTGAGCAGCAAATCATCATATTGGAATGATTTCTGAAGGATCATGTGACACTGACGACTGGAGTAATGATGCTGAAAATTCAGCTTTGTATCACAGGAATACATTACATTATAAAATATATTCAAATAGAAAACGGTTATTTTAAATTATAATAATATTTACTGTATTTTGAAAAAATAAATGCATCCTTGGTGAGCAAGAATCTTACAGACCCCGAACTTTTGAACGGTAGTGTATTACGTACAATAAATACTAGCATTTCCTTAAACTGTTTCCACTTGAATGAATATCATATTCATTTTATATGACTATATCAGGCCTTATTGAGCATATTTTCAATGGTCACCAGGGTAGCCTGCCAAGAATAGGCAAGCAGTGTATGATTATTAAAAGAAAGCCATCACCATATGTAATATGAACAGAGATGTGCCAGTGGATTAAGGATGTATGAATCATGGCAGGTCATGGAGGAGTTCCTCTTGATGATTATATGCAATAGGCAATTTCCCTATTTTCACAGTGTCATTCATGCTGACAGCTATGGGGCTTTAGGACCATATTCTATATCCCTCATCATCATACTGGGGTCTCTGATTTCATTTGAGATCCAGCCCTCTGGATATGGAGATGTTCGCAAATAGGAAGATATTGTGCTTGTGTTAAAGCTGAATATCAGAGAGCACTTAGCTATAAAAAACAACATTATTTTGAAGAATTGCTTTTCCATACATTCTCACTGAAAGATAATCTTTGGTGAGCCAGATGGGTTTGAAAACAGCAGATTTGAAGGGTTTTATCAGCAGGTTTTGCCACTCTGACATAATATCTATGTTTGTCAAAATATTTAAAAAAAAATTTAACAGAGTAGGTAAAATTTTGTTAAAAACAAATGCACGACCTCTAATTAAAGTTGGCATGAAATGGAAGTTTTCTGTTGCAGGATAGCAACTTCAAAAAGCTCAGTTTTCGCAGTACAAAAACGCTAATGTAGCCTGAGAGTTCTCTTTTGCTTAGTGAACTGAAGCTAAATCATCAAAATTTTTTGCCTAGACATTTTATTTTATTCCACTCGGGAGACTGTAAAATCATCAGCATAATCAAAGTAAGAGAAACTGGCATATTTAATTTGATTCCCGTTTTGGAATATTACAGTGAAGGTAATGTTCTTTTATTATTATGCATGTGTTAGGTCAAATCTCAAGCTGTTTTATTCTAGTACTTGCCATACTAAGTGGCCATGCAATGGTCTTCCAGTTCAAGTGTTATGTGCAAGTAGTCAACATTAGGCAGCCAAATACACTAAATGCCCGTTTAAAAGCAAAGTTATTGAAGAAGAGGTCTGCCATAATCATGTCTAAGCTCAAGGAGTGAATCTTTCAACCACAAGCTTTTCACACCTGCTATATCTGCGAATCTGTTGTGACTCAGGTCGAGTTGCTGGAGTTTCTGGTTGGCGATCAGAGCTGGAGACAGGTGTCTGGCCGCTCGCTCATCCAGATGGTTCCCGGAGAGGTTGAGAGAGAATAGGGTAGTGTTTTCCAACAGCATGCTGGACAGAGCCCTGGCTCCATATTCACCCATACGGTTTTCTGACAAATCAATTTCTGGGAGGGAAAAACACAATCAACTGCATAATCATTAAAAGTTTTACTTTTAAATTTACAACAAAATATCTGAGTTACTTTTTTAAATAAGTTATGCAAGTTACTTTCTGAACTCTTGTCATTATTTGAATGTTTCAATCTTGTACAACATGTCGATTTTGCTACACACTCAAAAGGTCACACACTGGATCTTGTCTGCACTACTGGTCTACATAATGTTTCCGTGCTTGGTTCTCAAATTGGACTGTCTGATCACCTCCTCGTTGAACTAAACTGTGAAATGCCTCTTCCCCGCCTCAGGGTGAAATCTACTATAACCTTCCGTAACCTCAATTCTGTTAATCCATTACTGTTTTCTGAATCTGTACAAACTCATCTCTCTGATATTACTGAACACACTAGCTCTCTCGATATCCTTACCAAATATAATGCCTGTATTTCCGCTGCCCTTGATACACATGCCCCTCTTAAAAGTAGAGTTGTACCTTCTACACACACGTCTCCCTGGTTTACCCCTGCACTTCGCAATCTAAAAACTGCTGGTCGTCGTCTTGAACGCCTTTACAGGAAAACCGGTTTGACTGTTCACCTTACTTTTTACACTGACCATATTGTACAAATCTGCTAGAAACACTGCACGCTCTGGTTACTACTCTACTATTATCAATAATGCATCCTCTCCACCTAAAGAACTATTTTCAGTAGTCAATAAACTCACCAACCCTCCTGCACCTGTCATTAGTAACTCAGCAGACCTCTGTGAGTCATTCCTGCATTTCTTTTTAAATAAAACTGATAGCATTCACAATCATTTCCCATCCATGATCTCTCCTGTCTACACACACGACTTCGCCACTGCTTTTACTCCTGGTACTCTCACTGATTTTGCCCCCCCCAACCCCTGCTTATATCTCTGAGCTAATCAACAAAGCAAACACATCTTCCTGTCATCTTGATCCAGCTCCTACTACTTTACTTAAAAAATGTGCACCTGTTATTTCTCTGCCGATTTCACTTCTCATCTCCCAACTACTAAGTACTGGTTCTGTTCCTCTGGAATTAAAAACTGCTGCTGTCACTCCTGTCCTAAAGAAACCAGGCCTCGACCCTACCAACATGACCAATTACAGACCAATCTCAAATCTACCATTTCTTTCGAAATTGCTTGAGAAAGTGGTCGCTGCCCAACTTCAAACACACATGTCATCTAACAACCACTATCAATGTTTTCAATCCGCTTTCCGCACCCTCCACAGCACTGAAACAGCACTTCTTAGGGTTGTCAATGATCTCCTTATGGCCACTGACTCAGGCTCCACCAGTATTCTAATTCCTCTAGATATTTCCTCTGCGTTCGACACAATCTCTTGCAGTATTCTCATCTCACGACTCTCTGCTCTTGGTGTTTCTGGAACTGCCCTATCTTGGTTACCTGTCTGATCGTCAGCATTATATCTCTGCCCGCCAGGCTAAGTCCACTACTGCCTCTGTCCCGCACGGTGTTCCCCAGGGTTCTGTTCTTGGGCCTCTTCTCTTCATCATCTACATGCTCCCATTAGGTAACATCATCCGTCAAAATGACTTCAAATTCCATTGCTAACGCAGATGACACCCAACTATACATCCATTCACAACGCAATGCTCCTTTTCCCAAAAATTCCATATCAGCCTGTATTGATGATATAAATGCTTGGATGACCAGTAATTTTCTCAAACTAAACACTGATAAAACAGATCTACTTCTTATTGGCTCACCTCGATTTACATCCTGTTTCTGTGTTGAAAATGTTCACATTGCTGGAGTTTCGGTTAAACCTTCCACTACTGTCAAAAACCTTGGTATAATCTTTGATTCATCTCTTTCCTTCCTTCCACACATTTCCTCTCTCACTAAGTCTGCCTTCTTTCACCTTCGTAATATCGCACGCTTACGTCTATTTCTGAACATCAGCGATGCTGAAACCTTGGTTCACGCTTTCATCACATCACCGCTTGATTACTGCAATTCTCTTTTCTATGGCTTACCCAACTCATCTATAAATAAAATCCAATACATTCAGAACTCCGCAGCTAGGGTCCTTACATACACAAAGAAATCTTCCCACATTACTCCGATTTTACGCAGACTTGATTGGCTACCAGTACGTTTTCGTATTAAATACAACAGGTGTGCCCAACCCTGCTCCTGCCGATCGACTGTCCTGCACAGTTTATCTCCAACCCTAATTAAACACACCTGCATCAGATCCTGAAGACCTTAATTGGTTGCTTCAGGTGTGTTTGATTAGGGTTGGAGATGAACTGTGCAGGACAGTCGATCGGCAGGACCAGGGTTGGGCACACCTAAACTACAAGATACTCCTTATCACATTTAAAGCACTACATGGTCTTGCCCCCACCTATATTTCTGATCTCATCCATACCTACTCCCCAGTTCGCACACTTAGATCCTCCGATACCGGTCTTTTAAAGATCCCACGGCACAAACTGTCATCATTTGGTGGAAGGGCTTTTTGTACTGCTGCCCCAAATCATTACACTATTTCAAAACTCACCTTAAAACGTATCTTTTTGCTACTTGTTTCCTTTGATTTCTATGTATATGTACCACTATCTCAATTTATTTTTTATTGTTTCTATGTCATGTTTCTATGTCATGTTTATTTGTACTTTATTGTAAAGCGACCTTGAGTACTCTGAAAGGCGCTATATAAAATAAACATATTATTATTATTATTATTAATTCACATTTATTTGTATAACGCTTTTCACAATACATAATGCATGTGTCTACATTACAATTTAATGTATTTAATTTCTAAATAATTTATTTCAGAAATGTACATATAAGTCACGCAGTTAGCTAAAATGTATTCATTTAAGGCAGAAACAATGAGCTCATTAAAGTAATTATCACAAGTTGTGAACATAATTAATACAATATAGAATATTTACACTACTATTACACAACTATAAGCTGCGCCCTCTACTGTACAGTCATGAATATGCATTTCCTTGCCAAAAACAGAACTCAATGAGAAAAAGTAACGCAAAAGTAGTGTAACGCATTACTTTCCATTAAAAGTAACTAAGTAATGCAATTAGTTAATTTTTTAGGGAGTAATATAATATTGTAACACATTACTTAAAAGTAACTTTCCCCAACACTGATGATAATCTGCAAAAAAAAAAAAAACTTTCAGTTCCCTTTCGTAGTCACTCCGAGTTACGTCGGATGACGACGAATGGGGGTTTCGCTTAGAACACCTATCGACTTCGAGTATTACAAAACGAGCCAATGGCGATGAAATGCCATGGGTCTGCGGAATTTGCATAGCGTATCTCCGCCCCACCGCGTGGGTATAAAGGAGGACGCCGGCAACATGCAGGTATGTTTTGGCTTCGGAGCCAAGAATATTTCTTCACTCCACAATCATCTCTGACTTCGCTCTATGAGACGAGCTTCTCTCTCCGGTGTTGGTGTGACGGCGATCTGCAGCGAGCTCACAGTGCCTGCTGATCTGTGCAGTGATCTGCCAGTGTGTGTGTGTCTCCCTGTGCGCTTCAACATCGCGGAGTTTTTTTCTCCTCTCATAAAAGAGCTCGCACGCGGCACGTCTTTTTAAAGACGGCTCGCCCGTGCATTTCTGGTTGCAGCGGACTGGTATCGGACTCTGATGGGCACGAGCGCTGTCTAGTGTGTTTGGGCTTTGATCATGCTTGAACAGCGCTCGTGGATGACTCATGTTCTCTCTGGGAACGTGATCATCGCGTCATATATAGGTCGAGACTCGGTGAACTCGCAAGAGTGAGAGTCCCCTCATCCACTACCCGATCTTCGGCTGGTGGACAGGGTGACCTGAGGGTGTTGGTCTGGAACAAGGCGCCGACTCTGTGTCCACTCCCCAGCCCCCCCTCTTTAATGACGGTGCCCGCTAGCGAACTGATGATTACACGAGTCTACCCTCGGGTGGCCCGTGTGTTTTCATTTGAAGCTACAGAGGATGATGCTGTGTCTGTAGCAGCATCACTAGGTGGGCTTGATTCTTCTGGAAATGACGACTCTTCACAGCTGCCACCCTTTGGTGTGCATATGGCTGTGCCTGAGTCTGATCTGGAGATGATGGCCATGCTTTCCCGGGACGATTGGTTTTTGGGTGAGGCCGCCGACGCGTCCACGGCAAACCCCAATATCTTTCCTCCCGGACGTGCATGATGAGTTCACGGGTCCTCTCGTTGGTCTCATCCGCCTTTCCTCCCCTCAGGGGCCGCTGCCCATGGGTACACTGGGGTTCCCCCGGTTGAACGCTCTGTTGCCATGCTACTGTGTCCTCAGAGTGCTTCCCGGCGCAATCCTAAGCACCCGTCCAAGCCTGTAGTTCTTTTCGTCACAGTAATCTGTGGCGAAATCCTATAGTGCCACAGGACAGGCAGCTGCCTCACTGCGTCCCATGACCGTTCTGCTGGTCTACCTGACCCAGACGCTCATGGACATGCAGGAGGGCGGGACTGACCCGAGGCTCTTCAGTGAGCTGCGCGCCGCCACTGACCTTGCTCTCCGAGCGACGAAAGTGGCCGTACGCTCTCGGAGTCAGGTGATGTTCACCAGTTTGGGGCTGACCGGTCTGATGTGCAAGATGTCGGGCGGACCCGTCTGCTCGACACCCCCATCTCCCAGGTCGGCCTCTTCGGCGGTGCGGTTGAGTGCTTCTGCCCACAGTTCTCAACCGCCCGTGAGCAGATTGAGGTTATTCTGCCCGACGGCGCCGCCGTCCGCTCAGATCCCTCAGTCTGCCCACCGCCGAAGGCTCCCTCCCACGGTTCCAACCCCGCCCGTTCACCCGGGCCTGGCTCTGGAAGACCGTAGGGGGATGCCACAGCCCTCTCCAGCCCCGCACCCCGCTAACGCCGGGTTAAGCAGCACTTTTGAGATGGGCTGCTCAGAGATGAGACTCAGTTCTTTCCAGGAGTTGGTAGCAGGGCCACTCCTTTCCCCGGTGGAGGGCTGGGGAAGAATCCTTATTCAGGAAGAACTGACTCTCTCCTCTCTGAGCATACAGAGTTCTCGGACGACACAGAGCGCCGCCCACAAGCCGTGCTCTCCTCTTCCCCCTCTGCCCCAGAGGTGGTTGACACGGCGTGCCGTCCACGGACCGTTTCGCCCCTGTCCCCCTCTGTCGCCAGACCCCTGACAGAGCAGGCCCCCGTGGAACGCTGGTCCTTCCCTGGCCTCCTCTGTCAGGGTACGGTTATGACCTTGCCCCCACACCGGGCCGCTATGCCGCCCTCGTCTGGGCTGGTCATTTCCGCTTCGCTGCACCACCGGGGGGACGTCTGTGGTTCTTCACTCCGCTGGCACAGTTGGGAGCCTGCACTAGAGCTCCCTATCCTTTCCGCTGGGTCGTGCGAACCATCGGCTCGGCTATGCGATTCAGTTCGCACGGTCTCCTCCCGGCTTCACGGGAGTCCGCTCCACTTTCGTCGGTGGCTATGCCCCTATCATGAGAGCGGAGGTTGCTCCCTACTGGCGAAGGGTGCGATTGAGACTGTCCCTCCAGCCGAGATGAGGTCCGGGTTAACAGTCCCTACCTCATTGTCCCGGAGAAGTCTGGTGGGTTACGGCCAATCCTGGACCTATGCATCTGAACCGCTCCCTTCTCAGGCTGCCGTTCAAGATGCTCCTGGCCAAACGCATTTCTGGATGTGTGCGGCCACAGGATTGGTTTGCAGCGATCGACCTGAAGGACGCCTACTCTTATGTCTCCGTTCTCCTTCGACTCAGACCGTACCTACGTTCTGCTGTCAGGGCGCGCGCATGTCAGTACGCTGTTCTCCCATTCGGGCTAGCCCTGTCTCCTCGCGCCTTCACAAGGTTGTTGAGGCAGCCCTTGTTCCTCCATGGGAACACGGGGTTCGCATCCTGAACTATCTCGGTGACTGGCTGTCTTAAGCTCACTCCTAAGACCAGGTTTGTGAATACAGGGACCCAGTGCTCCGGCACCTAGCTCGTCTGGGCCTTCGGGTCAACTGGGAAAGGAGTAAACTTTGCCCCGTGCAGGGGAGCTCTTTTCTCGGCATGGACTTGGTCGCCTTCTCCACTCAGCCATTAAACAAGAGTGCGGTCCCACTGAAATTGTTTCAGAGGCTCCTGGGGCATATGGCATCTGCAGCTGCGGCAACGCCGCTCGGATTGCTTCATATGAGACCGCTTCAGCTGTGGCTTCGCGATCGAGTCCCGAGGTGGGCATGGCATCATGGCACGCTCCGAGTTACAGTAACTCCGACCTGTCGTCAGACCTTCACCCCGTGGTGGAACCTCAGTTTCTACGGGCCGGTGTTCCCCTAGAACGAGTTTCCAGGCATGTTGTTGTCTCCACAGATGCCTCTTCCACGGGCTGAGGCGCCATGTGCAACGGACATGCTGCCGCGGGCTCCTGGACAGGACCCCAGCGCCTTCTGCTTGTCAATTGCCTCGAGTTGCTGGCAGTACGCCTTGCCCTGCACCGTTTCCTCACGTTGCTCAGGGGTCAACACGTACTAGTCCGTTCAGACAATACCGCGACTGTAGCGTACATCAACCGTCAGGGTGGTCTACGCTCCCGCCGTATGTCGCAACTCGCACGCCACCTCCTCTTATGGAGTCAGAAGCACCTGAGGTCGTGCTATCTACATTCCGGGAGATCGGAACTTTGCAGCCGACGAGCTGTCACGGTTTCGGCCCATCTCCGGCGAATGGAGACTCCATCCCCAGTCGGTTCAGCTGATTTGGGACCAGTTCGGGGACGCACAGATAGATCTGTTTGCCTCTCACGACTCGACCCATTGCGCCCTGTTCTATTCCCTGACTGAGGGCTCTCTCGGCACGGATGCACTGGCGCACAGCTGGCCGCGGGGCCTACGCAAATATGCGTTTCCCCCAGTGAGCCTTCTCGCACAGACCTTGTGCAAGATCAAGGAGGACGAGGAGCAGCTCATTCTGGTTGCGCCGTATTGGCCCACCCGGACCTGGTTCTCCGAACTGGTACTCCTCGCGACAGCACCTCCTTGGCCAATTCCTCTGAGGAAGGATCTCCTTTCTCAGAGACGGGGCACCCTTTGGCACCCTCGACCCGATCTCTGGAGGCTCCACGTGTGGCTCCTGGACGGGACGAGGCAGGTTTGAGTACCCTGCCACCAGCGGTGGCGGCTACCATCACTTCCGCTAGAGCATCGTTCACGAGACATGTCTATGCGTTGAAGTGGAACCTCTTCGTCAACTGGTGCTCTTCTCGTCGAGAAGACCCCAGGAGATGCTCGATCTCTGTCGTGCTTTCCTTCCTGCAAGATGGGTTGGAGCGAAGGCTGTCTCCCTCCACCCTGAAGGTGTATGTGGCCGCTATCGCCGCATATCACGAAGCAGTTCAAGGTAAGTCTCTGGGGAAGCACGACCTGATCGTCAGGTTCCTGAGAGGAGCGAGGAGACTGAATCCTCCTCGCCCTCCTCTCGTTCCCTCTTGGGACCTCTCAGTGGTCTTAAATGCCCTGCAGAGGGCTCCCTTTGAGCCTCTGCAACCAGTTGAGCTTAAGTTCCTGTCTATGAAGACAGCGCTCCTGGTTGCATTGGCCTCCATCAAGAGGGTAGGGGACCTGCACGCATTCTCCGTTGACGAAGCGTGCCTGGAATTCGGGCCCGGTCACTCTCACGTGATCCTGAGACCCCGGCCTGGATATGTGCCCAAGGTTCCCACCACTCCCTTCCGGGACCAGGTGGTGAACCTGCAAGCGCTGCCCCGGGAGGAGGCAGACCCAGCCTTGGCACTGCTCTGTCCAGTACGCGCTCTCCGCGCTTACGTAGACAGAAGGCAGTGTTTCAGGACCTCAGACCAGCTCTTTGTCTGTTATGGTGGGAGACTGAAGGGAAAGGCTCTCTCAAAGCAGAGGTTGTCTCACTGGATAGTGGACGCCATTGCTTTGGCTTACCAACAGCAAGGCCGACCGTGCCCCCTTGGTGTGACAGCCCACTCCACTCGGAGTGTGGCTTCCTCTTGGGCTCTAGCACATGGCGCCTCGCTGGCAGACATTGTAGAGCTGCAGGCTGGGCGACACCCAACACATTCGCCAGATTCTATAATCTCCGAGTGGAGCCTGTGTCCTCTCGTGCTGGACCCGCTCAGGTGTCTTCGCTTGCTCGCCAGTCCACTCCACGGACTGGATACGTGCGATTATTCCTCAGGTGAGCCTTCCTCTTTGAAGCCCTGAGTTCCTCCTGCACTGTTGACGCTGGCGCCAGTGTCTATTGCCTGGGCGTCGGCTAGGTGCCTCCGTGTGCATGGTTCCTCCCTGAGTAACCCCCACATGTGTATTTCCACTGTAAGCCTCCTTGAGCATGTGTCTTTCCCTTGGCAAGCCATCTTGCCCTCCTGGAGTTGAAAGTTGCCACCCCTCGGGCTGGTCACTTCAGTGTTCCTCCATATGTAGCCCTCCGGCCATATGTGTATCTTAAGTCCTCCCTACGGGTAGGCATGCTGCGGCATATCTCCTCTGAGATATGCTTCCCAGTGTACCTTGGTATTCCTGTGTTAAGTAGGACTCCTTCGTCTGTGCCAGTATCACGACAGGGGGATCAGACTTTCGCAGGGCACTGGAAGACAGCTGTGAAGGTGGAGTGATTTCACGGGGACCCCCATTCGTCGTCATCCGACGTAACTCGGAGTGACTACGAAAGGGAACGTCTCGGTTACGTATGTAACCCTCGTTCCCTGAGTAGGGAACGGAGACATTACGTCTCCCTGCCACTTCCGCTGTACCGCTGGGCAGACGCCTGAGTTCAGTCTCGGCTCCTCAGCGAAGACATACCTGCATGTTGCCGGCGTCCTCCTTTATACCCACGCGGTGGGGCGGAGATACGCTATGCAAATTCCGCAGACCCATGGCATTTCATCGCCATTGGCTCGTTTTGTAATACTCGAAGTCGATAGGTGTTCTAAGCGAAACCCCCATTCGTCGTCATCCGACGTAACGTCTCCGTTCCCTACTCAGGGAACGAGGGTTACATACGTAACCGAGACGTTTTTCTACTTCCAAATTTCACGTATAATTCAATGTTTTTGCTTGCCAATTCTTTGTGAAATTTCCTAGCCATTTCTGAGAGAAAATAGTTTCAAAGTCAATCCTACACCTTTTTTTTCAGTGAAAGTGTGCGTTTAATAAACAGACATTAAGGGTCCGTGTACTTTTTGATCATTCAATTTCCTGTTTGTTATGAAATAACGAGAAATTAAAACCAGCCCATTTATTCATTTTTAATGAGATTTTGGCTCGATTTTTCATTTTTTGTTTGTGGTTTACAAATCAGTTTATGGGTTCGATATTTCATTCGCGCACGTGGGCGGCGCTGAAACGCCCCTTTCATCTGATTGGTCAAACCGCTCTGCCTTCAGTACGAGCTTTTCTTCGTGTCATTAGGCTACTGTTGCATGATGGGGGCTACATACAAATCAACAGAATAACTAATTTCATTATTCTATCATTTAAACTGGATAATTTCTATTAAAATACCACTTGCAGTCAGACATTTGAACACCAGAGTATGAGCTTAGATATCATAATACAGGACATGAACAATAAAACATCTTGCAAAATAGGCCTACTGGGTTCTAAAAGATTCCAGACTGTCCGATCGCCATGTTCCTCCATAAAATACATGACAAGACTGTCTCTATGAGGTCAAAAAGACTTGAAGTTCACACTGCTAGTGAATCCGAAGTAAAAGTCCAACAGGAAACAAGCCAGCATTGTAAAGTAGAAGCAGTGTGTGTCACCTGTGATGTAGCAGTTCTCTTTGAGCATGTCAGCGATGGCAGCGGCACCCATTCCCTCCATACAATTATCTCGCAGATTCAGTTTCAAGATGGAGGTGTTGGTTACCAGAGAAACCGCCAGAGCTTTGGTTCCCTATAGAGGAGTGTTTTTAAAATGTTAAACGTTGTTTTGTTACCCTTTATGCCGTGTGTCCACAAAAGCATTTTTTCCTCAGACAAGCGGTGTTTTTAAAAACGCCAGAACCGTGACAACAGACACGAGCGCAACATTCAGGTTCCAGAACTAAACATCACACAAAAAAAGTGATTTTTAACTTATAAACCTTAAAAAAAGAATATTGATATGGTATATGGTTTTTACTGATCCATCAGCCCACATTATTTTAACTTGGGCCTATTTTTAAATAATCATGTTTAACAGTGAAGTGGGAATCCTCATGAAAATTAAAATTACATTACTCATAATTCTGCAATAAAATCTTGACCAATCAGAGAACTGAAACAAACAAATCACGCCGAATAGAGTGCAACAGTCGGGTTCCGGGAGTAGCCTAAAAATTCCATTAATTCTCTTTATAAGGAAATTGATTTTGAACTAGGCTATAACTTATAAAACGTTAAAGACAGCATATGTAAGCTACGAAGTTGTTAACTTCTGCTGAAGCCATCAGCTCACATTATTTCAACTTATTTTTTAAAATAATCGTGTTTAACACTGGAATTCGTTGTGAAAAACTACGTTACCCATGATGCTGTACAGAAAAATACACCAATCACAGAATCGAAATAAGCAACAAGCTCCAAAATACCTCTTTAGCCCCGCCCACTCCAATGAAGCACTGCGAATGGCGTAATCGAGTCGATCTCTCTGCGCTCTCTAAATACTGAAATGTTAGTATATATATATCTGCGAAAAACTTAAAATATAGTGTTTTTATACATGTAATCAACATTTGTAAATGAGTAGTTTTATATTTCTCTATCGTTTTTATTTCAATTATGCTCTTCACAATGCTTCATGGGATTGTAGTTCTTTGCCTCATTAAAGCCGTCTGACATTAAATCTGTTTCTTTGCTCTTACCTGTGATCCCAATCCATAATGCATCATGTTGATTTCACTCTGTTTCATATTTCGGAGGAAGTAGGATACAGGAATTACGTTCAGCATCTTACAAGCCTCTTTGTAAGGAGACTGGCCTGTAGGGTCATATGCTTGTTTTTCATCTAAAACACAATCAGAATTCCTCTCAGTTGTTTGATATATCTTGTATAAATTATGCAAATTGGTAAAATATTGACAGTTGCAATGAAGATGAAAGCAAAATTTCTCAATCAGGACAGACAAACACAGACAAGAACAAGGATGTTATGAATGGTTGCCATTGCATTGCAATGCGGTTGCTAAAGTGTTCTAAGTGATGTTTAGCTTGTTTCTATTTGGTTTATAGGGTGTTCTTACTAGCCCAAGATATGAGTCAAGGTTTGGATAGTTAGCATAGCTATCTAGTTAGCCATTTCCCTTAATGGGTTAGTTCACCCAAAAATGAAAATTCTGTCATTAATTACTCACCCTCATGTCGTTCCAAACCCGTAAGACTTTCATTCATCTTCAGAACACAAATGAAGATATTTTTGATGAAATCTGATAGCTTTCTGTCCCTCTATTAACAGCTACGCAACTACCACTTTGACGCTTCAAAAAGTTCATAAAGAGATTGTTAAACTAATCCATATGAATCAAACGGTTTAGTCATATCTTTCTGAAAAGACTCGATCACTTTATATGATGAACAGATTTTATTTAGTCTTGTATTCACATTCATCAACTCACACATGAATGAATGAATGAATGAGGCATTTATATAGCGCTTTCATAAATATACTACTGTATACCCAAAGCGCTTTACAATCATGTCAGGGGATCTCTCCTCAACCACCACCAATGTGCAGCCTCCACAGTATAACCATTATACGTGGAGCAGAGAGAGAGTGTGATGGAGCCAATCAGTGGAAGGGGATTATTAGGAGGTCATGATTGGCAAGGGCCAATGTAGGGACTTTTGGCCAGGACACCGGGTATTACACCCCTACTCTTTACGAGAAGTGCCATGGGATTTTTTATGACCACAGAGAGTCAGGACCTTGGTTTAACGTCTCATCCGAAGCACATCAGTAAACAGAAGCTCAAGCATGTTTGATTGAGGTGCGAGAACCAGTGTGGTTCATTCTCGTGTTACGCAGCACGTTTGAGCTTCCTTAAGAACCAATGAGGTTCATTCTCGTGTTATGGTCGCCAAGTAAGTACTTATTCAAAATAATAATTTTTCAATTAATCAATAATTGTAGACGCAATTTTGATGCAGACTTTGTCAAAGTTTGAATGTAAATAAAAGCCTAAATTCAATCTGTTCATCATGAGTCTCTTCAGATAATATGGACTAAACCAATCTCTTTATGTTAAAGTTGCGTTGGCTGTGAATGAAGGGACAGAAATTTCTCAGATTTCATTAAAATATCTAAGTAAAAATATAAAAATAAATAAAAAAACTATTTCTCCGTTGATGGCTATTCAAAAATTTTGGAAAAAAAAAAGTTTTTTGTAAGCAACAAATAAATTGTAGATATTTTAATGTATTATAGTAGATATTTTGGGGCACTTTTAAAAACTATTCTATTATTCTATAATATTCTGTAAAAACTTTTTTTATAATACAATATTATAATTTAGTGTTATTTTAAGTGCTATTTTATAAGACAAACAATATATTCGTAAATATATGAATATATTGATACATAAAATGGTCCTGTGTCTGTGGCCCCTCCGTCTAAATAAGTCTAATAAAAGTAATAATAATAATACTTTTTATTTATAATGCACTTTTCTCATATTAAAGTGCCACAATACAAGAAATACAAATGTAAATATAAATGCAAAACAATAAGAAATGGTAATAATACTCAGAAGATAACATAGAAAAACTGCATAGAATCTGATTGTCTGTAACACAAACATTGCGGGGAAAAGATACTCATTGAAGTTTAAAACATAAAATTAAGGGTCTACTATTATTGTTATGAGCAAAATGATGCTTTCCTCAGCAAGCACCGTTAATCAGTTGATACAGAAGATAACCAATGTGGCGTATTCACACATGCAACCTTACAGCTCAACTGAGATGAACTGGTGTGACTTTGTAAACCAAATACGACAACAGTGTATCATTGTTTTTCATTGAGATGCGCAATTATCATGAATATGGAAAATTCCCAAGCCATTCATTAAGCTATGCGGAGGCACACAGCAGTAATCTAGCAGATGGCTATCTCTAATAAGCTGAATAAACAGCCATCAGAGAGATAGTGAGAGATGGATCAAGCCATGATTTATGTATATGTAGAGGATTGTGTAGGTGTTTCGGTATCTGCAGAACAAGCAGGTGAAAAAAGAGAAAGAGAGAGAGAAAGAAAGAGAGAAGCCTGTCTGAAATTACAAGCATGACTCATGGCTGTTTGCCTGTTTTATTCCCCATTGAGTGGAAACATCAAATTCTCTGCCCCTTAGCTCTTTGACACCCTCTATCAGAACGTGTATCATCCACGCCCAACCCCCCCGCCAGCCCACTCTCTCTCTCTCTCTTTCTCTCTCTCTCTCTCTCTCTCTCTCTCTCTCTGTTCATATTCACACTTTCACTTTTAATAAGAACTCTCACTGTGAAATCTGCTGAGTTCCAGGTCTATGTCAAAATCTTGGTCAGCGATGACACACTCTTCCTCCAGCTGCTGTCCATCACCTGGGAGGTCTCGACCTTCATCCACCTCGTCTTCTTCATTCGTATAATCTTCATTCTGTTGGGCCATTCTTATGCTTTGATGCTGGCTGGGGGATCTAGGCACTCTCTGAGCAGAAGGATGCATGTTTTCAGGCAGGGAATATGCTCAGAAATGATAACTCATTTAGCCGTCTGTCCAAAGTTGTACTATTTTGTCTAATAAGTCTTATTAACCCTCAAACTTTTTCAACATTATTCAAAACTTTCTAATAAGACTTTGTTCCTGATAACATTTCCATCCATCCATCCATCAGTCTGTCTGTCGTGTTACCGTTCACTTGTCTACAAGTCTTATAAACCTCTAACTTTTTCAAGGCTTTTTCAACCTTATTCAAAACTTTCTAACAAGACTTTGTTCCATCCATCCATCCATCCATCCATCCATCCATCCATCCATCCATCCATCCATCCATCCATCCATCCATCCATCCATCCATTGTTCACTTGTCTACAAGTCTTATACACCTAAAAACTTTTTCAAGGCTTTTTCAACATTATTCAATCCTTTCTAACAAGACTGTTGTTTCTATAAAAAAAATTCTACAGTATGTATAAAATTTCCATCCATCTATCTATCTATCTATCTATCTATCTATCTATCTATCTATCTATCTATCTATCTATCTATCTATCTATCTATCTATCTATCTATCTATCTATCTATCTATCTATCTATCTATCTATCTATCTATCTATCTATCTATCTATCTATCTATCTATCTATCTATTGTTCACATGTCTACAAGTCTTATAAACCTTCAAACTTTTCAAGGCTATTCAAGCCTTTATTTTTTTCTATAAAACAAATTTCTATAGATAACATTTCCATCCATCCATCCATGCATACTCAAAACTTTCCAATAAGACTTTGTCAAGCCAACATTCCAACAAACAAACTTGTCAAACTTTGCTGTTCTAGTTAAACATTACAGTTATATGAATTTCTACATTTCACTTCTGAATGGTGCACAATTCTATCATTTTACTTCCACAAAGTGACATATTTCCAAATGAAACATTCTGTGAGAAAAAAAAAAAACATACTGTAGGGTAGGAATTGATTTTTTTGGATTGTGTAAAGTACCAGACCAGAATGGAGCTGCAGATGGTTTGTGGTGAGTGGTTGAAAAGTAACTGTGTGTGCCCACTGCTGCTGAGATGAGCGGGCGTTTACTATTCATTTTCTATGGGAGCTGAGCGACAGGCTCATGCGGGGGATTCTGGGATTGACAATGGTGAGAGCATCAAAAAATTGAGAAAACCTAAACTACAATGAGACATAAACAAACACTGGTCTCACATTCCAATCAAGCTCAACATATGCTAATGATAGAGTGTGAGTTTCTGATGAATTTGGTGTTTAAATTACATCATTATTTACAGGTGTCCAAAAAATTGCAGGGGTCTTCTTTTGAAAGCAGTCTATTATGCTCACCAAGGCTGCATTTATTTGATAAAAAAACCCCAGTAAAAACAGAAATGTTCCAAAATATCATTACATTTTAAAATAACTATTTTTTATTTTAATATTTTTTAAATGTAATTTATTCCTAACAGCAAAGCTGAATTTTCAGCATCATTTCTCCAGTCTTCAGTCACATGATCCTTCAGAAATAATTGTAGTCTAGCAGGAGAAATAGGTTCCCATTTACCCATTTGGCATTTTTTTGTAACCTGGATTTTTGGGACCCTAATGGTGTCTAGTTAAGAATTTTTGATGTTACAGAGGTCAACTAATGTCCCATGGGTTCGTTTGGCGGCCATCTTGAAGTGATGTCAGGGCTAGGGGCGAAAAATGCAGATTTTTATATCTCCTGAACCAGACAACATAGACAAGATGAACACACTTTTTCATATAATTCTGACATCAGGAATCAAATGGAAAGGTCATTGATATGGTACAACCACTCTTTATTGGTGAAAAATAGGCAATAACACATTTATTTGGCTCGTACCGATGTAACTTTTGCCATTTTGTTTTTGCAGTAGTTTCCTACATTAGTCCTATTTGTCATATACCGATGAATGAGGCGTTAAATCATGCAGATTATTGAGGAGGGGTGTGCTTTATCTCCCAGGATCACCATAAAGCCATCAAGCCACACACTAGCAACCATTTAGAGCACCCTAGCAACTAGTTCCATAGACTTCCACTGAAAAAGTTCAAAGGGATGTCTTTGGATAGAAGTGTCATAGAAACATGAGGGTGGGCTCATTTGCCTCGGATTTAATATAAATATATGGTATGGTTTAAATATAATTATTTTGAAGTGTTGGTGCTTAATGTAACACTATCTAGTGTAAATGATAAATCACGTTTTAGATTTGTGCTGGCTACTGTATACAGTCAACCAGGGCACCATACAGACTTTATCAAAGAATTTGCTGATTTTCTATCAGAGTTAGTACTGGTTAGAGAAGTCCTAATTGTTGGTGATTTTAAACATGTAGATAACGAAAAAGATGGATTGAGATTGGCATTTAAAGACATTCTGATCTCTATTGGAGTTAGACATCACATGTCAGGACCTTCTCATTTTCATAATCGTACTCTAGATCTAATATTATCGCATGGAATCAATATTGATGCGGTTGAAATTATACTGCAGAGCGATGACATCTCAGATCATTATCTAGTGCAGGGATGGGCAACTCCGGTCCTCGAGGGCCACTGTCCTGCAGAGTTTAGCTCCAACCCTAATTAAACACACCTGAACAAGCGAATCAATGTTTTCAGGATTACTAAAAAATAATTTTTGTCAGGGTTGGAGCTAAACTCTGCAGGACAGTGGCCCTCGAGGACCGGAGTTGCCCATCCCTGATCTAGTGTATACTCCATCTAGCCAAGGTTGCAAAGCGAGACCGTGTTTTATAAATATATTCCTGATCAGTTTCATCTCCTCAGCATCCCAGATAGCTTAGAAGAACTCGATATTGCGACAGAAACTTTTGACTCTCTTTTTTCCCAGCGCTTTAGACACAGTTACTCCTTTGCGCTTAAAGAAGATGAAAGAAAATAGTCCAACACCATGGTACAGCGAGCACACTCAGGCCCTTGAGAGAGCAGCCAGAAAAATGGAGCACAACTGGAAGAAAACAAAACTATTGTTTTCGCATTTCATGGAAAGAGAGGACAATTGCGTATAGAGAGGCCTTAAAAGCTGCTAGATCTGCTTATTTTTCAAACCTAATAGAAGAAAATAAACAAAACCAGGTATTTATTTGAAATAGTGGCTAAATTAAGGAAAAATAAAGCTTCAACCCCAGACGTTTCCAAGCAGCACAGCAGTAATGTGCAAAAAGGTGCATGGGAACCTATTTCTCCTGCTAGACTATTCTAATGTGCTGATTTGCTGCTTAAGAAACATTTCTTATCATTATCAATGTTGAAAACAGTTGTGCTGCTTAAGATTTTCTGCATTTACAGCATCTATTTCTAAATTTCGTAACATTATAGTTGTCTTTACTGTCACTTTTAATCAATTTAAATTTCAATCCATCCTTGCTCAATGAAAGCATTTTTTAAACCCATTTCTTCAACAGTAGTGTATTATTTTCTTTAACTCAGATGCCATTTAGATGCTTTTATGGTGGATATGTTTAGGCTAGGTCAAAAAGTTTATTAAATTGACACTGTATGTTTACTTTGAGTATTCTTAAATTAAGTTAACATTTTCCGCCCCAATTAAATGAATGCATATTTATTGTATTGAAAGTATTCATAAACCATACTTAAGACATTCACACTCACTACTTCAGCAACAGTGGACACACGATAGAAGGGATTTGGGATTTCAGAAACCAGTGTTGAACCTATCATAGGCTAAACCATGCCACTTTCCAAACCCTAAAATCCGATTGGTTGAAAGGATGTTGATCCAGAAACATGTGCTAGTCATCATGTTTTTTCTAACATACAAGGATATGTATAGCTTTTAAACCTTTTGGGGACCCTTTGACCAGAAAAAAAGTTCTAAAGGTCCGATATGGACTACTGTCTGGAGGACTCTTTTTTTTACTTTTTTAACATCAGAAAGAGTCTATGAGGATATGCATAGGTTATAAACCTTTTGAACAATTCTTCTGCAGCATTTATTAATTGTTAATTTAGTGAATGTTCATTTCTACATTTACTATTACATTTTTAAGATCAAAAGTTGCATTTGTTAACACTAGATAATGCACGATGAACTAACATGAACATGAACATTTTAAAATAACATTAACAAAGATTAATAAATGCTGTAAGAATATATTGTTAGAAATGGTGAAATATGAGCATGCACTCACTTGGCCATCAATACTTCCTCTGCTGTAGACACTTCTGGGTCTGCTGACCGGCCTGCTCGCAATTCCACCCAAATCCTCTTCTTTTCCTCCTTCATCTCCATTATATTCACACACAGATGGAAGAATACTTTCTTTTGTCACTTTTTTACCCGCTACCATTCTGGGTATGTTTTGAGACTTTGTGATTGTTTTGTTCAAACTAAATCACATTTGATTCACTCTGCTTTCCCAAGTCAGACAAGATCGATATCCTTAAATTAAATCAAATCTAGGAGAAAGCAAATCAGTGCTGTGTTGTCTCCTGTTGCCCCAGAATAACCTGCTCTGTTGGAGGGTCATGTTTGACTGACAGTCACTTTGACTAATTGTAGAGCTGCATTTTTGGGCAGTTTGTCCAATCATCAGTGGAGCCTGAACAGCGAGGGTGGGCTATTGTTCAACTCATTTGTTTTGTTGACTGGTTTCCATGGTGTTACTTCTCCTCTCATACAGCCGCACTCAATCTTTTTCTGCAGTGAGTGGTAAGAGAGAGATAAACAATTAAATAAAACTAAGAACATACTTCTCCCTTCAGTACAGATATCAGCTTCATTATAAAAGCTAAATAATCAGTTGCTCTCTACACAATTTAAATTAAACATAATTTTATAATATATTTATATATATATATATATATACTGTGTGTGTGTGTGTGTGTGTGTGTATTGTTTTATGGTGCGTAACTCGGCACCTTTACCTTTTTTTTATTATTCTCAGGTTAGGTAAGTAAGTTCAATCGGACCTAAATTAGAAGCATTTTAAAAAACGAACAATTCGGACCGAAAACTTCTCTGTGGTTTGTTTAAATGGCTTATAAATCAATGCCCTGGTAGGCAGACGTTATAAAAATAGTCAATTTATTTATTACAATTAATATCTCCAGTACAAGTATTCTACAAATACATAAGTATTAAGCAAAGTAGAAATATCAATCAAGGCAATATCAGTGATTTTGCCAGAGAAGCTCTTCAGGTGTTCACAAAGCAGCATATGAGTGTCACTATCATCGTCACAGATATTTAAAGATAAATGAGTGACCTCCCCAAATGAGGTCATCTAGACTGAACGCCCCCTTTTATAAGGCTTTTTTTATGTGTTCTCCTTCTCATTTGGCGAGTTCCTCTCCTCCCATCGGCATCACTTTTCATTCAACATAATAAAGTTGCTCTAATATGTTTTCTTCTCTACTTTGAGCATAATTCATCTGTAGAGTGATATGTAGAGTGGTCTCATCCTTATCTCTTTGACCTTATATTTAACTCTGTACAGCCGCTTACTTGCACACATTTATTACCCTGCAACACTCTCCAGCCTAAAGGTCACAGCACTACTGGGAGAATACTATAAGACATCATATGAATGTTATATTCATTGTATTATAAAATGAAATCCCTATGTAACAGTTACATCATTACCCATATAAAAAGGCTTTTCAGGATAATAAAGAAAAACATTATACATAATAGCTAAATACGTCAAACAATGAGGGTTCTTTTATGCATATTAAACAACAATATATTCATTCTATGGCCTATATATCTTTTATTATATATTTATTTTTTAAATATTTTGTAATCCCTACCACTTATTTATATTTACTAAATAGTCTTTATATCATTTATTTTTAATCTAAAATGTCTGAAATAAAAATATAATTTAGTTTTTCTTTTGCATAGTTACATTTTTTTCTTCCATATTTAGTATGGCAGCATTAGTATGTCTTTCTCCAAAGAAATTTTAAAATCAATATCTGAGTCTAAATTGTCACTTAAAGGGGCTCAGTGTAGAATTTAAAAACCCTTGTTATTAGCAACACTGGTGGCCGTTAGGTGAACTGCAGCCAGAAACTTTTTGCTCACACTCATGCACACGTAATTATGGAAGCTTGTTTCCGCCACAGAATGAAAAATAAAAAAGGTAATTGCGACTTTTTATCTCACAATTCTGACTTTATTTCTCAGAGTTGCGAGATGTAAAGTCAGAATTGCGTGATATAAAGTCGCAATTGCTTGTTATAAAGTCAGAATTGCGTGCATTATATCATGCAATTGTGACTTTATATCTCGCAATTCTGACTTTATAACACGGAATTGCGACTTTATTTCACGCAATTCTGACTTTATATCTCGCAATTCTGACTTTATTTCTCAGAATTGCGAGATATAAAGTCAGAATTGCGTGAAATAAAGTCGCAATTCCGTGTTATAAAGTCAGAATTGCGAGATATAAAGTCAGAATTGCGTGATATAAAAGGTTGCTATTATTATTATTTATTTATTTTATTTAGTGGCGGAAACAAGCTTCCATATGTAATAGACAGGAGACTGAATGTGATTCAATGCCCGATAAACTTAGAGACAGAGGCGTTGCTAGATCCCCAGTAAAGTTTTGATGTTCCCCAGTAAATTTTACTAACAAATCACAGTCTGATGAGGTAGGTTAGGTTACTGTAGATGAATAGACCTGAAAATATGCTTTCTTATTCATTGAATGTAGTCATTAAAGTCCCCCTGTGGTGAAAATTAAGTTTTTAATGTTGTTTATATGGTTAAGTGGTGTTTTTAATATGCTTTAAGACAAACGATGTGCAAATTCATGTCAACACCATTGCTGAGTATTTTCTCCTTAAAACTGCAGTGAAACAAAGACAGTCTCAAAATAGTTGTTCGAAATCGCCGGTGTTTCTTACATCCTAAACTTAGCATATCATTACAGTGAACTTGCGAGAGAAGCCAGGTTATCCTGGTATATTTTTCTGTTGATATGAAAAATTGGGTAGGTTTAGCAATATATTGGGTGTATATGATGTATATTTCGATGTTATGATGAACTCTATGCCTTTCTTCACTGATGTTCTGCATTCAAAGAGTTTCTGATGATTGAGTTTAAGATAAGGCAGACTGAGCTGCGAACGGGAACATAGTTTGTGGAACATTAGCAACACATTATTAGCTTGATAACATAGTCAAGCTAAAGGCTAATCATATCAATTACCTGTCAGACGTTGTAAAGAGCGATACCATTGAGCAGCGTTTACCTCAGTAAATTGACCGAGTGAATCTCTGAGCTGATGTGAGTGAGTGGAGGCGGAGCTAATCTGCATATTCATAGTTCCACATATTCTAAATGAAGCAAGTGTGTAGAGTTACAATCAAGCTATTTTAAGGCAAGTGGATTTTTTTTTTTATATGTAATTTTGGTGATCAAAGATGAGTTTTAAGCGATAAAATTATTGAGTACAGCGGGACTTTAAATAATTTAAAACTTGAAGTCTGTTGTAAGGCCAGCTGAAGCGAAAAAATCCTGCGCCTCTTTAATCATACGCCTCTGCCCTAACCTCTCACTGCGCTTCAACTCCTTCACTTTTCCTCCAGATCCCCCGAGATACTTTTTAAGTTTGGGTCTGTGCATCAAACTCTCGGAACGGCCCTTTTTCGTTCTTCGCTTAGAAGTAAAAAGTTGAAAATACCTTTGCAGCAATATACTGAGGAATCCCGACGCCTAGAGCGACGTTTACAGTATGTGCGGCACGCTTTCCTCACAATAACAAATTATACAACGACAGTGGTGAGAAAGCAGCAGTTAAGAAAGCATCTGATTGCAGCGATGTGGATACATTTGTGGATTCAAACCGGCATCATGTCGACAGATGAGGAAATTAAAATTAGTTATGGTAGTTTGATTATTCGTTCGGTTCACATTACGTCACTGTAGCTTTGCGCCGCCATCTTGACGACCGGCGGTCTCCGTAATGCCTGCAATATGCTGTGTAGTTGGCTGCAACAACAGCCGACAGAGGAACCCCGAACTGGTATTTTATCCTATACCAAAATTATAGAAGAAATGTCTCATATTGTATGAATGTCTAATATTGTATCATGTCTCATCTTTCTGTGCGCACACACCCGAGCCGAAGCGTGCAGCCATAGAGCCCTATACAGCGCGCGAGTAATGAATTGAGCTCTGTTTCGTGTCTGAATGGACAAATACACACAACATTGTTTAAATGTCAGTTGTGGAGAGTATTCACGTAAAATATGTCGGTTATGTCTTAAACAGGGTTGTGATCCAGTCTCTTTGGTAGAGAGAGAGAGAGAGAGAGAGAGAGAGAGAGAGAGAGAGAGAGAGACGAGGAAAACAAAGCATGCAAATGGAAACTATCGCAGCCGGAAAAATTATCGAGCTAATTTTTTTTATCGTGCGATTAACGTTAATTGATTTATTGACTATCACCACAGGCCTAATCCAGATTAGTGACAGCTAGCCATGAGCCGTGGCTAACAGCTGGCAAGCTACCAGCTGAGCCACTTAGCTAGCTAACAACTCGCTACCTAGTCAGAGCAAACTACCACCAAAATCATACATTTGATTTTTTTTTATAATCCCAACATTTCCCATGATTAAATATTAATCCTTGGTGGCCAGGTGCCGCACTTTTACGTTTGTAACCCATCCAGCCACAGCATATTGATATGCGTCTGTACTCTTTGAAAGCCTTCAAGCGATCCCCACTGTATGGGGAGGGGTTATGCACAAGGTAAATATATATATACATCATGGAAGGCAAATTGGGGCAAGTCTGGGGCAGATAATAATGGACAAAAGAAAACTGGGGGTGACAAAAGGATCGGAGCCTAAAATTAAAATTTTACCCATCTATCTCTGTCTTTCTCCCTCATTCAAATGGGCAGTTTGGGCAGCGCCGGGCGAGATCGGTCGTCAATATGGCGGTGTTCTATTTCTAGTGACGTAGGTGGCATCTATGAATAAAGTATACTTGAAACTAAAGACTATATAGATCTGGCTATGTGAGACTATAGTTCTAATTAATCCATTTTTTTGCAGGACACATTGACATTACAGTACAGAATAGCTCTTTCGCCATTATCCTGAACATTGTATAAGCATTCATGTGTCAAAAGGAAGAGGCTCTCTGGAGCGCACGTAAACGTCACATCCTTTTGATTTTCCCAGCAAAAATGCCCAGTCCTTTTAATAAAAATCAGTTGATAGGCTACATAGACAACATAGGAAGTCAAGGAAGGACTTGTTTTTTAAGTTACAAGCCGTTCACACATTGTCAACAAAAAAAAGCGATTAATGCATTACATTTTTCTCTTTACATGACACACCGTAATCTCAAACTCAAATTGTCACATATTCTTTTATGCATTACAAATGTCTCAAATGAACTTTAGAAAAAAACAGCAAAGAACTTCAAGTCTTGACATACAAATGTTTTTTATTATTAAGTAGATGCAAAGTTCTTGCAGTATATGCATTAAATTGGCAAATGTTTCAATGTTCAAAGTTCCACAATAGAAGATTCACAGCGGAAATTGATTGGAACAGTTTCTTTTAGCAGCAGCAAAGAACAAACACAAAAACAGTAAACAAAATCCCGTAAGCTTCTTCACCGTCCAGTCACAGAGGAAGGGCGCGATCACAACAGTTAAACAGACACAGTGCAGGTTAAGAGAAAAACAGGACGGCAACATCATGCATTCAGGTTCCCCCAAACCAAGTAAAGAGTAGACCTCATATATTCACATAATATATTACAAGCAACTCAGAGGGACAAAACCAAATCAAAACCCATAATCAAAATACATTCTTAAAAAATGTTCATATATATTTAGATATTTACTGCACCCTTTGATATATGCATGTGTGTGTTTCTTTTTTGCCAGACTTTTTATAAATCACAGAGTTTAAACGGTGCAAAACCCAAATGCGGGGAAGGAAACATTCAGTGTTAACAGCATACATAGAACAAGAATATTCTCCTACAGAAAGACAACAGAAAGACCCTTGAAATCAAATTACCTCATATAATATTTTTCATGCCAGAGGCCGCTCATAACCCAAAGCTTTCCAAGCAAATCCAAAACGAGCAAGGATCTAACCGAACATACGTATCAGAAGCTTAAAGGATTCATCTCCGGAAACCCATCCTTTTAAAGCCTTCAAAAAGGCATTGCATGCACAAAAAAAAAAATTAACTATGCGCGGCACTGATTTTTTGCTCTCTGTTGCAAGCGTTTACCCTTTAATATGAAACTACAACTACAACAGTTGATATTGAATTCAAAGAGAAGGGTCATCACAGCCATGTCTCAGAGAAGCAAGGAAAAAGGGATATAGAAGTATAATAAAACAAAACAGGTGCATACCCTCTTTCATTTTTGTCAATTCCGTCTGAATACTGAAGATCAGAGCTTCAAGGACGTTTCATAAAAGCCCAGCCTAGAAAGACCTTTAAAACTCCAGAAGTCTTTTCTTACAGTTAGTTTGAGATAAATGCATATTGAATGATATTTCAAAATGGCCTCATCTTAGTTTTATTGAGCTTAAAATCCAACCCGTTTTCTTTAAATCCACAATCATGTTTTTTTTTCATTGAATTCATTTCAAAAGGAAGATGTTTTTAGTGTATCAAGAAATAATAAAAAATGAACACTTTTTTTTCTTAAATGTTATTATATTTCATTGCATAATTGAGGGCTAGTTGTTAAGACAAACGATTATAACTAACTGATCTAGCATGTTCAGATGCAAAGTAAACCAGTGTTCCGTCAATTAGCAGTGCGTGTCATTTACAAGTGATGATATTTTAAGGTGTCCTTGTTCCGGTGTAATATAATAAAGTGATAATATATAAAGCATGGTTTTCTAACTCATCTGCTACACAGCTGACAGTCATGCTGGTGTATATCAACTCTTTCTCCACAGTCATTTACCCTTCATGGGTTCAACATTTCATTCAGTAAGGTTGGTCAATTTTGAAACAGCATTTGGATATTCTTTAATAGCGTCCCCTACAGGATAACAGTGAAAACACAGATTGCTGAAAAAAGAAAAAATCCGTCAATGGTGGGGAAGTGTTATAAATGAAAGAGTTAATTCATTCTGTCAAAAAAGAAAAAAGAAAAAAAAGTATTATTGATAAAAAACAACTAGTACAGAAAAATCCTGATTGTTGGTAAAAATGCCATGTCTATCCATAGAGTATTTTTTTTTTTACATTTTGTTTGTAATAGGGGTCAGAGATATATTTTTATTTTGTAACATGATTTTATATTCAATAAAATAATAACAACAACACTTTACAATAAGTTTCCATTGTTAACATTAGTTAACTTCATAAGTCAGCATGAACTAACAATCAAAAATACTTAATTTACTAATAAATAATTTATTAATCTTAGTTAATGTTAATTACAACATTTACTAATACTTTATCAAAACTAATATGTTTTAATATTATTTAGTGGACCTTAACTAACAATTAGCAATTGTATTTTTCATAACTAATGTTAACAAAGATTAATAAATACTGTAACGTGCATTGCATAAACTAACATTAGCTAATGGGACCTTATTGTAAAGTGTTACCAAATAATATATTATTTTGATGAAGAGGAGGAGGAGGAAGAAGACAAATTAATTTGATAATTGATATAACTGATAATATAATTGACTCTTTCAAAACCAAAATGAACTAATATGGACCAAAATGAGATCTGAGCCCACATTTCAGGTCAAGGAAAGTGTGAATGCAAAGTGAACTGGGTATGTTTTTACTCCGTTTATCTCTTGGTCTGTGTTTGGCTCTTTTAAAGATGACTTACCCTTAGTAAATGCTAGCACATCCTCTCTTTTTATTATGGACAGAGACTTGGTGTTTAATGAAAACAGATCATAATGTGCGTAATAACCTCGAGAGTCACTAACCAAACCAAATCCTTCTGATCTCTGAATGGTAAAGTCAATATCTACGCATGTTTGTACATCAGGAAAGCCACTGATCTTGCTTGCACGTTAAAAAGCCAGGCCATGTTCTAAGTGCGCGCAGCCCATTATTGAGGACAAAGCATAACGACACACAAAAAAGTGCATTCAGAAATTCAAGTGAAAGGTAGCTGTATTAATGCAGATTTTGATCATAGAGAAGCACATCAAACAAGACCTAGCAAAGAAAATGAAATATTTCATTTAAATGAAAACAAAAAAAGAAACTTTTTTTTTTTTAAAGACAAACTTGGCACAGTATTCCCGAATCAATCTTGGTGTCCCATCATGCTTCTGATTGGCTGATTATGAGCAAAAACCAGCGATATGGACTGATAATGAGACTATGAGCAAAACACCCTGTAAAAGAAAGAAAATAAAGATTTTAAAAAAGAGAGAGAAAAAGGGGAGGGTATGCATACAGTATATATATATATATATATATATATATATATCAATCACAAAATATAAAATATAATTAATAGATTTATATTTTTATTAATAATAATTATATGCTGCAATTAAATATTTGCATAAACACATAAATGTATTCCACAACATATATATGCTCACCATGCACTGTACTTTTAGGGTCCCACTTTATATTAAGTGGCTTTAAGTACTATGTACTTGCATTGAAAAATAAGTTCAATGTACAATGTATTGTGTTCAGGCTGTATTGTAAAACACTTTTGCTGCTATTGAGGTGTGATACGGTAAGGTTAGGGGCTGGTGTGGTGGTATGGGTCGGTTTAAGGGTGGGTTAAGGTGTAAGGGAAGGGTCAACTGTGTAATTACAAATGTAATTACATAAATTAATTACAGCTGTAATTACATGCAGGTCTTTTCAAAACAAAGTACAATGTAAAAACATGTATGTACACAATAAGTCCATTGTATCAAATTATTAATTTCAATGTAAGTACATAGTACTTAAAGCCACTTAATATAAAGTGGGACCAAGATTTGTTTTTCATTGAAAGAAAGAAATACATACTTTTATTCAGCAAAGATGCAATGAATTGATCAAAAGTGACTTTTACATTGTTACAAATAATTCAAAAAAAGTTTTTAACATTGATAATAAGAAATGTTTCTTGAGAAGCAAATCCGACTGGAGTAATGTTGATGAAAATTCAGCTTTGATCACAGGAATAAATTGTATTTAAAAAAAAAAAAAAAAAAAAAAAAAATATATATATATATATATATATATATATATATATATATATTTTTTTTTTTTTAACATTTTTATAATATTTTACAATATTACTATTTTTACTGTATTTGATCAAATAAATGCAGAAGAAACTTGGTTCTAAAACATTTTAAAAAACCCAAAGTTTTGAATGGTAGTTTATATTTCATGCCTTTTTTCATTTTACATAAGAATATGTGGCCTTTAATTGTGATTAATTTGATAAATTAATCTGCATTTGATGAAAGCAATTTTAATAATAAAAATCTTTCATGCTTCATTAAATCAACTGCAACGTTTCATGATCATATATAATTATGTTGTGATATATTGATTCAGTTTTGCGCACTGTCCAACAGAGTACCAGATGACACATGGCGAGAGATTGTAAGGTACCTCTCGTCCTCCAACTCAAGGATTTCATCATAAAACATCAAAATAAGCGACACCTCTCACAGGAACTACGGTGGCCATACAGTGAAAAGGCCAGTTATGCGCGCTACGGTTAAAGCACTTCTCACGGCAAGTGTGCGATGAACAAGCTCTTATCTGAAAGAGCACAAACAGAGAATAGCACAGCCACTCTCTTCTCACTAATCCTGTTACTCTGCAGCCTCTTCTCAGCCTCCGTCTCTATGGTTACCGCTGGCATTCAGTGATGCTGGTCCAGAGGCAGTATCTACAGTAATCTACACAACACAAGGTCCTCCTACAAGCATGGATAACCCAAGGCAACTCGAGGAGAGAGGAGGACGGATAGAGAATAAGCAAACAGGACTTACTCATCTGTGTCTTTCTTGCTCTCTTCGATGAAAGCAATGGACTCCGACCTTAGACGGTTGGTGACCTCGTAAGTGCGCAGGGTCACACCGAAAATGTCCTCGTGGTATCGATTCTCATCCTTCAACAAAAAAGAGGAGAAAACAGTTTGAAAAAGTAACTGGAACTTCTCAGATGACCTTGTACTTGATTTACCTTTGCACACAAAAGGTCAGTTTTAAATAAATGGCTGAATAGCACCATTAACTAAAGTGTGAAGTTTAGATAAAAGTGGGATCTAACCCTTAGTTTGCTGATGTAGAAGCCGGCATCCTCCAGGGACATGTTGCCGTGCAGTTTGAAGATCTGCTGGACTGTTTTCAGAACGTCTCCAGCCATAGTGACGTCCCCGCAGACGTAGATATGTCCTCCTTCTTCTCTCAGATACTTGTACACTGTTTCAGACAGCTGCTCGCGAAGCACATCCTGGACGTATTTCTGAGAAAAGAATACGAAATCGGACTGAATAGACATCTATGAACTAGGGGTTGCACAAACTAGTTGCCTTTAAAGCGCTAGTCCATCCAAAAATGAAGATTCTGTCATTAATTACTCACCCTCATGTCGTTCCAAACCCGTAAGACTTTCATTCATCTTCAGAACACAAATGAAGATATTTTTTATGAAATCTGAGAGCTTTCTGTCCCTCCATTGAAAGCTACACAACTACTATTTTGAGACATCAAAAAATTCATAAAGAACTTTCTCAAATGTGCTGCGTAACACGAGAATGAACCTCATTGGCTTGAGCTTCTGTTTACCACAACTGATGTGTGAGTTGATGAATGTTTATATGTAAATAAAAGACTAAATTAAATCTGTTCATCATATAAAGTGATTGTCTCTTCAGAAAATTTGGACTAAATAGCTTGATTCATATGGATTAGTTTTACGATCTCTTTATGAACTTTTGAAGCCTCAAAGTGGTAGTTGCGTAGACTGTCAATGGCGGGACAGAAAGCTCTCAGATTTCATCAAAAATATTTTCATTTGTGTTGCGAAGATGAAAGAAAGTCTTATGGGTTTGGAACGACCTGAGGGAGAGTAATTTATTCCACTGTTACTTGAGGGTAAGAAGATTTATTCCACTGTTATTTGATCAGTCAGAAAGCCTTTACTTTGCTCACTGAATTAAAAAAAAGGAAAAATCTGAGACTTTTTTTCAAAAAGGTCCATTTTCATTTTCACATTGATCTCTATGATTCAAATGGGCAATTTAGCAAAACCTTCACTAATTCTGGAGTAGAAATGGATTTGAAATATCCTCAGTGATATTTACCAAGGCATCATATTCTAACCTTTGGTCTCCCAGGCTCTCTGGAGTATGCGGTGAAAAGCTCTTTAAACACTTCCTTGTTCTTCGCCTGGATGGTCTCTTCCTTGTAAATGTGGTCAATCTGTGACTGCCGACAACCGAAAACCAAGATCATTGGGCATGCTTTGATTCCTGGTGAATTAAAACATGCCAAAATTACGTTAACTCAATAAAGCATGCCAAAGTATATTAATCATACATAATTATGCTAATTGCATACAAATTACTAATGAATCCTAAAATTATAAATAATTACAATTTTATATATATATATATATATATATATATATATATATATATATATATATATATATATATATATATATATATATATATATATATATATATTTAAAATTGTAAAAAAAAAAATATATATACACAAAATAAATAAATAAATAAATAACCTTTTTATTTCATTTTATTCTACAAAAAATTATGGACGGCCACTGCATTATAAATCAAATTAACCAAACAATCCCCTCCAGACAAAAGAAGCTTTTCTTTATCAGAACTGTAAATTTAGAAGCACAATTTAGACTTCGAAGCAATCGAAAGCCTACCCTTATTTTCAACATCATACAGTCTCTGCTGCCAGAAGCTTCTGAATGGTGCAATTCCAGTGCCTGGGCCAATTAGAATACACGGAACCTGGCTGTCTTTTGGCATACGGAACGTTGGAGCCCTGAAACACAAAATGCATCGTTTGATTTCATCAAATCCACAAGAAAACTACCCCTCAGCGGACATATTTGAGAAGTGTATAAACGCTTTACCCTCTGACAAAGCACGGCACCGTATCTTCTTCTTCCAAGCTGTTGAGCCAGGAGGAACACACTCCATGATGTACGGGACCCTCTCCATCTATCCGGAATAAACGCATAATCCTTAAACCTGACAGCCTCCGACACTGATCTAGCGCCTGGCAATTCAGGACCGCACAGGGCTTACATCACTTGCTTCAAATGGAGTGAAATTGCTATATTTTAACCGCCAATTACGCCATTATGCACATAATTACATGTTTACAATGCATTAAAATGTGGAAAAGAGATTAGATCACGGATTCGCTTTTGCGCATGTTAAAAAAAAGGCTTAACAGCAAATGAGCAGATCTAGAATTAATTTGATCTTTTAATTTTGATGTAGTCCCTATCTTTAAAATAAACAAGCAGTTATTAGATGAACACTCTAATACCTCAGACAATCAGCCTGGTCTATCTTCTGACAATACAGATTATTCACAATTCATTAGGCACTTGAGTCAAATTGCTAATTAAGTTCATAGTCTCTTATTAAGCACCCAATTATTCATACGATACTGCTGTTGGGGAAATGTGAGTTTTCAGGCCGTATGTCATTATAACTATTGAAAGTGAGAGGCTGTTTAGTGTGACACTCACAGTTTGAAATGAGTGACAAAGCAGCACTGGAAACGTTTAACACTGTGAAGTGGATTCCATTGGTTAAACATAACATCAGGTCCTGTTTACACATGCTTTGAACATCTGGTGTTAAAGTGATCAGCTGAGATACATCTGGTGTTAAAGTGATCAGCTGAGATACATCTGGTGTTAAAGTGATCAGCTGAGACACATTACTGTTGACACCTGGTACAAACATGCATCTCAAATGTGTTCCTGGTGACTAATAGTTTTCATCAAAAAGAGTCTCTGAAAGACTGCTTGAATCACTTATTTAATCAGTTTATCTCTATATATTGATATAAAAATGTTTTTAATATATATCAAATATTATATATTAATATATCATAATATATACTGTTTATTATACAATTTAATATGAGTTTGCTAAAGCCTGCTGTGTTCAGATCGGCCAAGATAACAAAATCTGCAATCTCAAGATATCTGAAAATGAACTCAAACATTTCTCATCATATTCATCCAAAATATATGGATGGAATATAAATGGAATTTTATGTAATATAATCAAATTAGACAAAAGCTGATGTAGAGTATATATACACACTGTACATCAACTATTGTTTTATTTATAATTTTAGAAGTAATTTTACATCTCACTCTAAAAATATCCTGTTGAATTTACGATAAAAACGGCAGCTTTGGTAAACCAAAATAATAATACTGGTGGTAAAACAGAAAACCACATGATGAATTAGATTTCATAGAGAGTGTATATAAATGTTCACAGTGTCATGGTATCAAAGACAAAAACACCATCAGTCAGTGCAACAGATGATACACTAATAACTAAATAACAGCTGGTTGGTTAGCGTTTTAACACCATGCCAGCTTGCTTTGCTATTTTCATGGTGAGTAACAAGTTAAAAATCTATAAAACAGCAATTTAAAAACCTACTGCATGTAAAGTTTTTAAAATTTGCTTTGTTTAAAAAAAAAAAAAAAAAAAGAAGGATTCCAAAATGTATTCTAAAGAGTTTGCAGAGTAACAATTTAATAATAGTTTAATAGATACTAGACTCTAGCATGAGGAGCATAGAGGTGGATCTTCATTGTATTATGTGTGATTCTTGAACACTCTATTAGGCATTGTGTATGTATAATCTGATCCCAGCTGGAAAGTAAAGTAAGGGATTTTTACAGTTTTTTTATTATTACTATACTAATATATATATATATATATATATATATATATATATATATATATATATATATATATATATATATACACATATACACACACACTTGCAAAAACAAACATTTGAAAGTTGTTTTTTTAAAGTAAAACATATAAATACACTTTATAAATAAAATATATTGCATTCAGTGCTAGAGAAATTTATGTTTAAAAATAATGCATTACAATATTGTGTTAATCCCCAAAAAAGTAACTAATCGTGTTACTTGTTATGCAAAGTAATGCATTACGTTACTTTTTCTCACCTTCGATGGGCTAACTTGTTATTTTTATATTAAAAAAACATTATTGGCAAATGTAAAGGCCTTTTTACACTAAAAGTGAAATGAACAAGCTCAGGCTGAAGGAAATGCAAATCCACGCCTGTACAGTAGAGGACGCAGCTCAAACAAACCTTTCAGCCGTGCTGCCATTCTAGATTGCATAAGAATAGGATGCAGGAGAAGAACAACAACACTCTAAATTTAGCAATAAAAAATGTGATGTTTATCTAAGTCAATTTTGCATATTAGTCTGGTTGAATTAGATCACTGGATGTCAACAACAAATCAGTCTGTCTACCCATCTATCTATCTGTCCATCTTTTTAGCTATCTACACTCTGTCTGTCTGTGAGATTAAATGCATAAAGTATATGTTGAAAACACTTTATTTTACAGTGTCCTTGTTACTGTTACGATGCAGCAAGGAAGAAGCGGAGAGAGAATCCAAATGCAAGCACTTTAATAAAACAAACAGGTAATCCAATGGACTCAGGACAGGAACACGGAACAGCTACCAGCAACATCAAAACAACGACCGACAAACAACAACTGAAGCACAGGGGTTTAAATACACAGGCAAACAAGCTAAACAAGATAACAAGGGGGCGGGGCTAATTAGAAACACCTGGAGAGACTAATAAACAAGAAAAACTACAAAGGACTACAAAACATAGCACAGAACAGGAATAAACAAAAGTCCAGACAAGACAAGGAAAACATAAGGCAGGAATCGTGACATAGCCCCCCACTTAAGGAGCGGATTCCAGACGCTCCTCATGAACAGTCCAGGAGGGAGGTGGAGCAGAGGCGGACCCGGGGGTGGGATGGAGGGCCAGACCCATGGAGCGGAAGAGGACCTGGAGACTGCGGCAGGACGGAAGGCCAGGATGGAGCAGGATGTGCAGGCGACCAGGGTGGAGCAGGCAGTTCAGGTGGCCAGGGCGAAGCAGACGACCCATCGGGCGGCCAGGGCGAAGCAGACGACCCATCGGGCGGCCAGGGCAAAGCAGACGACCCATCGGGCGGCCAGAACGAAGCAGACGACCCATCGGCCGGCCAGGGCGAAGCAGACGACCCATCGGGCAGCCAGGGCGAAGCAGACGACCCATCGGGCGGCCAGGGCGAAGCAGACGACCCATCGGGCGGCCAGGGCGAAGCAGACGACCCATCGGGCGGCCAGGGCGGTGAAGACACCTCGGGTGGCCAGGGCGGTGAAGACCCTTCGGGTGGCCAGGGCGGTGAAGACCAGGGCAAAGACGACCACTCGGGCGGCCAGGGCGGAGACGACCCCTCAGGCGGCCAGGGCGGTGAAGACCCTTCGGGGGGCCATGGCGGTGAGGCTCTTTCTGGTGGCCGTGGGCCCCTAAGTTGCCATGGCGAGGACCTACTGCCCCCCCAAAAAAATTTCTTAAGGGTAGTTACGGGGTCATAGGCAGGAGCAGTCACCAGCTCAGGAACAGACACCGGCTCAGGAACAGACACCGGCTCAGGCTCAGGAACAGACACCGGCTCAGGCTCAGGAACAGACACCGGCTCAGGCTCAGGAACAGACACCGGCTCAGGCTCAGGAACAGACACCGGCTCAGGCTCAGGAACAGACACCGGCTCAGGCTCAGGAACAGACACCGGCTCAGGCTCAGGAACAGACACCGGCTCAGGCTCAGGAACAGACACCGGCTCAGGCTCAGGAACAGACACCGGCTCAGGCTCAGGAACAGACACCGGCTCAGGCTCAGGAACAGACACCGGCTCAGGCTCAGGAACAGACACCGGCCCTGCTGAGCACTCAGGTTCAGCCGTGACTTGAACAGTCTCTGGATCGGCAGACGTGACTTGAACATCCCTGGATCGGCAGACGTGACTTGAACGGTCTCTGGATCGGCAGACGTGACTTGAACGGTCTCTGGATCGGCAGACGTGACTTGAACAGTCTCTGGATCGGCAGACGTGACTTGAACAGTCTCTGGATCGGCAGACGTGACTTGAACAGTCTCTGGATCGGCAGACGTGACTTGAACAGTCTCTGGATCGGCAGACGTGACTTGAACAGTCTCTGGATCGGCAGACGTGACTTGAACAGTCTCTGGATCGGCAGACGTGACTTGAACAGTCTCTGGATCGGCAGACGTAACTTGAACAGTCTCTGGATCGGCAGACGTGACTTGAACAGTCTCTGGATTGATAGGTAGCACAGGCAACGCCGGCAGGGCCAGGAGCTTGGGCGGCGCCGGCAGGGCCAGGAGCTTGGGCGGCGCCGGCAGGGCCAGGAGCTTGGGCGCCACCGGCAGGGCCAGGAGCTTGGGCGCCACCGGCAGGGCCAGGAATATGGAGACGGCCTCTGGGCTGACAAGAGGCTCAAAAATGACCTCCGGGCACTGTGGGACGCAGGAAGTCCTCTTCCTCCTCCTCCGTCTTCGAGAGCGAGAGGGCGCTGGACTGGACGGGACCAGCGGTGAGGGCTCTGGGCTGGACGGGACCAGCGGTGAGGGCTCTGGGCTGGACGGGACCAGCGGTGAGGGCTCTGGGCTGGACGGGACCAGCGGTGAGGGCTCTGGGCTGGACGGGACCAGCGGTGAAGCTGCTGGAAGCTTTGCTGAGACGTGGCGAGGCTCAGAAAGCTCTGCTGAGACGTGACGAGGCTCTGAAAGCTCTGCTGAGACGTGACGAGGCTCTGGAGGCTCAGGCATGTCGTGGTGAGGCTCAGGCATGTCGTGGTGAAGCTCAGGCATGTCGTGGTGAAGCTCAGGCATGTCGTGGTGAAGCTCAGGCATGTCGTGGTGAAGCTCAGGCATGTCGTGGTGAAGCTCAGGCATGTCGTGGTGAAGCTCCTCAGCCTTGTCCACCAAACCCACAGTAAAAGCTGAGCAGCTCAGTTGCAGGGCCGGGTCAATGTAAAACTCAAGAGTCCAGCTAGGGTCATGTAATGGCATTAAGGAGCTGAGCGGCTCAGATAGTCCTCCACGAAAAAATATCATGAGACATACCTCATCCATCCAGGTCAAGTGAGCCAGCTCCAAAAAGTCCATTACAAAGTCCTTAATGGGTCAATCTCCTTGACGGAGGCGCATAATTTGTGCTACTGGATTCATATTGTTGGTCGGTCGTTCTGTTACGATGCAGCAAGGAAGAAGCGGAGAGAGAATCCAAATGCAAGCACTTTAATAAAACAAACAGGTAATCCAATGGACTCAGGACCGGGACACGGAACAGCTACCAGCAACATCAAAACAACGACCGACAAACAACAACTGAAGCACAGGGGTTTAAATACACAGGCAAACAAGCTAAACAAGATAACAAGGGGGCGGGGCTAATTAGAAACACCTGGAGAGACTAATAAACAAGAAAAACTACAAAGGACTACAAAACATAGCACAGAACAGGAATAAACAAAAGTCCAGACAAGACAAGGAAAACATAAGGCAGGAATCGTGACAGTTACATGTTACATGTACTTACCATAGTAATAACAGTAAATGATGCATAATTACATGCAACTAACACTCAAGAAATCCTAATCCTACCCTATAGTAAGTACAAGTAGTTACTTAATATTACTCAGTACTTAAATATATAATTACACTGTAACAATGACACCTTAAAATAAAGTGTAACCTATATGTTTTATTTAACATTTGTCATTGCAGGTTGGTGTAAAATTCCGAGTTTGCATTTCACTGTTTTTATTTATTTTGAGGAATAGTGAATCTGTTTTTGTGCCAGTGAGATATAAATGCCTGCTCACATTTAGTCTAGAACTACAATAAACATGTTCACACACAGCGCACACAACGCCTCTGCACTTACTCACGCTTTCTCTCAATATGGGGACAGGAGAGGTGTAGGTCAATAAATGGGAAAACAAAGTAACTTGCATTATTTATTCGAAAAAGTAACACACATTTTCTTGTAAATTTAAAAGTAATGTGTCATTTACTCGTTACTTGAAAAAGTAATCTGATTATGTAACTCCTGTTACTTGTAATGCATTACCCCCCAACACTGATTGCATTACATATTTTCACCATATATGACAAGGTAACTTACAGCTAATCATAGCATTTGTATTTTTTTTTCTGTAAAAATTATAAGCTTTTTTTTTTTTACAGTGCTGATATGAAGCTGAAAGTGATGGGTTTTTTTTACCTTTGGGCCGATAGGACACCACTGCCACAGTGAGGTGGATCTCTCCTGGATGGAGGTCTGGAGAGGAGCTGATGGAGTAGTACCGTGGCTGTAGGAGGGGTAGCTGGGTCAAGAGAAGGGTGGAGGGGATCTGGAGGGACGGGAACTCCTCCAACACCTCCACTATGGTGGGGTTATTGTACCACTTCCACTCCTCATACTCCTGCAAACCCTGAGGAGACACCGAATGAAGCACATGACATCAACATGATGTTCTCAGTAGCTCTGGTTTGGCACATGAGCTCTGGATGAGTGGCAGTGAATGGGAAATGTTCAAAACATTCTGCAAGCCGTGAACTGACAGTAAGCGGCGAGTAAAAAAACTGTCAACGTTGTAATTTGCATAAAAGTGTTAGTCATGTGAGTGTAAAACAGCCAGAAAGAGCTTTTTCAGATCTCTCTTTTTAAAGAGAGAGTTCTGACACAATGTATTCACCATCATGTCACTCCTAGTTTACAGTATGTGATATTTCGAACATAAATGATTAATTAATATTCTTTTTTATACAATAAAAGTACTTTTTTACGGTCAAGCTACAAAAAAGGGACCAAAAACTTAGTTCATACAAACTACCATTATTGCCTTTTTTTTTTAGAAAAAAGGTGGATTGACAGAACTGAACACTGTGATTATAATTAACCTAGATGCAGAAAACTCACTGGCAAAGACAAGGGTTCTCAGAAAGTTTTTATATGAAACCGTTACTTTTATTCAGCAAGGATGCATTAAATATATTACATATTTTTACTGTATTTTTGATCAAATAAATGCAGCTTGGTGAGTATAAGAGACTTTCTCAAAAACATTCATAAATCTTTCCAACCCCAAATTTCGCTAGCGTATTCCAAATAAATGATCAAAATATACAGAAGTAAATTGTATGTTTATTTCAATCAGGCAGAGAGACACTCTGAGGAGTTGCCATCCTCATTGACGTGAACCCTTTGTCCTTCTCCTCTGGTTCACTCATTTGAACCAGAATGGATGACTCACTAACTAAGCAGCCATTTTTAGCAACACATCGAAAAATTGTTTCAGTGGGAAGCAATGAAAAAGAAACATTCCCTTGTCTTCGTGTTGACACTGAGAGGCATGTGTGAGAGAGCAAGGATAAAAAGGAAGTGGGGAGGAGGGGGTTGATTTTCAGAGGTAATAAGTTATCAAACTGAGAAAATTACTGCCGTTTTGAGGCGGAAAAGAAAGGGAAACATGTGGAGACGTGACACCTTTTGTCTTATATGGAAGAGATGTATGAAAATGGGTTTTAGATCATTACTGAGCTTTAGTATTGATGGAAATAAATGTCTTGCATGATAATTAGAGAAGCGCACAAGCGTGTGTGTGTGTGTGGAAATGCAGCATGCAGTGTTTTCTTACCTTGCTGAGCACCTCTAGTCTCTTTCTCTGTTTCTCATTAGTCACTAGAGGAGCAAACTGTTGCAATAGTTGAGGACTAGGAGGGGTGGTTATGTCCAGGAAGTATTTGAAAGCCTGATAGATGGTACAGGGTGGAATACGACTCTCATCCGTCCAGTTGCTTATCACACCTGCAGAAGATGAAGAGGTTCAGATTGGTTAAGAATCCAGATATGACCAAGTTTTTTTTTAATTTAATCCTAATTTAGGCCATGGTTCAGTGGCAGTGGTTTAGACTAGCAGCAGATACTTCACACTGAGTACTGCAATACTTAAACGGATAGTTCACCAAAAAATAATATTATAATAATACTCCCATGTTGTTCCAAACCTGTATGACTCTTTCTCCATACAGTAATAATATGAAGGCAATATGCATTGATATCAAGCTCCAAAAATAACAAAAACGCGCAATAAAAGTATGACATGTACACTGTATTTGACTCATATTAAGGTTTGTGCAAGGAAAACACTACAATTTAAGTCTTTATTTGCTGAAAACTTTGACACCTTCTGTGTCTCACTGACGACTAACTTAATGTGACATTCAGATATTCACAAATGCAAATGAGATTTGAGAGTTATGGTGAAGAGGAATATTTAAGCAAACAATGTCTTAAATTTGATCTTTTCCCCCCACACATTAAACTATTATATGCCTTCAGAGGACTTTTAATATAGCTTACAGGTAATTTGGACTTCTTTCATGGTGCTTTTTTTTATAATAATTTTTTGAGACCCAAAGCCTTTTCCATTTGTATTTCATAGAAGAAAGAACATCATATGGGGTAAGAAGGACATGTGGATGAGTAAATGATGACAGTTTTTATTTGTAAGTGAACTGTACCCTGATAATGTGTCCAAGGCACCTATTTTTGTTAAAATAACTATTTTGTACACAATAATGCAGGCTTCAATGAGACCACGTCTGTAATGATTGTCAGATCAAGGAGAAAGAGTTGCAGCAACCTCATATTCTGTAAAGGTCACTGGCCAGTTATCAGTCATCCTGACATATTTCTCAACAAGGAAGGGTGAAAAAACCACCAAGTGGCTTGAGAAAAAGTCCACCAGGCTCATGTTCTGGCTGGTCCCACATTAAACTCCAATGAACTGTGAGGCATTTTTAACTACTCATGAACTGTTTGAAGCCATTAACATTGAGTGGAAAAACAGTGACTCTTCTTCCTATAAAAAGCTGTCTATAAGTTGGGGAAGGCTATTCTGTGCTACAATTAAAGTTACTTTATTTAAAGTATTTGTGCAATTCTTGCTGATTTCCTGACCAGTGATTTTTGATTAAAATGGTTAAGAACATTTTTGGCTTGTCTAATTTTTTTTGGCACAGGTGTGTACTAGTTTCAATGCAAGACAACTGTAAAATAATAATACGTTTTCTCATGCACAGAGGCAAGCTAAATAACCTTATATGATGAGGAAAAACTTTAACAAAAGAGAACAAACAGAATGAAACGGATCTAATGGGAAAATGGGACAGCGCCTCTAGCACAAGAGATGAAACCCTAATAGATATGTGATTGAAAGCACATCATTTGGCATCAAAAATGTTTTTAATTCAGTCCGATTTGCAAGGGTATCAAAGAATAACGTGCCAGCATCAAAACCTTTCCCTGCGGGTAAGTTAATCCCAAAATTGTCTATCTATTCTAAAGATCTCTGACATGGATTATAATGAATACAAAGCAAACAAATCCTGCATTCATTCTTTAACATTATATGTAGATATTAAGTTGTCATGTGGTATCTAAATTATGTTTTACAATTGATTAATAATTTCAGACAACCGCAATTCAGTATGCAAACGTTACAGTGAGTGTTTACATGCACACTGCACTGATAACTACCAAGGATCAGCTTATTATAAAAAACCAACAATGCAAGAGAATTGCATTTACATGAAATTTATTATTTAATTTATTAATTGAATAAGCCATCATAATGCCAGTAAAGTTAAACCAAAACCACTTTTTGTCATTTTTAACTATTTAAAAAGATAAATTTACATGCATGCTTATTTTACACATTGTCAGGTTAAGTATAATGAGTGAATGAAAATATATACTGTAAATGATGTCAGCGCATACATTTAGAGGAGTGAATTGTATAATTTATAAACCCTCAGAATATACTACAGGATCTGTTTTAAGTATGGTATCCTGATGCATTTAAGTGTTAAGTGTTATTTGTAAGTGATATGATTAAAAGCTAGCTCACTCTCCAGTAAATGTGACATGATCAGCACTATAGACCAGGTTACCCTGATCCTTGGCTCATCATGAACACCAGAACACACTGTTCGGCAGACAATGGTATATTGAGAAAGCCTTTTTCTCTAACTAATGCTTGATTTATGGGGGCTGGCAGACTTATTTGGACTTATATGGTTATTTCAGATTATTTTTTTTGTAGATTCTGTTGTTTTCCATTAGTTACCAAAGCAGATGTTTGAAAGGCAAGTTATTTTGGAAAGTTAAGATGCTTTAAAGTTAGACTGTTATTCTAGAAATTTAATATAATTTTGTTACATTTTGGTTTAGTGTCAGATATTTGCATGTTTTTATTATGATAAGAATAAAACATATTTGCATGTATTTCATAGTTACCCAATGCTGTGTTTCTTTCCTCTAAGAACTCCACTTTCACAATTTGATTGACAGGTGGTGCATCTTCCAGTTTTTCGATAAGAGTTGTAACTAGATCTTCGTTGTTTCCGGGGAAAACGCCTAAATGGTCACCAGGCAAGTATTTCAGGTTCTCGTGGTTGTTGGCATCAAGACGCACAAATATAGTCAATCGGCTGATAGACGAAAGTGAGAAAACATTGTAATACGAAACAGTTGTAGTCATTATTTAAGAGATTATAAAAGATATATTCATACACAAATAGCAATTCGCTAAGCTTTTGCTAGAATAGGCTGAAATGAAGTGAAATTGCAAAGCATTTTATCTGCCATTTTTCTTCAAATAAATTGTTACATTTTACAGTAACATGATTAACAACTCAAGGCTTTCAAGGAAATAAAGAGAAATCTCAAGGCATAAAAGGAAATGTGCTTTTTCTTATTGATTTTTTTAACCTTTCAGGGTCTAATAAACGATTGCAACAATATAGCAATAGCATTTTATAATATTCTTTTGAAAAACTCAGTTTAAACTTATATATATATATATATATAATAAAAAAGAGCAATAGCTTCTCAGAAAATATGGCAGATGACAACAATTGCTAAGGAAGGATTGGGAACCAATTTATTAAGGCAAAACTCAGTCAAAGGTAATGTTAAAGACTTTTCATGACAATGTAATTCTGAGAAATTTCAAAAATGGAGAGAATATTATCAAAAACATACTTGGATCTGGCACTTTGTAGGTTCTGTCTCAGCAGAAATTTGGCCGCGTAAACTTTCTTCTTATGGATGCTGTAAAGTGCTGAGAGTGGATACAAAAAACAATCAATAGTTAAAAACGTGCTGCGTGAAATTAAGTCTATACAAAAGTCTAAATCAAAAGGCACAAAATTGAAATCATTTAGCGGTCCAACAACTTGATTTGCTATAAAACTCATGAAGGAGCCGACCCGCCGATTTCAAGGACTTTAGATGCAATAGTAAAAAAGTCTGTGAAATAGGAAATCAGATCTGAAAGCCCTAAATGCATTGTTTACACTTACATCAATTGAATAAGGAAGTGTTTACAATCCTCTGGGTAATGTTAACACGGCGCTGAGATAATCCGTATCAAGCTAATGAGCCACTAAAATGGCAGTCCCTTCAAGAGTCAGTTGGCATGCGTCATAAATCTTGAGGCAAATAAAAAGAGCTTTGCCATTCACAGGGGAAGACTTTAAGTATCATTTAATTTGATAAAAGCTTATTGGCTTTCTGAAATGAGTCATTCCTTAATAAATGGAAGGTACTAGAGCAGCAACGTACCTTGCGTTAGTGACGGTGCCTCCACCGTGTATGTCATCCGGAACTTGCTTTTCTTCCAGCTGCGATCGTTACAATTCAATGAATCGTTTGCTTTCTCGATATTAACATCGTCGCCCACACAGAAAACGTCACATGCCGCCTGGGACAAAAAGGATTAAAAAGAATCAAAACTTATTCTTGGCAACTTTTTATGATGTATCATGAGCTAAACCATATGTACAAGTGCAGTACAAGAAACATACACTGTAAATCTTTTTTTAGGCTTAAAAATGTCATAATAATAATAATAATAATAATAATAATAATAATATAAAAAACAATAAAATCTAAATTAAATGGTGTTTATTTAACCCTATAAAGCCTGACATGAAATAAATCAATTACAAAAATTTAATGGAAAAGGTCCATTTCAAGTTCCATAAAACAAAGTTTGCATGTGTGTTTTTTGTGGAGTATCATATTTAATGCATTATTTTATTTATCGTTCAAATAGTATGATATAGGAGAATATGTAGTTCACTTTCAAGGAAAAAAATGCCTAATTTTATTCAGAAGCCCAAACCCAAGCAAAAATATTCAATTCAGTGCAGTTGTGGATATTTATATGGCCAAAAAGTAGAATGAATACTTAATAGTTTATACTAAAAGGTCTTTCTAACTATAAGTTAATCCTAAGACTTAATATTCAACAATATTATTGATCTAAATGTACTAAAGCGGTTGTATGAACTGAGCTTTTATTTTTGCAGAACTGCTTAATAGATGATAAGAACTAATAATTGATGAACAGAACTGAATCAACTAACTTCAGCTGAACAACAGGCGAAATGCATAATTTTCCTGTTTATCACTGCAAAGCTGCTTTGAAACAATCTGTATTGTATAAAGCGCTATAGAAATGAAGGTGACTTGACATGACTTAAAGTATCTATCAATCAGAGGGCAGAAGGTATGCAAGTAAACAGGTTTTTAATAAAAGCTGATAATGTTAATCATTTAGAGGACTTAGAAATTCGCGTATTAAATATGATACAGTAGCCTTTAAATGGTTAAGTAAAAAAGGAATATGACTGAATCAACCAGACAACTAAATAGATCTTTGAAAGAATAACTGGCCCCCACATTTTTTCCATTATTTACTTTTGTTACAAAAATGCATGCAAAATTATTATTTTCTTCAAATAAATAATCATTGATTGTTAATGTCACGGTTTGGGTTTTGTTTCTTGTTCCTGGTTCTTGTCTGTCATGTGATCCCCTGTTCTAGTCATGTGATCTTGCCTTGTGTTCCCCTGTCTGTTGTGTCATTGGTTGATTGTTTAAATGTTCACAGGTGTCCCTTGTCTCGTTGTTAGTCCAGTATGTATTTAAGCCCTGTGTCTTGTTCAGTCTTTGTGAGTTCTTAATGTTGTGTTGTTGTACCTTGATGTTGGTGGTTCTGTTCCTGAGTCTTGTGCCCTAGCCAGAGTCTTTATGTAGTTTGAGTTTATTAAATAAAGTGTGCTGCAATTGGATCCTGCTTCCTCCTTGCTTCCACCTCATCATAACAGAAGAACTCACCGCCAATGGATCCAGCAGTTGTTAGCAACCAGGCCTTAAGGAAATTCCTATCATCTCTGTCTCAAGATGGCCAGCCCTTGGAGAGGTATGTGAGGGACTTTTTGGCGTGTTGTCATCTGGGAGCGCTAAATGACGCCCAGCTCGTGGACCTGTTTTGTAGCGGGCTGGATTGGCACATCGCTCAAGTGATGCCGGAGGATCATACTGGCTGGACCCTGAAAGGATTTGTTGATCTGGCCCTTTCCTTGGGCGGTTCGGCACTTGCAGAGCCTGAGTTTCCCCGCGTCACGCCAGTCAGCGGGTCTGACACCGGATCGGTCTATGGGCGTTCAGGGCTGATGTCCAGCTTGGCAGATTCCCCGCTAAGGTCCGTACGGTCTGCAAGGATCACCGTCCTGCCTGAATCTCGTCCCGTCAAACCAGTTCCAGAGCCCGTCCAGCCAGAGCCCGTCCAGCCAGAGCCCGTCCAGCCAGAGACCGTCCAGCCAGAGACCGTCCAGCCAGAGACCGTCCAGCCAGAGACCGTCCAGCCAGAGACCGTCCAGCCAGAGACCGTCCAGCCAGAGACCGTCCAGCCAGAGACCGTCCAGCCAGAGACCGTCCAGCCAGAGACCGTCCAGCCAGAGACCGTCCAGCCAGAGACCGTCCAGCCAGAGACCGTCCAGCCAGAGACCGTCCAGCCAGAGACCGTCCAGCCAGAGACCGTCCAGCCAGAGACCGTCCAGCCAGAGACCGTCCAGCCAGAGACCGTCCAGCCAGAGACCGTCCAGCCAGAGCTTCACGTCAGCCACGTCCAGCCAGAGCTTCACGTCAGCCACGTCCAGCCAGAGCTTCACGTCAGCCACGTCCAGCCAGAGCTTCACGTCAGCCACGTCCAGCCAGAGCTTCACGTCAGCCACGTCCAGCCAGAGCTTCACGTCAGCCACGTCCAGCCAGAGCTTCACGTCAGCCACGTCCAGCCAGAGCTTCACGTCAGCCACGTCCAGCCAGAGCTTCACGTCAGCCACGTCCAGCCAGAGCTTCACGTCAGCCACGTCCAGCCAGAGCTTCACGTCAGCCACGTCCAGCCAGAGCTTCACGTCAGCCACGTCCAGCCAGAGCTTCACGTCAGCCACGTCCAGCCAGAGCTTCACGTCAGCCACGTCCAGCCAGAGCTTCACGTCAGCCACGTCCAGCCAGAGCTTCACGTCAGCCACGTCCAGCCAGAGCTTCACGTCAGCCACGTCCAGCCAGAGCTTCACGTCAGCCACGTCCAGCCAGAGCTTCACGTCAGCCACGTCCAGCCAGAGCTTCACGTCAGCCACGTCCAGCCAGAGCTTCACGTCAGCCACGTCCAGCCAGAGCTTCACGTCAGCCACGTCCAGCCAGAGCTTCACGTCAGCCACGTCCAGCCAGAGCTTCACGTCAGCCACGTCCAGCCAGAGCTTCACGTCAGCCACGTCCAGCCAGAGCTTCACGTCAGCCACGTCCAGCCAGAGCTTCACGTCAGCCACGTCCAGCCAGAGCTTCACGTCAGCCACGTCCAGCCAGAGCTTCACGTCAGCCACGTCCAGCCAGAGCTTCACGTCAGCCACGTCCAGCCAGAGCTTCACGTCAGCCACGTCCAGCCAGAGCTTCACGTCAGCCACGTCCAGCCAGAGCTTCACGTCAGCCACGTCCAGCCAGAGCTTCACGTCAGCCACGTCCAGCCAGAGCTTCACGTCAGCCACGTCCAGCCAGAGCTTCACGTCAGCCACGTCCAGCCAGAGCTTCACGTCAGCCACGTCCAGCCAGAGCTTCACGTCAGCCACGTCCAGCCAGAGCTTCACGTCAGCCACGTCCAGCCAGAGCTTCACGTCAGCCACGTCCAGCCAGAGCTTCACGTCAGCCACGTCCAGCCAGAGCTTCACGTCAGCCACGTCCAGCCAGAGCTTCACGTCAGCCACGTCCAGCCAGAGCTTCACGTCAGCCACGTCCAGCCAGAGCTTCACGTCAGCCACGTCCAGCCAGAGCTTCACGTCAGCCACGTCCAGCCAGAGCTTCACGTCAGCCACGTCCAGCCAGAGCTTCACGTCAGCCACGTCCAGCCAGAGCCTGTTCAAGTCACGTCTGCCGATCCAGAGACGGTTCAAGTCACGTCTGCCGATCCAGAGACGGTTCAAGTCACGTCTGCCGATCCAGAGACGGTTCAAGTCACGTCTGCCGATCCAGAGACGGTTCAAGTCACGTCTGCCGATCCAGAGACGGTTCAAGTAACGTCTGCCGATCCAGAGACGGTTCAAGTCACGTCTGCCGATCCAGAGACGGTTCAAGTCACGTCTGCCGATCCAGAGACGGTTCAAGTCACGTCTGCCGATCCAGAGACGGTTCAAGTCACGTCTGCCGATCCAGAGACGGTTCAAGTCACGTCTGCCGATCCAGAGACGGTTCAAGTCACGTCTGCCGATCCAGAGACGGTTCAAGTCACGTCTGCCGATCCAGAGACGGTTCAAGTCACGTCTGCCGATCCAGAGACGGTTCAAGTCACTTCCTCCGAGCCGGTGTCTACGGACAAGATGGCTGAACCAGAGACGGTTCAAGTCACTTCTGCTGATCCAGAGATTGTTCATGTCACTTCCTCCAAGCCAGTGTCTACGGACAAGATGGCCGAACCAGAGACGGTTCAAGTCACTTCTGCTGATCCAGAGACTGTTCATGTCACTTCCTCCAAGCCAGTGTCTACGGACAAAATGGCCGCCTCCGAGCCAGTGTCTACGGACAAGATGGCCGAACCAGAGACTGTTCACATCACTACCTCCGAGCCAGTGTCTACGGACAAGATGGCCGCTTCTGAACCAGTGTCTACGGACAAGATGGCCGTCTCCGAGCCAGAGTCTGTTCCTGTTCCCGAGCCAGTGTGTGTGTTGTCTGTTCCTGAACCCGAGCCAGTGTGTGTGTTGTCTGTTTCTGAGCCCGAGCCAGTGAGTGTGTTGTCTGTTCCTGAGCCCGAGCCAGTGTGTGTGTTGTCTGTTCCTGAGCCCGAGCCAGTGTGTGTGTTGTCTGTTCCCGAGCCAGTGTGTGTGTTGTCTGTTCCCGTGCCAGTGTGTGTGTTGCCTGTTCCCGAGCCAGTGTGTGTGTTGCCTGTTCCCGAGCCAGTGTGTGTGTTGCCTGTTCCCGAGCCAGTGAGTGTGTTGTCTGTTCCCGAACCAGTGAGTGTGTTGTCTGTTCCCGAACCAGTGAGTGTGTTGTCTGTTCCCGAGCCAGTGTGTGTGTTGTCTGTTCCCGAACCAGTGAGTGTGTTGTCTGTTCCCGAGCCAGTGTGTGTGTTGTCTGTTCCCGAGCCAGTGAGTGTGTTGTCTGTTCCCGAACCAGTGAGTGTGTTGTTTGTTCCCGAGCCAGTGTGTGTGTTGTCTGTTCCCGAGCCAGTGAGTGTGTTGTCTGTTCCCGAGCCAGTGAGTGTGTTGTCTGTTCCCGAGCCAGTGAGTGTGTTGTCTGTTCCCGAGCCAGTGAGTGTGTTGTCTGTTCCCGAACCAGTGAGTGTGTTGTCTGTTCCCGAGCCAGTGAGTGTGTTGTCTGTTCCCGAGCCAGTGAGTGTGTTGTCTGTTCCCGAGCCAGTGAGTGTGTTGTCTGTTCCTGAGCCAGAGTCAGTGTGTGTGTTGTCTGCTGTTCCTGAGCCGGTGTCTGCTGTTCCTGAGCCGGTGTCTGCGCCGCCCTGGCCGCCCGAAGGACTGTCTTCTCCGCCCTGGCCGCCCGATGGACTGTCTTCTCCGCCCTGGCCGCCCGATGGACTGTCTTCACCGCCGTGGCCGCCCGAGGGGTCTTCACCGCCGTGGCCGCCCGAGGGGTCTTCACCGCCGTGGCCGCCCGAGGGGTCTTCACCGCCCTGGCCACCGCCTGCGCATCCTGCTCTGCCCTGGTCGCTCAAGAGCCAGGTCCACCCAGGCTCTGTGGCTCAGGCTCGCCATTCCTGTGTCCTGGTTCCTGGTCCCAGTGCGAGCCTGGCCCTCCGTCCCTCCCCCAAGACCGCCTCCACTCACCACCCTCCTGAACTTGTGTTTTTTTTGTTTTGATGGGCGTCGGGAGCCGCCCATAGAGGGGGGGCTATGTCACGGTTTGGGTTTTGTTTCTTGTTCCTGGTTCTTGTCTGTCATGTGATCCCCTGTTCTAGTCATGTGATCTTGCCTTGTGTTCCCCTGTCTGTTGTGTCATTGGTTGATTGTTTAAATGTTCACAGGTGTCCCTTGTCTCGTTGTTAGTCCAGTATGTATTTAAGCCCTGTGTCTTGTTCAGTCTTTGTGAGTTCTTAATGTTGTGTTGTTGTACCTTGATGTTGGTGGTTCTGTTCCTGAGTCTTGTGCCCTAGCCAGAGTCTTTATGTAGTTTGAGTTTATTAAATAAAGTGTGCTGCAATTGGATCCTGCTTCCTCCTTGCTTCCACCTCATCATAACAGTTAAGCCCCAAAAAAACATGATAAAAGTAGTCTATACGATACGACTTGTGCAGAAGCTCATACATTTTGGGTTGTTCCTCACACAAAGCTGTTGTAAGTAATTATTTAATGAAAACTTTAAATGTAACAACTGCAAATGTATCACATTCTTCAGTGTAGTTCTTTTTTTTTTTTAATCAAAAGCAATGATAAACAAAAACAAACAATACATGCATGGTAGTGACTGCAGCCCACAGTTTGCTTAGGGCAGTACCTTGAAGACCTTCTTGGCCCATGTTCTGAAGGATTCCTCTTGGCCGCAGAGTTCGTCTCCCTCTCCCATGCGCATAATTCGTTCCCCACCAAGCTCTTCGAACAGCGTGTCCACTGCGTGGGCAAACGCACAGAAGTGTGGGTATGCCCGAGAGCCAAGGCCAAACACAGAGAATCTGAATGGGAGAAGCGGAGTATTGAAAACACTTGAAGCACAAGAACACAAATAACAACAACAACACACACACACACACACACACACACACACACACACACACACACACACACACACACACACACACACACACACACACACACACACACACACACGTGTATTATAAGAGTGGGATGGTTGTGGACATCAGGCCAAAGGCTGTGAGCTTTGATCCTGAAACTATGAAAACAGGATGAAATTCAAGGCTAGAGTGGATGTTATGTTAAGCAAGCATGTGCACACACATGCAAAAAGTGTGAAATTTCTTTTGATTGCTTTAGGATGGAATTACTTTTCAAAACTACATTTCTTTTATGCTTTTTGTATTTTAGTTTTGAAGAAACTGATGAATTTAAATTAAGTGACAGACACCAGAAGAAACGCACACATGTACATAATAGGACAATGTCACCACAAAGTTGGATATATATAAAAATATATATAATTTATTTTGCCTATTTTTATGATATAAAGATAAATATGCCACAATGCAAAAATTAAAGAAAAATATCTATTAAAAAAATGTTTTGCATTAGAAAACACAATGAAGAATATTTCCCAAGAGAAAAATAAAAAAGATAATATAGGAAAAAAAAGTATATTCATTTTATGAAATGTAGGCCTATTTTAGGACCATTAAGAATTTTTGCTCTGCAACATTTTCCCTTAATAACGTAATAATTTGTGTAAATGATTTACTTTTTGAGTTATCAATTAAAGAATAAAAGTACAATAAAAATTCTCATGATCAATTAATACAATTTAAAAAATATAGAATAATTTTAACATTTCAGTAATGAGAATGTAATGGTGCTTAATTGGGCTTTTTAATGCAAAAATGTTTTTTTAATTGTGATGCATAATTCATCTAACATCCTAAAAAGCCTAAACCATTGTTTTGTCTCAAGATGCAAAACAGAAATGTTTTTTTTTTCTAAGGCATATTTATAAAAGCTCCTTAAATGTCGTAATTTAACTAAGGCCTAAACTTGGCTTAATCTAAGCCCTATCAGTAAAACCAGGCACATCAAATCTACAAAAATTCACATACATACACATACAGGCACCACAGTACCTGACATTAGCAAGTGGTCCAGTGCCCTCAAAGTTGGCTTTGGTTTCCGGTTCGTCGCTGGAGGATTTGCGGGTATCAGAATATGAAGAAACGCTGTTAAAACGCACTTTGTACGTCCTGAGAGAGAGAGAAAGAGAGAGATTTCTTTGTGCATTTATGTGAATGGTTTGATTGTATAGAGAAGAAATGCATGTTATGCGTAAATGTGTATGTCTGGTGCATATATGTTAGACTTTGTGTAGGTGTGTGAACTAAAACACTGAAAAAAAATTAATTATGGGAAAGCAGATTGGTAGGAGGATGAGAAGAAAATCACTCGCTTGCGTCTCCACTCGCACACACACACACACACACACACACACACACACACACACACACACACACACACACACACACACACACACAAAGACTCACTTTCTGTCCTCTACGCTGGTGGTGGGATGTCTCATCTCCATCAGAGCCGCACCGAATTTCTGTGGCACGGAAAAGGGGGGAAAGAGAAAAAGGAGAGAAGTTACTGGCCCTTCCCACGCATGTTCACAATCACAAATTCAACCAGAACCTGCCAGCATACTGCAGGTTCTCCATTGTACAGTGTATGTGTGAAGTCCTTCATCATCATGATGAGCAAATTCTGTTGTGTTGTGAAGTGTTGACAATTGGATTCAAAGCAGAAGAAAATGATTGATGTGCTCAGTCAAACACTAGCGCATTAAACCAAACTTGTACTTTAATAACTCACCTCTCCATTTTCAGGAGGGTCCCCATTGCCGAACGTGCTTGTCACCACTAAAACAAGAGTCTCGTGTTCCAAGTCAACTGTGTCATATTCATCCATGGACGTCACCTGCAAGATCATATAATGCCACATTATACACATCACATACATACACAATGCTTCCTCCACTAGACATGACCATTTTGATGCGATTGGTTTTTCTGTCTCATTTGTAAGCCAGGAGCAGAAGTTTGGCTATTAGATCAGCGTTCGGAGAGATTTTAGGCAAAGTTTTCGAGTGTGAAAAATGGGAGGCACGTTATCTCTTGATCCTGACGTACCGCCAAAAGGGGTGTAGCGGTAATGAACAGTTCGTACGGCGCCTAACAAGCAGCTAATGCCCCATGATACAATTACCAGAGTCGACGCATCAGTGCGTGTGGCAGGGCAAACGCCTTCAGTACATGCAGAAAGAGAGAGAAGCCTTATGTCTGCGTCATCTGTATGTAAATCACGTAATAACAAGCGCACATGAGCAAGATTGATTATTCTGCTAGATTATAAAAATAACTTTGCAATTCAATGCTATCCCAAGGCTAAACGCTTGGACTCAATACGCTTGTTTAAGATGTCACATAGCTTGGAGTGTAACGTGATCTTAACTTTACCTACAGATCAATGCCTGGGTGCAACGATTCTTGACATTTTATGGCACTGGAGCAAAAGAAAAAGTGGCAAAAGACATTTGCGTAAGCACTCGCATAGCACACTTTGCTGTGAAAATGGCTCTCTCACTCTGCAATCTGTAGCCTCGGATTGGAAGAAAGATTTTGGTTATGTGGATATACAAAGGGGATGTGTGGATATACATGTCTTGCATCAAATATTCTTTGTCATTTCGTTTACATCAATGTTTACGTGCAAATCCACTGGAGGGATTGAATTTGAATGAATGGGAAGGGTTTTAAGAATCAAACACAGATGTCAATCTATTATGTGCGGTTCAATAAGCCTGTCCTTCTTACCTTGGCATCAAACGCGTGCTTGAAAATCTCACAGAGCGTTTTTGCATAGTCCTGCGATTTCCCAGTTTCTGTGGCGAATAAGATGGTTGCTTTGACTCTCTTGGCCATGGCCTGCCCCATGAGTTTGGCAGAGAATTTCACAGCCCTGCAAGTCACACACAAACATGTAATTTGCAGATATTTCAATATCAATATCTCATTGCTATATATAGCGCTTTATGCAATATAGATTATTTCAAAGAAAATAACAGAATCAGAATATTATCTCCTAGCAAGAGTTTAAAGGGATAGTTCACCCAAAAATGAAAATTCTGTCAGTATTTACTCACCCTCATGTTGTTCCAACCCCGTAAGACCTTCATTCATCTTCGGAACACGAATTAAGATATTTTTGATTAAATCTGAGAGCTGGATCACTCCTCCATAGTCCATAGGCTTCAAAAGGATTGAAACTTGCCGGCCTCGAAAAGTTATTAAAGACATCGTTAAAATAGTGCAAGTGACTACAGTGGCTCAATCTTAAGTTTATCAAGCGACGAGAATACTTTTTGTGCGCAAAAAACAACAAAATAACGACTTTATTTCAACTATACATTTCCTTCTCTGTTGGCCTCTAGTCAGTTAACTTAGTGTAAATGGCGTAGAGCTACGTCACACGTAGGCTCACTATTGGCCGACGTTGGTTATGTGTGTGATGCGTGTGATGTACAACAACAGAAGCTCTACGCTTTTACACTAGTGAACTGACTCGAGGCCCACAGAGAAGGACATGAATAGTTGAAATAAAGTCGTTATTTTAGTTTTTTGCGCACAAAAAGTATTCTCGTCGTTTGATAAACTTAAGATTGAGCCACTGTAGTCACTTGGACTATTTTAACGATGTCTGTAATAACTTTTCGGGGCCTGCAAGTTCAATCCCTGAAGAAGCCTATGGAGGAGTGATCCAGCTCTCAGATTTAATCAAAAATATCTTAATTCGTGTTCCGAAGATGAACGAAGGTCTTACGGGGTTGGAACAACATGAGGGTGAGTAAATACTGACAGAATTTTCATTTTTGGGTGAACTATCCCTTTAACACACTGACAGACACTTTCCCCTTATTTCCAAGACCACACAATCACATAAATGTAGTTAGTTATATCCTGCGGGCAATTACTGTAATAGCACAGAGGCTGAACATTAAAAAGAGAAGCAGAAGGAAACCTGATTACACCCGAGTGTGATTCAGTGAGTTAAACTCACACAATTCTCAGGCATTCCCGCATTATTGTAAGAAAAATACACTGGGAGGCACTCTTAAAATGATGCCATTAACACAACCACTTGCTGAAGTTTCCGAGCTATGGGTAAAACATACAACAAAAGGTTGGCAAAGGTTTGGAGCGCTGCAGAAGGTCGGCCTCGGAAGCATTATACAGGTTTAACTCAACATACACTTTGCGCTCAAGACAAAAACAATCTGTGCATAGGTCTTGAGCTCTTCACCCACTCACTTGGCAAGTTTCTTGAATCCAATCGCTCTTTTCTTTGTGGGTGTTCCATTCACTCCTTTCCACACGTGAGTGTTCCATGGGTCAGACTGGAGAGTGAGAGAGAGAGAAAGAGAGAGAGAGAGAGAGAGAGTGAGATAGCAGCAGAGCTCTTTTCAGGTATGAGCACAACAGGCTAATTGTAATAATACAAGAAAAGAGTCATAAAAAACCCTGGAACAAGTTTGTATTTTTCAATGTCCGGATGCCAATGGGTTATTTTTAATGGGTTTTTGGTTAAATGCCTGAATAAGGTCTGCGGTTCACTCAAACTCAAGATATTTTGACATTTTATTCCACAACATAAAAAACATCAGTAAAACCCCACTCATGATTTTTTTTAAGCTTTCATGTATCTTGAAAACAAGTGGCTAAATGGGACAGAGGTTGGCGAGAAATAAAACATCATCACGCCGAACAGGTAAACTCATCTACTCTAATAATCCACTATTACAGCCTTATTGTGTTTATACTCACAGTCTTGCAAACTATTCTAACTCAAACTTTCCAAGATGTCGATTTTAAACAAAGATTGAAAGAGTTGTTGGAAGCTTAGTGGCGGAGATGTTGAAGTCATGTGACAGTACCGTAGTTTGTTTATAGCAAAACATTAGCTACTTCCGGTAGTATTTAGGCTTTAAGATTCATAAAAGTTGTGTTCATTTGTGAATATTATCTTGATGAACAGAACGTGTAAGAATCATACACTTTTGATTTAAACGTCAGTTTTACCATATCAATTCAAACCTGAGTCAGTGTATGCAAAGTGAATTTGCTGTTGGAGCGCAGAAAACAGCGTCTTCCTGACATGTTGACAACACAAAGCAATCTCTTCAAGGCCTCAGCTACAACTACAGTGTTTGGAAGGTCAAATTAGACGTTGTTCAAGGGCAGCCAATGAAAACCATAGGCTGGCATTATGCAAATATGTTACAAACCTACGTAGGTTCGAGGACGAAGAAAGACTAGAATTACTGATGACTCGTATCAGACAGTTCGGAATCAGTTCTTTCTTTTGCAGACATTTTACATTCACAAAAAACTATATTACTCACTACATGAAAGGTAATATCCAAAATAGGAGGAAATTTAAGGCTTATGTTACGTATGATTTTACTAACAAACAATCAAAATATTGCTATGACTTCAACTTAAACTGGCCAAGAGACTTACCTGGTACTCAAAGGAAGGTGTTAGGCGATAGTTGAGCATTTCCTGATGGAAAACAGGTGTAATGCTGCCTGACATTGGTGGTACTATCCAAACCCAGTCACCCGGGCAGCCTCCCCTCACTCTGTACTCATTCTCCATGTGCTTCATGAAGGACTCAGTGGCCGAGTGATGGTCTACTATGGTAACCTTTGACATCTATAAAGGAAAAATTGGAAAGAGTGAGGCTGCTTACAAAAAAACAGCTCTGAAAAAGCTAAAACTAAGGTTAAATAAAATGTGCAATGACTTCAGCTGAATACTGGCACTATTGTCTTTTTAGAGCTGCTTTACAGCAGAATTGAACTCTGTGCATATTAATGATCATTATGTTCATGACTATCACTGCAAATCTGCTTTGAAACAACCTGTATTGTATAAAGTACTATGCAAATAAAGGTGACTTGAATCAACCAGTATGGTATTTCTGTTTAAATTGGTTATCTAATCTCATGCAAAAACACAACATAATTCTGACCAACAAGGTAAAAACGGATTCTTAAAATGAAGAAAATACAGAGGTACATGTTAGTTTTTGGGTTTTGAAAAGTATATATAATATACAATTATCAGAGGTTTTGTCATAGAATCATGAAGTAAAATGCAATAAAATGTCAATGCTTGACAAAGGAAATATCCATAATATTGCTCAATCCCAAAGTGATGCAGTACAAACAGCAATAATGCCCATAATTGTGTGCTTTCGTGGACATGGTTATTTTCAAATGCGTTTTAGATAGCTTGTAATGCTTAATGCAGCATGTTGACGCAAGTCAATACAACCTGCTATTAAATCCTCAGATTGGCGTGTACTGCAGCAATTCTAATTTTCCAAGTAGATTTAATTGTTATCTGTCATTGTTTTGACTCCATCCGCAATTATGAAATATTAAGAAACCGAACAAGGCTACTTACTAACATCTAATTAGTTTATCAGAGTTAAAACCGTGCAGTAAAAGCCTTTTTAGCAAGGAATAAGGACTTGTGGGTAAACAAACTGCAGGGGGTGTGTGATAAATATCAATAAACATGCTCCTTCAGTCACAGGAGCTTTCAGTTAAATGTCCAAGGTTCTTAACTCCAATAAATAGAACAGAAGGGATTCAGCCTTTTGATTTGTGAAAACCAGTTGATGTTTTGTCTGCTCGCACGAGTCTGTATGAATGCTGTATAAATGCGAACGCAGGGATTTGTTTGTAGCCCCTTGGGGAAGCTGTGTAAAGAGATGGACTGAAAAAATGTGATACTGGCAAATATAAATTAACGTGACTGAAAATAAGAATGAGTGTAAGATTACATGATGGTGAACCTCACAAAGCCAGTCAAAAACATTTATGGGTTGTGTTTGACAACAAAATCAAAAGAAAAAAGTTAATTAGAAATGATATTTTGTATAAAGACAATAAGGTCTATTTTTAGGGGCTTTTTACGTTGAGACGTTATATACATGACATGTTTTTACAAAGTAAAACATTTAAATTGCGGTAGTATTTCCTGTAAATTATACTGTTTTTTTTACTATATAGATAGACAGATATATATATATACTGTATATGTGTATATGTAAGTGTGTGTGTGTGTGTGTGTGTGTGTGTGTGTGTGTGTGTGTGTGTGTGTGTGTGTGTGTGTGTGTGTGTGTGTGTGTGTGTGTGTGTGTGTGTGTGTGTGTGTGTGTGTAATTTAGTATCATTGAAATATTGAGATACTAGTTATATTAATATTTTTAATCATTTTTAATTTTTCTATTTTAATTTTTCATATTAACTTTGTTGTGTATTTGAATTTTTTTTAAAGATATCTATTTAAATTGTATTAATTTTTATTTCAGTTTCAGATTTAGTTGTTTTAGTACATCAAGAAAGAGCCACAATGTCCAAACTATAAATGATACTAAAATAGGCTGTATTTCTTTATGATTTTAAATATGATTCTGACGTGTTTTCATAAGTTTCATCTATCCATGTGTGTTCTTCCTACCTGGAAGCTATAAAGGACTGCGATGTTGATCTCCACCAGTGCCTGGTCCTTCCACAGGGATGAAGTCTTCCTCGTGTCCAGCCCCATCATTGTAGCTACTTCCTGAAATGGAGGGAATTAATCATACTGTACAGGGAGACTATTCATACTGTATTCTCTCTGGATCTGAACCGAGGTTAATAGAACTGCCACTCGTGATCTGCGTCTATAGATCTGGAAAACTCTAAAAATACATTTCCAGTAATTTTTATAATATAAAAATAAATACTCGAATATAATTCTAATCATATAAAAAAAAGAAAATCTTTAATCATTCACTCAATTTCATGTTATTCCACACCTGAAAATCAATATGTTTTTATATTTGTCTCCAAAACTAATTTATAAAAATGTAAGAATCAGACTTCAGATCAAAAGTTTAAGATCATGAGAAATACATATTCATGTCAAGTGTGTCCAAAGTTTTGACTGGAAATGTATTTTTAGAGTTTTCCAGATCTATAGACGCAGATCACGAGTGGCAGTTCTACTATTTTTTTAATTGCTCTCTGTAATTTAAGCAGATTTGAATTAACAAGCATGCTGTTTTCATTCATCAAGATTATTCAGTTTTACAATCTCTCTTCCACATTTCCATTGTATTATGAAATAACACAAATTATGTGGTAAACAGTTGGTATGGTATTGGCTCATTATCTTTTAGAATTTATTTCATAATATAATGGAAATGTGGAAGAGAGATTGTAAAACTGAACAATCTTGATGAATGAAAACAGCATGTTTGTTAATTCAAATCTGCTTAAATTACAGAGAGCAATTAAAAAAATGATAAACAATGTGCAATATACCATATAATTAACTTAATCCATTAAAATGAATGATAAAACACAAACATTTCTTTCCTAATTTCCTGCTAGGGTACAATATCTAATTCATATGAATGTTAATGAACAGATGTAATGCAGTTTGGGTTCAAAAGTGTGATTTTTTGAGACATTCTTAGTGGTGCAGAGGTGATTTATGGGTGTCTGGTATGATACCTCAAGTATGTTGTATCGAGAGCTGTCGCAGAAGTCTCTGACACCGATCTCGGTCCCCATGTACCAGCCGCTGAAGGGGCAGGCGGTGAACTCCAGTCCTCCGATCTCTAACAGCATGCTTGACACAGCAGGAAGGCCGTACCACTTTAGATTCAGCTCCTTAAACCATTCAAACCTAGACAGACAGTCAGGAGGGTGGACAATATTAAACCCAGCACAGAGAGAAAAGTTACATGCAGCGAAAGGTTCTTAGGGTTTATTTGCATAACATAATGCAGTCAACAGAATATCTTGGCATATGCAGATGTACACCATTAAGCTTGGAGAGTATACCATTTAGAGTTCTCATCATAATTTCTCTGTAAGCAAATGCAAAAACATAGTAAGCACTGCCAAAACTGTCATTATCTCTAAACCAGGACCTGCAGGTGTCTCAGGTGTTGCGCTAAAAGGCAAATTCCACCTGTCTGATATAAATGCAGAATGGCTGATCTATCCAGAAGTATTCACACAATTATTGCGTTAAATATTGAAGTTAGAGTACATTGTCACAGCATATTACCAGCAATTTTCTCACAAACAAAACCATATGCAAATGCATCTCCTCCATTTAGGTATGTTTGTTTGGCTGGTCAATTCTTTGAGCGTTTTGGGGGAAACTGTCAATAATGGGCATTATATCAATGCAAACGTTGCGTGCTGTAAATTCTAACTTTCTCGTAATGGTAGTATTTCTACCAGCGCTTCAGATTTCCTTAGAATGTTTGATTTGAGTGCATTTGACTTTATAATGTCAAAATTGCTCGCATATAAAAACCTCCCACACATTTTAAATCACTGCAACATTGCGGGTATAAAACAAGCATATTTTAAACTAACTTTATAAACACTTTTTGATTCCCTGAAGAACCTTTCAGTGATCAGTTCTTAAAAGAACAATCTTTCTCTTAGTGTGAAGAAAATTATATGAAGAACCTTTTTCCACAATGAAAAGGTTCCATATATGCTAAAGGTTCTTCATTAAACCCTAAATGCCAATAAAGAACTTTTATTTTGAAGTTTTTTATGAGAAGTTTAACTTCATCTGCATGACTTATGAGATTTAGAACTATGTCATACAGAGCATCTCAAGACCCAAGTATTTGATCACCTCTGACACACATCAGGGTCTAATTGACAGCATTAAACAATCAAACTGAGGCAGGATCTGGAAAAAGGGCAAGTTTTATGCCAAATTAGCCCACGTTCCTGAATATACGCACATAAGAGGCACTCTCTCAGCTTGAGTTCTCTGTTGCTATGCATCTTGAAGCTCTGCACATTACAGCCTCTATGATTTGTGATTTCCCTTTGGTATGTACTGTATGACACATTATCATATTCTGGGTTTATGGACATTTTGAAGTAATCAAAATAAACTGAAGTAATTCATCAATGTTTTCCTACACAACAATGTTCCTACATGTGTTTGATGACCATCAAACAGACTGACCCCCCCAAAAACTCTGCAATATGATTGGTTCATCTTACTTTGGATGTAAGATGGGAACCTCAAGTACAAGATCATCAGGAATCTCAAAAAGCTCAGGATCATTCCCATTGGCTTGGAGAAGAAGGGGCAAAACATCAAACCGGCTTTTTGGAGCTTTCCATCCTTGCTGTATACAGATCTGCAAGTCAAAAACAAATAAGAACAGAACTTCTATCGGACCATCTAACAGAGTAACAAGATGAATTCCTGCTGGAAAATCCAAGATTAAAACTGTCAACTGTGGTCATTGGCGGGTAGACCATCTTGAACCAGCAACAAACCAGCTATCAGTTGGTCCTACGGTAGTCAAGCTGGTTTTTGGAACATATTGGTTGTTCACCGAAGTAATGGCCATCTTGGACCAGCTAATAATTTGTTTAGCTCCAAATGTTCCAAAATACAGATTGCACCGCCATAAAACAACTCAAACACAACTAAAAATAAATAAATAATAAATGGAATAAATCCCAATAATGATAAGAAATACCCATGATGCCACAAAAAAGTATTGTATGTATCAGTTTGACTCTTTATTCTTGTTTGTACTGGTAACATGCTTCAATCAATATGTCAGTAGGAAGCTTTTGTGATGCCTGTGACAATCAAAGCTATTGCAGTATAGCTTCCCATCTCACCTCTGTAAGCTCCACGGAAGCTGGATCTCCAAGAATTGATCCATCAGGCTGCTTGTAGCCTGCGTACCGGATCAACTGGTTGTTCCACACCCGGAAGTCATGATTCACGTCTGTCCTCTGGGGGAAGATGGTAATAGCCGATCTACACATCAGAAACAATAGAGCATTGGGGTAATGCTGAGATCCCTCTAGTGGATTTACAGTTCTAAACCTCTAATTCATGCAGTTTTACAGACTCCATTAAAATGTATTTACAGATATGTCAATGTTTATAACATCCTAATGTCTTCATGCCTTATAGTTGGATTTAGCAAATTAGAGCTGGGCATTAATATAGTTTACATTTTGTGTATGAGGGTAAATTTGTAATGTTTGTATGTATGTGCGTAACGGAGGCAAGCTAGTAAGAGCTTTGTGGGTAAACCTCACTCCCCTGATCTTAAGAGGCGCACTAGCGACAGACACTAGAGGATGCAGTCTTAAGAGTCCTTGTTAGTGTGCCCACCTCCCATGACAGAAACGCTGCTTTGAATCCTGCCCGGGGGTTTAATTGGTGCCGTGACCCAGATGGGAGTGAGGTTTAGGAGAGTAGAACGAGAGGAGTTTCATGTGGGTAAAGTTGGACATGCTTATATATCCAACTTTATATAAAAAAGCGTGCGATGATATAGTTTAAATTTTGTGACAGCAGAAACAAATCATGCAGACGAGATTTGCTATATAGTGAATATAGCTTTACATGAGTATACTGTATGTATGCGGACAACATTGGATGTACTACATATCCAACTTTAAATAGCTTTATACTCCTGTTAGCTTTGTGGTCATACTAATGCACTTCACAACGAAGACTTTCACAGTAATTCTCTTCTGGAAAATTTATTGATAATTATTTTTTTAGGATGGACATTTTAAAAAAAATTCCATCAAAATGCTGCTATTGAGATAAACAGGAATGCTAATAAATACTGCTTTTCAGATAACGAACTGAAAAACAAAAATCTGGTTTGCGAGCAAATTTCCTAGCTAACAGAGTACTGGAAGACCATCCTAAAGACTAAACTAAGACCAAAACATTTAACTGTACTATACTATAGTTTGATATATTAGCAGGATAATGTATAAATCAGCTTTACCAGGGTTCGCAAAATGTCAAAATCGCTGGTAGCCCTTCGGGCATGCACTCTTCAAATTTTGGTAGCCCAAAATTAATTTTACTATCCCAAATAAAAAGACAAAAAAGATTTTTAATGTAGAAAATTGGTTAGGAGTCAAAACATCAATCAAAAACACAAATATCAACAAGTGCAAAGCTCCGTTGTTTTAAAGTCTGACAGCGCTAAAAAATTTAATTTTCTGATGGAATAATTCACATATTGAAATGTAGCAATAAATAATAATAATAACAATACCAGACTTTGAGGCAAGTAAATGGTGCTCAAATGATTTTATGCGGTTTATAGCAGAATATATGATGGTCAAATTTATGTAGCGCTTTTTACCATTCAGAATTTTTTGATTTAAAGCAGCTTTACAGTGATAGTGTGTTAGCTCATGGATTCAAAAATTCTGACACACAAAGGAAAGCATTCATGTGAAAGTGGAGCATGGATACAGTGTTCTCTTGTGGCTCACGCAGTCTTCATTTGGACGTTCGCTTCAATCTATCGCCGTTGCGGAGGAGACTATTCATTCCGGTGAAATCACAAAACAAAATGCACACAAACGTGTCCCTGCTTGATATCTACTGTAACCACTGATGAACATATTCGGTTTTGATGAAAGAGAGAGAAAAAAAATCTATAAGTGTGCAGATTAGAACCCAGAACCTCTGAAACACCTGGCAAAAGTTTTAACCACAAGACCATTAAGGTACACGAGCACAATCCCTGATCTATGCATTTATTCACATGAAAATTCCTGGCACTAACAACATTAGTAAATCTCATTAAAAGAGCTCATCACTGCTGAAAATACATGGCATTGACGTCACTTTGGGGCTCAAACAGTGTTGAGGTGCCTTTACTTGTTTACTGACTTCAACAGTATGCTAAGAGCGCAAAGTGTCAGTCCAACTAATCTAAATAACAAGTTCCGTCACTCTCGAAATACGACTCTGGAGAAAATTTGGGTCACCAGTCTGTTTGCAAAAGCGCAGAGAAGCTTTTTCTTGCCGAAAGAGAAAGTGCCTTGATTTGTTTATGTGCAGAAAAAGAGTGTAGGAGACCTGACGTTTATTCTGTCAGGTCTTGATGATGTAAGAAGCAAGCGTGGGGGCTTTTGCCTGTATAACAGCGTTTCCTGTAATCTTGTTTTAATTTTCCCTTTTCCTCGCCCCTCTCTCTCACTCTCCCGGGCTCTAATCATTCTGATAGACTGACGCTAATTAAACAGAACAGAGAGTAAGTGTCGTGTATGATTAGCTTTGTAACGTGGCAGCAGTGCCAGCGCTCGGCAATGCTGTGGCAGGTGCTGAACTAAGGGCTGTGGAACAAGGTGACAAAGAGAGAATGGGAACACACACTTTGACAGGGAAGGAGGCAAGTCGCAGAGAAAAGGAGATGCAGAAAAAAGACAGGAAGAGAAAGGAGCTGGTGAAAAACGACCACACTAACCTGAGGTTTCCTTTGTTGGTGGCATATTTGATGTGGTTGCAGATGTAATTAAACATTCCGTGAGCGGTTGTGCAGTCTCGAGCGTCGAACACCTCGGTGAAGAAAATTATATTTTTAGGACACTTCTTCAAGGATCCAAGGATCTTGGACGAGAAATAAAAACCAGCTCAATACCTGTAATTTGGACCACTGGATCCGTCCCACACAGCGAGCTGCATTTCTCCATGCGTGTTTGGCCCCATAGATTAGCTCTGTGTCTTTCAACTGATATGTTCCAGAAGTTTCAATCTCTTTTTTGACCTCTTCTAGCCGGTCAACATGAGCCTTTGAGCCGCATCTGTTCAGACAAAACCCAAACAATTAGAGGTGCATTTATAAGAAAATTATTACGAAAAACAAGGAAAGTTATGTAGCATAAAAAATAAATAAATACAATAAAAAAAAAATCAGTATTTTTTTTTTTTTTTTGAAAAATATCGAAAAATCCCTAAAACAAGATGAGATATAGTAGAGATATTTGTTTTCGGATAGTATATCTTGAAATAAGTTTGGCAATTGTAAAGCAAATATATATATATACATATACAGTATATATACAGTATATGTGTATGTGTGCTGTGCATAAAAATGTTTACATATTTGTATGTATTAAATGGAAGTTGTTTTCCTACCTTTTGATTGATGTGAAGTACTGATCAATGAAATCTGTTGCAAGTGGTAGCAGTTCGTCTTTTCTTCGGACTTCGTCTGGTTTGCGACTGAGCTGGTTTGGCGTCATAATAGAGCCTATACAAACACGCTCGGTGCAGATCGGAACCTGCTAATAAAAAGCAACTAGTACAATAAGAAAACTGAGTTTGCAAATTCAAACATGCTACATCACTCATTGAAATTTGCTACAGATTGTATTGTGCCTGTCTCACACATATTGTGTCCATAGGTGTTTAACTGCAACAGAAGGCAGAAGTTGAGACGCCTTTTCTGCAGTGCATTTAATTACCACCATAAATAATAAAAAAGTTACATAAGAAGGGGCAGCAAATTTGCATCCAAATGGTATTATTTACATACACAGGTTGTTTTTCCAAGTTTTAAGTTGCTGCCTTTATTTTAAAAAATATTAATAATGCGTCCATGTATATATTTCAATTAGGGCAACTCTCGAAATAGTTTTATCATGTTAATGAATATGGCAATAAATGTGGTCTTGGTGGACTATATCTGATATGCTGCTGCTGCTGAACGAGTACAGACTTTCTACCATAGATACACAGACAAGCTGCTGTGAGCATGTAAGATATGCTGCTGCTGCCTAAATAGAGATATATAAATCCCATAGCAGATGTAGGCAAGTGGAGCTAGGGGAGGTGGAGGGGTTCAGAGGAACTCTGATAGCGCGCAGCAGGATTAGTTTATAGCAAACAATGAACCAGACTTAAATGTTGAGCAAGCAATCTCATTGGCTGCAGGGTAAGCAGGGTGTGGTAATGATGTGATTGCTTACAGATTGCATGTAATGGAGCTATCAGCCTGCGCCCTCTAGAGTTTCATGACTCTAATATACAAAATAAGTCTTAATTGATAATCTGGTAGTAAAATAGGTACATTTTTGCAGTTTTGCAAAAATGTCGTAAGGAACACATTCACATTTTTCACATTCAGTACAAACATTGCAATTTGTTAAAATGGTTACAGAAATGAAAAAGGCGAATGTTATGTTGCGCACATGTTGCAAAACGTAGCAATCGTGCAATGGGACCCTTTTAAGACAGTGAATATGTATCATATTCTAATCAAATATTGGGCATGTGAAACAAAGCAAACTACAGCATTTATTGTACATGTGTTTCATGAGCATGCTAGTTAAAAATGTATGAAAAACATATGACATAAACATATAAGTGATAAGTGACAGGCTTCATTAGAGCTTGATAAGAAGAAGCAAAGAGACAAACGGAAGTCGCTCATTGCCTTGAGGAAAATACTCATATGGTCACTATAATAAGAAGTGCACTGTCACTTTCTGTAGCTGCTAATGTGTTCACTGGATTAGGGGTGGAAAGACAGAGCCGAAAAATAATAACAAGCCTGTCCAAGCTAGTGCTGTTTAATTAAGGACTGACTTATTTTTATGTCCCACATTGCCCTTTCAGTCTGGTGAAGCATTTAAACCATTGACCCATAACGTTCAACAGTTTCAGAGTAACCAGCCCAAAATAACCAAAGTCCCTTTAAAGCAAGTCAGTTCACTAGGTGACCAACTTGGTAACACCCTCACACTTACTGTAGAACGCACGTCATAAACAAAAATTAGTAGTTCAACCAAAACAAACAAAGAACAAGAACAAAATGCATGGTGTCTACCAAATATTAATTAATGTGCATAAAGCAAACCACAAATGCTAGGTTATTAGTTTTACAAGAATGCACTATAAGATCTAACCTTAATATTATTGAAATAATGTACAGTGCTGAGATGAAAAAAAATGATGTAAAATGGTTCACTAACCACAATAGAAGGTTCATTAAAGGGGTCCTATTATGCCCTTTTACGAAATCTTGATTTTGTTTTTGGGTTGTATAAGAATATGTTTCATGCTTCATTGTTCAAAAAACAAATTATTCACAAAGTATACATTATACATTATAACACACCTCTCCTTCCGAAATACGAAATATTCATGTGATTGGCAGCTTAGCACGTTCGAGAAATATCCCACCCCTCCATAACTGCGAGTTCTGCTCTGGTGTAAATAATTAAGGATGGCGTCAATTTCAAACCAATTTCAGTCCGATTCAGACCCCAACAATGTTAACGAACAAGAGGATTGTGCATCAACTTTACATGGGTTGTGCCTCGGTACAGCACAGTGCGGATGAATCCAATATTTTGAGGAGAATATGTGGCTGTCAGTCACCGCGCTGGTGTGGATACTGTCATTCAGAATCACAGATTCTACTTTTTGGAAGTATGACCAACATAAGAATTTTCACCAGAAAATATAATCTGAACAAGAGAATAACATTCACTTTTGTTCTGACCAACTAAGCGGGAAAAAAACATTGCAGTAAATCGTGCTGATTAAATCTAACGATCGCTTAACATATCACGCCAAACCGTGCAAATTATACTTTGTTCTCCAATTGTTAATGTTAACAACATCAGCATTGCTTGACTACATTTAATGCCCTTCAGATATTTATCCTGGTTTTTGCATGGGCCCGGTTGCGGTCTCTTTTTTTCTGTAGCCACTACGAAGCCCGAAGTCTTTAGCATTTTACAACTGGTGAATCTCCAGTTGTCACTGGTGATTGTCGTTTGAACCTTTCTGGATCCGCCATCAAATTGATAAGTTTATATCAAGTGCTGTAAGAAAAGGAAATAAAAAGGCTATAAATCTCCACCTCCAAGATCCTCACACGCAATATAGCCTACTAGACGAGACTCCTCCTTTGTGTGTATAGATGTGACGTAAAGACAGAAAGACATGCTCGAATTTCCCGCGGAAATCCACCAGTACCACTGGAATTAAAAACATTATTACAAGCTTACCGTTTTGAATTGAGCTAAGGCAAGCAGATAGTTTTGAACACCAGCTGGTTATGTACTTGCTCAAATTTTTTTGGGATAATTTTTAACCCAAAAAAGTTACAAATGACACTCATAAATTGCTTTAAAATTTACAGAGAAATGGTAAGTAACAAATTAATTAAACATTACATTTTGAAGTAGAAAAACTGCAATAGTATGTAAAATGTACTGTTTTCTGCTGTATTTCTACATCGTCCTCCAACCACCATATTGAATGTTTCAATTTCTTCTATTAATTACATTTTTCTCCAACCTTTATACTGTCTCTAAACTAACTCCGGGTACCACGACCATTACTTGCCCCAACGCAGTATATCTTACCAATTTATCTTATCATGTGGCATGTACTGGGACACCTGTGTGACTAACAAAACAAGCATTTATACTGATGGCGCTTATCATAAGAACGTTAAAAATAAAATAAGACTTTCATTAGTTTCTTCGCATTCACCCACCATAAGGGACTGTGAATGCCGTCTTGCAGCTGTCACATTCTGTAGAGTTGGAGATTCAACCCAAAAATCCTTCAGAATGTGATATATTATAAATCATACCATCTGTAATTAGCATCAATTAGCATGCAAAGCCATCCTCTCATGAAAGTGCGCAGAACTTCATAACCCCCTCTTGGAAGGATGATTCAGATTGAGAGTGATGTTGAGAGTTCTGCAAACATGTTGTCGTACAGACTTATGTCTACAGTGGAAGGCAAAAGCTAATTCTAAAGCAATTTAAAACAAGTTTGTTCACAAAATGTGGATTCTATAGGAGCAGCTAAATTGCAAGCAAATGCAAATAGCAAAAGACAGCTCTAGTTCCGTGTCATGTCCGAATGACCATAATTATGAGTTTCCGACTTTAAAAATGGCTTATATTTTGTTGAATTAATTTTTATAAATAATCACACTAGGGTTGTGACATCATGCAAAAACAACCAAGATGGCAGCAGCTAAAGCTACTCTGTTGGCAACCTCTGTTTATGTTTTGAACCTCTGGCATTTTTATATTTCGCAAGAGGTGAATTAAGGTAGTGCTAAAGTATTTTTCACTCATTACTAACAAAGGCAAACTTGGATCCATTTTAGTGTTATGAGTGTTGCCATAGAAACAGTGCCTTCTTGTGTCTGTGTCTTAAATCTCAGAGTTGTCATTTTGTAATTCTGACACAATGTACAGTAAACGCTGCATGAACCTCTCACACCGAACCATCCCTGATATTTCTTTCTTGCTGTTATAATATCACTTTGGAAACAAGCGAATAAGCAATGAAATAGGCCTAATGATTTTGATCACAGAAAATGTATTAAGGTCCCTTTCTGGTTACAGAGACTACAGAAAACTACAGAAAAATAACAATTGTAGTTAGAACCATGGTATATAATCAAATATATCATTTTTGTTAGAAAAGGCCACGTTCATTGCGCATGTGGTACTTTCCATCAGTCATCATCAGCAGAGACCCAGCGGGACTGTGTGTGCAAATGTAAGGGTGGTGATGGCGCACTGGATAAGACACATGACTTTGGTGTGAGAGACCCGGGTTCGAATCCACTGTGAGACACCAATGTGTCCCTGAGCAAGACACTTAACCCCTAGTTGCTCCACAGGCGTGCGACTTCTGACATATATAGCAATTGTAAGACGCTTTGGATAAAAGCGTCAGCTAAATGAATAAATGTAAATGTAAATGTAAATGTGAGCGTCAGTAAACGAATATGAGTTACCTGTTTATCAAGTAAATGGTAAAGAGTGAATACAATGTTATCCTTTCACTAAGCGATGAGTATTTCTCAGTGTTGAAGCTGTGTATCGCACACATGAATGTGCTTTCCTACTATATTATTACTTGCAATTCGTGGTATATATTTTGCAACCAGTATTGGATTTGTATGCATCTATGTGTGATTATCTCATTAATACCTGAAACGCTTATTTAAATTGTATTTATGCAATGTTTCTGATTACGTGCAGTTCATTTAAATTACTTCGGTTTTAAATGTTTTACCATTTCTGACCACAAAACTATAACCATCTGTAATGCTGTGTTGTGTACAACCAGAAGAGTCTCTACGAAATCCAAACACAATCTTAATACCAGGTAAAAAAAGAGCTTCTCTTAAGCTCACTCGATTTCCGGGATATTGTATATAATTTGCGGGCATCAGGGAGCCGCGGGAGACGTATCAATACGCGGGAGACTCCCAGAACTTCTGACAGAGGTGGGATGTCTGAAATTATATCTCTTTATTTTCTCAATTAAATGCCAAATAGATCTTATACAGGTACAAGGGCTTCCTTAAAGCTTTGAGGTCAACATCAGACATACCGTGCTGGAGCTGTGATGTAGAGTATCATTGTATAAACCTCCAGTTTCCCAATTCTTCACTTTCATGAATCTGGGACATTTGGAGGGACTTCCATTCTGTACAGTCTTAGTGGGGGAAACACTTCCATGGGTTTGCTGCTGTGGAGGAACAAACATTACACCTTATTAGAAACTTGTTTATTAGCATACACTATTATCCAAAATTACTCCCTGTACACCTATTACAGGAACAATTCCCACAACACTCACCAAGAACAATTCAAAAGAACATTTAGTTTATCAACACTGACATTTAACAATTTTTTTAGGCAACTAAGAGAAACCAGCCTTTTACTTCTTGAAAGAATATTAAAAGGCATTAATAATGTAACATCTTCTACTAAAATACATTCAAATAAAACAATGTTTTTTTGTCAAAATTATTTGCATCACCAATCATAAATATGCAATTATTGATTAATATACTGACATATTCATATAAGCATGCGAGTTGTGGTAAAAGGAGATCAAACATAGCATTTTATAAATCAGTCATATAAAAAGCTTCATAATGATAATAATACATATTAAACAAAATAAAATTATATTTCTTTAAAATAATGTTTTGGCTATCAACCAGTCAATGCTATCAACACAGACATGTAACCATCCTTATCAGCTCATTAAGCAAAACCGGCTTTTTAGGTCTCGAAAGTTTTTAGTTTTTATGTTTGACATTGATCAGAGTCTAGGAAACTAGGAATGTGTGTGAAGACCAGGCTTGTGCACAATTCAGAATTGAATTGAGAATGACTCCTAAATTCCAATTCAATTCTTGAATTTGAATTGAATTTGAATTGATGTCAAAAAAAGGATCTAGAATTACAATTCGAATTTGAATTAAAGGAAGCAGAATTGCAATTCAAAACAAATTCTAAGAAATTCATATAGATATTTTAAGTGAAGTGTTTAACAATGAAGCTTTACAGTATATGTCAGATATGAAATATTTCCCCCAGCAATGAATGTTAAAAGCTCTAGTCACAGAACAAATAATTAAGTTTGATTTATTGTAATTGTAATTTTGTGGAACATGATAGAACATGACTCAGAACATGATAGAACATGACTCCCAGAATTACTTTAGTAAATCTTTAGAAGAAAAAAAAACAATTTTAGGTGGACATTTGTTTATATATATATATATATATATATATATATATATATATATATATTAGAACAAAATGTATGCAGGGTTGAGGAGTGAGATAACTGAAATGAAATTATGTTATTGAATTACAAAATGAATGTCAAGTCAAGTCAAGTCAAATATATTTATATAGCGCTTTTCACAATACAGATTGTATCAAAGCTGCTTCACAGTATCAATCAAAACAACTTAATGTTTGTTTATTACTGGAAAAAAGACATCCAAGTTTGGTAGAGCTGATCAATGGTATGATTGGTTAATTAATTTGAATATCCCCAACTGAGCAAGCCAAAGGCAACAGTGGCAAGGAACCGAAAAACTCCATCCAGTGACCTAATGGTGTCCTAACACCCCATCAGGTGACCCAATGGAGAAAAAAAAAAAAAAAAAAAAAAGAAAAAAAAAATGTAATTGTATTTAGTTGTATTACTGAGGTAAAATGTGTAATTTAATTAGTTACTAATCAAATTAAAAGGAAATTGATTTGCATTGATAAAGTAATCCAAATAAAATAACCAAAACCACATTTATAATGGGTAACTTATAACAGTAAGTATAACTTTCTGTTGTGTGACTAGGGTGACCACCCGTCACGCTTTGTGTTGTACCGCACAGCATTTTCACCCCTTGTCCCCCACGTCGCATATTGAGAAAATGTCCCGCATTTTTATCAGTCTGTTTGTTTTTCATTATCATATTAAGAAAATGTGCATGCGTTCTTTTGCCTTTTTAAGATAGCATTTTATTTATTCTTTTTGCGCCGTAGTTCCCTTTCAGTCGATAACGTCAGACGTAGTCGACGGTCGACTTAATGGGGATCTCGCTAGAGAGCCTATCCTCTTCGTATACTATTGAACGAGCCAATGTAATTGGCGTGCGTGATTCGCATCACACACTCCGCCCCCGCGGCGCGGGTATAAATACTGAAGTGGATGCACGCACTAGTATTTCGCTTTGGAGCCGATCGTTTGATGTCTCTGAGAGTGCTGTTGTCTACAACGAGCGAGTGTGTCGGTGTTCTTCAGGAAGACTCTCCCAGTGCGGCGATCGCGAGCTTTGAGCTCTCAACTGCTGTTTTAACAGCAACAAATTTCTAAATGTTTGTGTGTGTTGATGGCTGGTTAGAGGGCGGAAAAGTGAGTGCTTCACTGTTTCAGTTCTCTGTTCAGTGTTGCCGCGGTCATTCTCCTGTGTGCTCCGGCACTGGTGACGTTCCTATTTTCTGAAAGAGCAACAGGGGTGAGTTTGCGTCTTTTTCAAGATGTCATTCCGCCCGTGCGTTTCTGGGTGCGGTCGTTCCCTGTCTCTCTCTGATGGTCACAACTGTTGTGTCACGTGTTTGGGCTTACAGCACGCTGAGACAGCTTGTGTGGACAGCTCATGTTTTCACTGTGGGAACATGACTGTCGCAGTGTTGAGGGCGAGACTCGCCTTCGTTAAACAGCGGAGAGCGAGTCCCCATTACCACGCCCCAACCTGCACGGGTGCTGTGTGGGATGGGTGACCGGAGGATAGTGTTGGATGTCCCGCCCGGTAACCATTCCCTGTGGGCTCCTCACTCCTCCCTTCCACTGCAACAACTGGAGCCTCCTGTGTTGTCTGCTGGTCCATCTGTAATGGGTGGGCCAGCGGTTTCACTCGGGGCTCCCCTGGAGGACAGGATGTCGATTGCAGCATCGGAGGGTGAGCTGACTTCTAGAGATGATGACTCGGCTGCATTGTCTCCCTCCGGGAGTTCAATGTTGCCCGAGCCGGATCGAGAATTATCAGCTATGCTGAAACGGGCCGCCGAGGCTGCCGGGCTCGAGTGGAACCTCCACCGTGTCCCGTTCAGTCTCGGTTGGAATCTGGAGTTTGGTGTCTTATCAGGTGGTGAACAGCATCTTTCTCTGCCAGAAACTGCCTGAATAGCTTCTCCCCCTCATTTCCCTTGATGGAGGAACGGTGAAGGGTTGCGAAGGGTCCCTCCATTGGAGCGGTCTGTCGATGGTGCACCTGTGTCCGGCGGCCGCTGCCTTTTGGGGGATCCTCGTCTCCCCCCTAAGGCCTGTGAGTTTCGTCCGTTCCAACGGGCAGAGCTTACAAAGCCTGTGGGCAAGCCGCTTCCTCTTGTAGCCATGGCGTTGCTGCAGGCTAGGGCACCCATGGCATGCACGAGGGTAATCCAGACCAGGAATGGATGAGATGCTCTTGGAGTGGCACGATCACTCCCTCCCCCCGGGTGAGGGCCGGGTGGAGCCTTTTGTTTGTGTGTGTGTCTGTTCCGCCGCTGGCTCCCTAAAAAAAAAAAAAAAAAAAAAAACCGGAGCAAGCGGTACCCACACTTCAAAGAGAGAGCAATTTCATCTGTTCCTGGGTCCCAAGAGGGCCAGTCTGGCGGGTGTGACCCTGTATGGCCTTACGCCCCTCAGCTCCCCCTCTCAGCTCCCCCTCTCTCTACTTTGCTGCCCCACCTCAGGCTCAGCTACCCCGCTCAAGTCAGTGATAATCATCACATTAGGTGTTGAGCAGTCGTGCTCCTGAAAATTCAGTGATATTCATCACACCGAGTGTTGAGCAGTGCTCCTGACTTGTGCGTGCTTATCCTGCTGGCGAAGGATTTGATATAGCCGCTCCTCCAGCCGGTATGAAGGCCAGTTGTAAACTCGTTCTTCGTGCTACTAGGTTGTGGGTCGTGACCATCTTGGCCCAAGATCGGTCTGCAGCTCCGACCTGAAAGACATGTGCTTCAGATCTCTACCTTCCGCACCGCAGGCCATCCTGTGTGTTGCGTGTAAGGGTGGAGTATCAGTACAGTGTCCTTCCCCTCGAGTGCTCCAGAGCCCGTTGGGTCTTCAGGTCAACTGGAAGAGAGTAATCTCGCCCACGGGCTGAGTATCTCTTTTTCAGTTTTGGAGATGGACTCGGTCTAACATGTCTCTCCAATGAGAATGTGTTCAGCTGGTGTTTGAAGTGAGAAAGGGTCCCACTGAAAGAACTTTCAGAGGCTCCTGGGGTATATGGTAGTTGCAGCCTTTGGCTTCCTCCATATGTGACCGCTTCAGCGCTAGCTTCATGATCGAGTCCCGAGGTGATCGTGGCAGAGCAGCTCACCCTGTGTGACTATAGTTCATCCCGGTCTGCTGCCAAACCCTCTTCAACAGAGGGGCCATGTACAAAGGGCGTGTTTTAACGGGGGCCGGGGCGACCCTCGACTACACGGGCATTCGTGCCTCGAGTTGTTAGACATTGCGACCGTTGCGCAAGCTTCCCTTGCATGTCACAACTCACCCGTCACCTTGGAGTCAGAAGCTTCTGAGGACGCTTTGTTCAACTCTTCCCGCTCTACTCAATCGTGCCGCCATAGAGCCTCACGACAGTTATAGCCAGGGCAAGTGGAGACTCCATCCCCTGGGTCCAGCTGGGTCATGACCATTCCGGGGACGCTCAGTTGCCCCTCCGGTTTCGTCTTCCTGCCAGTGTTTGTATAAACTGAGCGGACTACACTTGGACAAACACTGGCTCTCAGCTGCCCCAGGGGCCCGCAGAAATGCGTTTAACCCCAGTGAGCTTTCTAAAAGCGACTGTGACTCATGGTCGCCTTGCGCCTGCTCAAGTCAGTGAATTCATCACACTTCATGTTGAGCAGAAATGCTCCTGAAACTCAGTGAAGTTCATCACACTGAGGTGTTGAGCAGCAATGCTCCTGTAGCTCAGTGAGTTCATCACACTCAGGTGTTGAGCATAAATGCTCCTGTAGCTCAGTGAATTCATCACACGCAGTGCTGAGCAAAAATGCTCCTGTTGCTCAGTGAAGTTCTTCGCACTCAAGTGTTGAGGAGAAATGCTCCTGAAGCTCAGTGAATTTATCACACTCAGGGGTTGAGCAGGAATGCTGATGAAGCTCAGTGAACTTATCACACTCAAGTGCTGAGCGGAAAATGCTCCTGAAGCCCAGTGATCTTTACATGTTGTGTTGAGCAATGCTGCTGTCTTTTTAAGCCCGTCGCTTGCACCTACGTGCAAAGTCAGGAGAGGAACAGGTCTTCATAGTTGCCCCTTATTGGCCCAACTAGACCTGGTTCCCATCGACAGCCTTCCTGACTTACCCTGAAAACTCTTTCAGGGAAGGGGCACGATGGCACACGCGTTCTTCCCCTGGTGATTCCGGGCGGTCTTACATCTGAACGCGGAAGTTCAGGTGGCTATCACAGGCATGTGATAGTTACCATCACTTCTGCGAGCACCCCCTAGAAATGGGTAGCGTGCTTTCGCCTTTAGAAGTGGAACCTAGTCGTTGAGTGCGTCTTCTCTCCAGAGGAGATCCTGAAAGCTTTGATCACTTCAGTGCTCTCTTTCCTGCAAAATGGGTTGGATTAGGGTTTTTTCCTTCACCCTCAAAATGATGTTGCCTCGGTGTTTAAACGATGCTCATCGTGTTGCAGAAGTGTGCAGAAGCACGTTCTGATCGTCAGGTTCCTGAGGAGCAAGGTCTTGTAAATCCTTGCGTCCCTCTTTATCCTCTTGGGCCTTGTCCCTGGTGCGATGCACTGCAGAGACCGCCCCTGAGCCACTGCAGGCAGTGAGTTAAAAATTTTGTCATATCAGTTCTCCTGCTCGCCTGGTCTCTACTAGAGGGTAGGGACTTGCTCGCTTTCGGTCAATGCATTGTGCCTGGAGTCTGGGCCGGCTAACTCTCACAAGCTGAGACCCCGGCTCAGATTGTGCCCAAGGTTCCTACCTATCCCGTAATAGGAGCAGGTGGTGAGTCTGCAAGCGCTGCCATGGAAGAGGCAGATCCAGCCCTGGCTTCTTTGTCCATTCGCTTGGACGTGCACAGAACGCAAGCCATAGACCTCAGACCAGCTCTACAAATATCTGTTGGAATTCAGCAGAGAGGGAAGGCTGTTTCCATGCAAAGTCGCACTAGTGCTTGCCTTCATTTCGGTAAAAATCCGAGATGCAACATGTCCACTTAGGTGTTGAGCTCCTCTATGATGAGTGTAAAGTGCTCCGCCTGGGCGTTGACGATATGCTTTGCTAAAACAGATTCTAGAGTTGGGGGCTGGACGACACCTAGTTGAACCGCTGCTTCCCGTGGGCTCCCTTCTCATGAAGCCAGATTCACCGTGAGCCGGTTCAAGTGTCGGCTTGCTACGCCATTCCCCTCCTATGGACTGGATACGTGCGCCTTTCTACTCCAGTTGAGTTCCCTTAAAATTGAATCCTGTTGAGTTCCTCCACACCCCTCCGACGTCGGACTTGCGGAACGTCTGGTGTTAGGCCTACCACTCGTAGGCAGTGTGGAACCTGTGTTAGGCTGGGTCCATATGTTGCGGTCCCTACGGCGACCCCATATGTGTATTCTTCCACGATACGGCTCCCTGTGGTGAGCCCGTGTCTTCCCTCGGCAGAGTCTCTCTGCCGTCACTGTCCGGTGTGTCTCCCCCGTCTTAGGCTGGAGCCACCCCAGTGACATTCCATATGTTAGACTGCCCGGTTTCCGCCCAGTTCATATGTGTATTTCCCACGTTACCTCCCTCTGGGTTGGATATGGCTTCCGCAGCGTCCCTTCCTTGCAATGTACGGGGAACGCTTTCCCAGTGGTCCTGTAGGAACAGCAGTGACTTCCCTGGCCTAAGCCCTGTCCTTCCCCGCCTTAAATTTGCGGGGGCATCAGGAGGCTTTGGTTTAGGCACTGGAAGGTGGCAGCGTTAGTGGCGTTTTCAAAGGTTATCCCCATTCAGTCGACCGTCGACTACGTCTGACGTTATCGACTGAAAGGGAACGTCCTGGTTGCGTATGCAACCCACCGTTCCCTGAAGGAGGGAACGGAGGACGTAGTCCCCTTGCCACTACCGCTGGACCACCGCTGACCCCGGGTTACTCTCGGCTCCTCAGCGAAAAGCAACTAGTGCGTGCATCCACTTCCGTATTTATACCCGCGCCGCGGGGGCGGAGTGTGTGATGCGAATCACGCACGCCAATTACATTGGCTCGTTCAATAGTACTCGAAGAGGATAGGCTCTCTAGCGAGATCGCCATTCAGTCGACCGTCGACTACGTCCTCCGTTCCCTCCTTCAGGGAACGGTGGGTTGCATACGCAACCAGGACGTTTTTCACCTATATTTAACAGCGCATATACAAATAGTACAAATACAACAGCCATTTTTAAAATCATATCCAATGGTTGAAAAGAAAGGAGTAAACACGGTCTTTAGGCAATCAAAATGTTTGATTGACATTTTGATTGTTGTCAATCAAAATGTTGAGCGGTGATTCGTTCCATATGTTCCCTGTCAGAAAACAAATGGATAATTCGGTAAATCAAAATTTTAATTTAACAGAATTTATCAATTTATTGCCTGCTGTAGTTGTTTTAATTCACATCCTTTCTAAAAATATGAAAGTGTTTGGTGTAATATATTCTTAATATCTAAGGCTGTCAATAAACTAATGTCATGTTGTTTTATATTTTCTTTGTTCATTATTTATTTTGTTGGATTTTAGTTGGACTTAGTCAGAACTGTTTCAAAAATAGTGATCTGCATGATGCCTACTGCCTTGCTCAGTGATGTTGAATTTAAATGGCAAGTAAAATAAAGACATGTTATGTTACATTGGTGATGTAATTGTGTTGTCTGGAAGGGACTAAATAAAAAAGTATTTTTATCAGCTGAAATGCAGAATACAAATGTTTTTATTAAGTTAAATGGACATTATATAACAGTTTCAGGTTATGTTTTAGTGTTGGTAACATGTCCCACATCGTCCCACATTTGGTTTGTTTGATGGTGGTCACCCTATGTGTGACTGTAGAATTTCTTTGAATTGCCATGAATTTAATTCCACTTCCTGTATTTCCAATTCAAATTCAAATTCAACTTCCTGTGGGGCGAAGTCAATTCAATTCAAATTCCAATTCATGAATTGAATGGAGGTCAATTCTGAAATTCTGAATTTTGCACAAGCCTGGTGAAGACAAATGATATTTGACACCAATGAACTTCCTTTGCAAAGTTATTTATTCTCATTAAGCTATTTTAACAACCAGCACATTAAGGAAATAAATTATACTCAGTGTCAAAGGGATAATCAGCATTATGAAGGAAAGTTTAATTGAGCTTTGATTTTCAGAGAGAATAAAATACTCTCATTGGCTTTCCATTCAAAAGATGACTGTAATTTGCTTCATGTACAAATGTATCAGAAGTTGACATCTTGGAAATCAATCTAGCAGCCATTATATTCCTTATGAAAACCCAGTTCACAGGCCGACGGTTTCGACACCACATCACTCGCATAATTGTGGTGGTTTCTGATGATATGAATGCAAACTTCAATATCAGCCCTGGCCTATTATGTTCACTGTCCCCTGAAAGAATAGTGGGCGTCCTTCTACTCAATCGATTTAATTCTACTCAGAAGACAAATATGTTTCTGGCTACACAACATACAGGATTATTATTTCAAAGCCATCACGCTTGGCTGGCACGGAAAACACCACACTCAATTTTACGCATGTGAGACAGCTGAAGTAAAACGGATGAGAAGAACAATCTTGTCACAAGTGAAACGAGAGGACAAAAGCGGATATGATACACCCTTACATGTATACAAACGTACACCGTGACAGGAAGGCAGTGTGAAAGAAATGGTGTAAAATAAAAAAGAAAACTTCAACTGAGGATTCTGTGTACATGACAGCGTCGCCCCGAGCAACGACTGACACACACACACACACACACACACACACACACACACACACACACACACACACACACACACACACACACACACACACACACACACACACACACGTTCGAGCGGGGTGGAATAATCGGCAACATCATCGACACTTGGAGACCACTTACCCACACAGGAGCACTTCAGAAACAAGCACTCGATACACTCACGCAACATTCACAGACCAGCAGAGCACACCTTCACTGCTGCACCTCGTTATTCAACTTTGCTTGATAACAGGCACTGCAGGGGAAACTGCTTTGTCTACGTCTCATCCCTCTCATAATACAGCTGTATTAATACAAGCTGCGCACAAAGCTTTATTGTGTAAAAGAGTAACATGAGCTGATTTGACAAACTAATTTCACAATCTGTTAATAAATACAACATTGTGGAATGACTAATCAGATGAAAAGATTGTGTTTCTTTGGATGTCATGGAGATTGTCTGTATAAATAGGCTTACCTAATATTAGCTTATAAATGTCTTTCCATCCTTCTAATATTTCTTATCCGTCCGTCTATCTATCTGTCTATCTGTCTGTCCATCTATCTATCTTCATTTTCATGGATATAGATTGTACTGTATGAATATATGTACAATAGCCACTGACCAATTTGGGATGTATATTAAATGGCATCAATGAATGTAACATCTCTTAAAATACATGTATAGATAATGCTATCATGTCAAAATTATTTGCATCACCAATAGAGCCCGACCGATATATTGGCGGGCCGATATTAGGCACTTTCCTAACTATCGGTATCGGCATTTATAATGGCCGATAAATGAATATTTTAAAAAATGCGGGTGCGGTGATTCATATAAGGGTGGCGCTGCCAATAAAGCACCCAAAAGCTGTCACAAAGAACTGGCAAAAGTAATGATTGTGTACATCAAATACAGCAAGGAGACATTTTAATTGTTTATTAATAAACAAGTCTTTTCAGTCAGTGTCGCTGCAAAGTTGACGACGCTGACTCGCGATCTTCAGTGAACACGCCAGAGAGAAATGCACATTTCATACGGAATACAGCAGAGAGCAGTCTGTCTTTCGTTTTGTTCTGTTTAAAAGTAGACATTTCAATACAAATATATTTCTCAGGCCTATACGCTGATTTTCGGTTCATTTATGAGACGAGTTGCAGTTCACGCGCCGAGTGTCGAGATTATCTATTGTCCGCTATATTTACTTATTTATTAAATTCAGGCAATTGGTTGATGAAACATTGATTAAAATTAAGATACAATTAATACAAAACGAAATTCACTTTAATGAAAGGCTTTGTGCTTTCTGTCTGAGGTCTCTGTGAAAGTTTTAAAGCACTTTAGTGCCGCTTTCAGAGCTTGTCACGTCCGTAACATTGTTTTTTCCTCATAAATGCGAACACGAAAAATAAAATAAAATGAATATTTTATGTTCTGTTGAGTAAAGTCAAGTCATCCTCATTTATATAGCGCTTTTAACAATGTAGATTGTTTCAAAGCAGCTTTACAGAGATAAACATATAATTTAAGGTAACAGAGATTAGTTTGGTTTTATAGTGGTTCTTGAAAAATGTTTTTTCCAGCTAAAGTTAGTTTTGATTGATTCACTTCCGTCTAAATGATCATTTGTTATTAAATTAGGGGCCGCTAAGACGACACCGTTCTCTCTAAACAGACTTTAAACGTGAACCTGTGATAGACGCTGATGGTGTTCACATGCGCATTAAGAACTGATTCTATAGTTATGTGCGTTTGAATATATGTGCGCAGGTTTGTAATTCCTTACAAAGCATGCCTAAACAAACTACTTGTCTTGTCTATAAATTTTGATGCAGAATTTTATTTTATCTAATCACTTTGGGTAGGTACGCGAACCGAAAAATTCCACAACGCTTTATCTGTAGAGTGGTATAGGGATCCTCCATTGGGAGAGGCTAGTTGGCACTTCAGCAGCCAACCCTTCTTCATCCGTTGGGTAGTAGAGTATTAGGCTACTTTTGATTTGCTTAGTGTAATTCAAAGAATTGATTTCTCTGCTACCAGCCTCTGTCACGTATTGTGTGAGCTTGTGACTATCGCAAGCGCGCATCTGAGAAGTCCTGATTATATTGTCTGCTCTATTTACTTCTTATTTATTAAATCCAGGCAATTGGTTGATGAAACATTGATTAAAATGTGTTGCGCGAGCGACAAATCTCCGACAGTAAACTGATGCCCCATTCTGCTTTGTAACGGGTCGCGGGTAAACATATGTTGCGAAGCGAGCGATAACGGCCGCGTCAGGTGTACACAGTGTTAAAGCTCATTCTGCCTATAACGCTACGTTACAACATCATGCAATATTCCAATCATTTATATAATTATAACACTTTATGTTTCACGTTTAGTACATTTTGCTTACTACTTATTTAAAATAGTATAAAAGTACTGTACATATGTAATTAAAAACGTTTTCATTATGATATTATTAATTTTACTTTAGTAAAAAGATCTGAGTTCTTCCTCCACTGGTAGAGATTAGAGGAATTAAGACTAAAAATAGAAGATAATAAGGTTTTGTCAGTGGCACTTTTGATATATTTATTGATACAAGTTATGTTTTGTATAACATGACTAAATTAAAGAACAAAGTCGTTAGTGAAGATTATGCAACAGTATTTACAATATAATATAACATGCAATGCAAACTAGTTTGGTTACAGCTCAAATGTATCATTCTCATTCTATCATTCACCCTGTCTCCACTACATATCTTTGTCACACAAGTGTTTGATCACCACATTTGAGAGATCATTGCAAAACGTATATATATTTATTCTCTTTATACTGTGTATTCTATATACAGTACCCATCAAAAGTTTGTACACACCAATAGAAAAGTGTCCAAACTTTTGACTGGTACTGTACTATAATACACATACATAATATTGTTACTGTATTATAATATACACATAAATAATATCGGCCGATATATCGGTATCTGGCTTTTTTTTATCGGTATCGGCCCCCAAAAATCCATATCGGTCGGGCTCTAATCACCAATCATAAATATGCAAATATTGATTAATATATTGCAATATTCATAAAAGATATAATTGCATCATATAATATAAATATAATTGCTATCATATAAATAGCATCAATAACGCAACATCTCCTTATAAAATACATGCAAAAATAAAAGTGTCAAAATTCTTTGCATCGCCAATCCTAAATATGCAAATATTGATTAATATACAGTATTCACATATTCATACAAGTATGTACTAAAGGGTTTCTACATTATAGCATTTTCTAAATTAGCCAAACATTATTTAAAAGAAAAGCATAAAAATAGTAATAAAGACAAATTTCTATAATTTTTGCAAGCAAATTTTTTAGATGCAAAAATGTCAAATTTAAACTTAAATAAATTTGTAGGTGATCAAGTGTCATCCATCTGCTAGAAAATGCAGCCCCTGACATGGTAAATAATAACAGACGGTTATTTTATGGCCGCTGTGAAGTGATAAACACAATAGCTAATGGTAAATATGCATTTAGTATCATAGCAATTAATAAATCACATATTATTTGACTGGTGGAATGCAGTATTGACATAAGCATCCAGGAGAGAAACGATCTGTTTTATAATTTAACTTATGAGGGCATGGAATAAACAAAAATGTAAATGATAAAATAATGTTGCTAATTTTTCACGCACAGCTTCAAAGGCGGCAACATCATTGTTTAATGATGTTAGCAGCTCATCTGTCCAACTGCTTCACACCACTTCCACTGGGCGAGCAAGCCTTATTAGTGCTTAAATTATGCAGGGCACTGCTGTTAGCCTTGGAAAACTCAGTACATTTCTAAAAAACCTCAACCACATCCAACAGAATGAAAGGTTATTATCATCTCAAACATTTCAAAATATCACACTTGTGTTGCTTCAGTGCGTTTGCAAGAACTAAAGCAACAAAACATGCATTCTGTCTACTGTATGCAAGGTTAACTTTCCAGAGAACAGACACTTCTTACAAAAAAAAACAAGCTGTTCCATTTACAGCTTGACATAGAAGAGTAAAACAAACTGTCTAAAGCAACCTAAAGAGAAAGCTCACTTATCTCAGCAGGAATATGCTGTATATCTAACAGTGTGTCAAGAATATTCTGGGCATGCTTGAGCAAATTCATTACGCACCATTGTGTGTCAGTGTTAATATGCTAAAAGTGCAAAATGTCAGCATTCACTTCTGTTATAACAGGTTATTATAGAGTAGCTAAGGTCTCAAACTGTCAGAGTGAAGTGTAGATTGGAAGGTACAAGTGAATGTGTTATCGACCCTTAGCCTTTGCAGATAATGTCATATCTGACTAGCCATTTAAAGTCAGTGTGACTGAATAACACACACTTAACCCTTATGCGCAGTTCGTTTATGCCTGCTACAGACTGTGCGATTTCGCCAATCCTATAAGATCATTACAAATCACATGGATCTAATAATCTTGGGTACGACATGCATGTAGACTGTACGATGATGACACCTATGGAATCGTAGGCTAGGACGCTAGTTAGTGTACAAGAATAAAACTTCAGTATGCGCTAGTGGTAAACAAATAGAGAAAGATGAATCTCACTTTGGAAATTGTGGTTTTTATGTGCGCTGAAAAAAAAGAAGAGGTATTACTAGAGAAAGAGAAAGATAATTACTTGGAATGCCAATTTTGCAAATGGAGCTTGAGGTAATATCATTTTAAGTTTTAGCACCATGTTGCGTTGATGATGCTAAAATTTCTGGAACTGTAAGAAAATGATCACTGGCTATCTTTGGTCACAAGACCATGAGAACGGCCATCTTCGAATCTCTCTCACTGTACCACAGAAATCGCCACGATTGGTCATCTTTCGTCTCAGACAGCCAAAAATCGTTCAGTAGTACCGTGCAATACGCTGATTTCACACAGCCGCCATTTTGAAATCGAAAGCGAGGCTCCGGTGGGAAGAACCCCAGAAGTATAGTTTACACTATTGGATGTTACTATCCAATATATTATTGTGTGTGTGTGTGTGTGTGTGTGTGTGTGTGTGTGTGTGTGTGTGTGTGTGTGTGTGTGTGTGTGTGTGTGTGTGCACGAGCGTACCACATTGTGGATGTGTTAGTGTTGCCACTTCATTATTTGTGTTCTGTGTTGTGGCTGATTAGGTGAAATTAGAGTTCGTTTAAAAGACAATGTACTAAAAACTGAAAAGTTTTTACTTCGAGTTTTTCGCATATAGATGATACCAGTCAAAACGATCCCCATTTACACTGATCCTTGAAACTGTCTAAAAAGGCTATATAGTATGCATGTCAGGCCAGTAGATGGCGATGTCACTTTATAAAGAAACACTACAGCTGTGTCGGCCTCCAAATGCGTCTCTCATTTCCCTTGCAATGAAGGATCCTTTGTGGCCTTGTCTGTTTGATTTAGAGAAATTGCCAAATTACACTTTTAAACATAAGTATTGGGTTTCAGTTTACTCAAATATCTGATACAAATGTAAAATAAATAAATAAATAAAAAAAACACTTCAAAAAAGTATACATTCATTTCAATGTGGGGTCTGGGGAGAGCAAAGAACAATGATCAGTTAACAAAACAAACGTTAATAAATGCTTGATTAATCAAACTGTAAGTAAATGTTAGCTAATGCATTTACTAATGTTAAAGTCCCCATGCAATCAAAATTGCAGTTCTTTTGGTTTTTAGTACGAATATGTAAGCCTTACAGTTATCTAAGCTAGTGTGCTCCAAAATTTTAATTTATAAGATAAAAGCATTTAAAATTTACAGTCTCACCTCCGCAAATATTGATCGATGATTTGATTCTGCACTTTAGCTTCCCATCAGACTTTCTGTCTAATCAAATGCTCGTTTAGAATCTAAAGTGTCCTGCCAGGCCGCCACCCAGAAATTAGGAGGAAACTGCGGCTTTACCGAGCTCAACGGCCAAACTGTGATGTAAACGAAAAGCTATTGGCTATTTTTAAAAGAGCGAGGAGCTGTTCGATATGTCTCACCCTGTCTGTTTCAGTGGACATTACGTCAACACATTGAATAATGCTGTGCGTTTCAAGGCATTTCAGTTTGCCCTTTAAAAATTGGGACCTTATTGTAAATTGTTACCTAAGAAAAGTATACTAAAAGTGGCTGGATGATACATTACATCTAAACGGTAGGACTTTTTGGCTGTTGGTTAGATTTTGTGAAGGCTCTCATAAGAAATAAATTTTAGTACAAAAAATGTATACAAATATGCAAATTATATGCAATCTGTTCTAAAAACAAATCTGCAAAAATACCCCAGACCACCTTTTTAAGTAGACTAGGTTGCAATTGTCTGGTCTACTTCAAAACCTGTAGTGCAGGGGTGCCTAATCCTGTTCCTGGAGATCTACCTTCCTGCAAAGTTCAGCTCCACCAACCCTGATCATACCGACTGAACCAGCTAATTAAGATCTTCAGGAGCTCTGATAATTACAGGCAGGTGTGTTGGATCAGGGTTGGATCTGAACTCTGCAAGTAGGTAGAGCTCCAGGAACAGGATTGAGCACCCCTGCTGTACGCACAAAAACAAACAAAAAAAAGTATTTCCTCATCAGGAACACGAGATGCCACCTGTGCAGATCAATCACTTTAAAACTTCAGCATTTTACAGTCCAAACCAGATGCAAAGAAATGCAGCAACAAGTGATAAAGGCTATTTCTTTGATGTAAATCTGTGTATATCTTGGCATTCTGTTGATCACACACATTGCACTACATAGCCCTACTATATTATATTATATATATTATTCGTTAAATGTTGTCTGATTGGCTGCAGCAGTTTTTCCCTTATTGCGGAGGAACATTGTGCCTGGTCAGACATGCTCTAAGGGTTCATACATCATCTCAACAGTCATTGCATCTTTCTGTCACACTATTAGTGTCAAGCATCGTGCACAACAATCACATTCTAACTATGTCCCATGTTCCTGTCTTTCTATTTCTCTTGTACCCCCCTTCCCCCCCTTTCCTCGTCTTGCTCACTGATGATTAATCATCCACCAGACACTGTATTACGCGAAAGAGAGAAAGAGAGCAACTACGTCTTGGACCACACAGCTGCATCCATTCATTCCTCTGCTTTCTTGGATCGCCCCCATCCATCCGGTTTCTTTCAGAGGGATAATGGGTCACAAGAGGCCAGATGAGAGAGAGTCATGTGCTGATGTGAAATGTAAGCACTGCTACCCCCACCACCAGGGCTGTAGAAACGCATGCTACACCAGCACTGCTGGCAGGTACAGAGAAGACCATGATACAGGCGCTAGACTAGATAGGCTTTCATATGGTTACTTGCAAGTAACCCTACTTGAAGTACTTGAAGCACTTCTGCAGTTAATTCAGCTTGAACTTCTTGACATGCTTCTTGACTGAATTTAAATCTTATTTTGTAGATAATTTCAGTCATGGGTTTGATTTGTATTTTTGGTTTTGTGTAATGAAAAAAAATGTAAATTCAGCTTAAAGTTACAGATTCTTCAGAACACGTGTTATATATGTGTGCGTGTGTTACACTATACTTTCTAAACGGCTCTTGCATTTCGATTTTCATATATGCATACCTATATGGTTAGCAGTAATAAGCATTGATTTTCACTGCTGTACATGACCCAAGAGAATAGACCTATTGTGATCCATGAGTTAAGAACCTCTGCTTTAAATCCTCAAGTACATTTTACGGTAAAGTTCAGTTCATCTCAAGAATTAGCAAATAAAACGATGTATGTGGAACTATGTCCTGTATTTAAGAATAGGACATTGACTATCAGCCAGCTGTCAAGCAGATCAGGCCATATTTACAGTAGAAGTACAACTTCAATATTTCTGGACCTTTAAAACAGAAAAAAAAAATACTGATAGATTACGGACTCACTCGCAGTCCTTCAAAGCCAAATGTGAAGCCATTTAGACTGTATTTTACCTGGTCAGTCTCTGAGTAAGGGTTGTTAAGCACCGTAGGCATGTTGTCCTTTCTCCAGAGGTCATCAAACACTCTGTCATTATCCGACGCCAGCTGGGGGTTCTGTCCATTTCCCACACCAAGGTCTCTGAAAGTCACAAACAGTTCAGGTCACGCCTCAAACATCAGCCAGAAGGAAACAAGTCTAGATGTATGTACAACTACTCAAAACACATTCGGTTATATTATTTAATTATTCTTGTCAATTGTACGTGTATTACGTTTGTGTTAATAAACTGAGAGAACTAGTCAAATTACAGTCTGTCATAATCAACAGCATGCCTCAGACATCAACCATAAAGTTTAATTTGAATTCCATTAAAACGTTCATTTTTCAAGGCTACCAATGTGCACTCTGTCGTTTAAATGAAATGGTAAATTGCCTCAATTCCATTCATACTCATTTTATTTCATAATCAGATTTAGCTAGTCTTCAAAAAACCATGCTATCAGATGTATAATGCACATTTAAAAATGTAAACAACAACACTTACAGAACATTTTTTCTAGGTGACTTTGCATTGCATGATGGGACTTATAGTAACACATTCAACACAGATGTGAGAAAAAAGTAAGAGAAGCATGATTTGTTTTGGATGAAATGCTGCCATCTCACTAGTCAGATTGAAATTCCAAGCACGATTATAATGTGTTTAGTAATATAGTAAAGAAATCTGGTGAAGTGTGCATTTTTTCAAACGATAAAACACTAAGGCCATTTGTGATCATTGAAATCATTTGTTTGATTGCAGACTTGCCCGACAACAGCAACAATGATTAAACCAATGGCGAGAGTTTGGGGCGGGGCTTTAATGAAAGTCAATGCTTGGAGACGAGCATTATTTCTGCCATCTGTAGCCCGAAAAAAACGTACTCGGTTACCTAACGTAAACTCGGTTATCTCTAGAAGTATAGCTTACGCAAAGGGAAAGATTCATCTTTGAATCTCAGATATTAAAGCCAAAAAATTATCCTTGATTTTTGTATCCATTGTCAACGCAGTGCAGCAGCTAGCAGACCTAGAGCAGGCTGTCTAGCGTGCTCATAGGCTACCCTGCGGGAACTACAGCAGCCTATAGCTGAACCCGACGTGACGTCTCGTCCAATGAAGAGCTCGCGCCTTCACATCGTCAGAGCCCGCCAATATGGCCGTGGCTTAGCGTATATAAGCAGGGTTCGTAGGCTGATTCTCTGGTTTTCATGGACTGAAGCGAAAAACACTCGTGGCGCAGGCACGGCAGGTTACGCAATACTCGTTCCCTCTTCTAGAGAGAACCGAGGTTACGTTAGGTAACCGAGTACGTTCCCTTACGAGAGGTTCTCTCGTATTGCTTACGCTACGGGGAACCCTTTGTCAACACCGTGCGCCAGCATCCACTTATGAGTCCCAGAATTTCGGGGATCCCAGATCAGCGGGAATAAGCGCATGTATATATAAGCACATGTATATAAGCACTCACAGGTAATACAGAGCGGCGACGCTGGTCAATGTATAAGCATATAGCACATAACCTGATACAGTGCAGCTCAACCAGAAGAGCTAGTCACATGAGAGTAGTTTGCGTATGATAGTATCTGGGCAGAACCGACCTCTCACTAAACTGACAGTAGTTTTGCCTGTAGGGTGGGAACCTCCAGATTATAGAATCTGACAAGGGTGGAAGGGGAAGCCCAGCCCGCCGCCACACATATGTCATGAATGGAAATTCCACTGGACCATGCCCACGAAGAGGCCATGCCTCTGGTGGAATGAGCCCTGACGCCCAGTGGGCATTGCTGACCCTTTGCCGTATAGGCAGCTGCATTCGCGTCTATTCTCCATCTGGATAGACTCTGTTTCAAGGCGGCGAGACCCTTGGTGCGCCCACCAAACGAAACAAAAAGCTGCTCAGAACACCTGAAAGGGGCGGAGCGCGTAATGTAAGCTCTCAGCGCCCTGACCAGGCAGAGGAGATTAACATCACTCTCACTATCGGAAGCTGGCAGAGCCGATAGCGAAATGACCTGTGCTCTGAACGGAGTGCCAATCACTTTAGGAACATAGCCATGTCTAGGTTTGAGGATGACTCATTCGACTCATGAGTCATTCGGGCCAAACTCAAGACACGCGGCGCTAACAGACAGCGCGTGTAAGTCCCCCACACGTTTGACTGACGACAGAGCGATCAGAAAAACGGTTTTAAGTGATAAGTACTTTAGATCCGCAGAGTCTAAAGGTTCAAAGGGGTATGCTTTCAGGGCCTCGAGGACCAAAGAAAGATCCCACATGGGAACTGAAGGGGGGCGCGGAGGATTCATCCTTCTGGCTCCTCTGAGGAAGCGGATGATGAGCTCGTTCCTGCCTATTGACTGGCCGTGCGTCGATTCTGAGAATTCTGCAAAGGCTGCCACATAGACTTTGAGCGTTGAAGGGGACCTCCCCTTTTCCACCCGCTCTTGAAGGAAACCAAGCAACCGCGAAACCCCACACTCCCGTGGGTCCAGGTTTTTGTCAGCGCACCATTTAGAGAACACAGACCATTTGGACGCGTAGAGCCTTCTGGTAGAAGGAGCTCTAGACTGCGTGATTGTGTTCATTACTGCGTCTGGCAGGGCAACGGGTAACCGTTGGTCAACCATACGTGCAGAGACCAGCGCTCTGGATGGGGATGCCAGGTTGAGCCGCGAGCTTGCGAGAGGAGATCTGCTCTCACCGGAATAGGCCACGGGGCTGTCTGTGACAGCCGCGTCAGCTCCGGGAACCAAGTCTGGTTCTCCCAACGTGGGGCTATGAGGAGCACTGATTGGCGCATTTCCCTGATTCTCTTGATTACCTGTGGTAACAGAGAGACCGGAGGGAATGCATATAGTGGGCGGCTGGGTCAGGTTTTGGCCAGCGCTTCCTGGTTCTTTGAAAAGAACTATGGGCAGTGAGCGTTGTCGTGACAAAAATAGGTCGACTTCCGCTTTGCCAAAAAGGCGCCATAGCAACTGGACTGTTTCGGGGTGCAGGGACCATTCCCCAGGGGGAACATTGTCCCTGGACAGTCTGTCTGGGCCGTCATTCAGATGGCCTGGCACATGCGCCGCTCTCAGCAAACGCAGGTGGTGCTGAGACCAAACGAGGAGGCGTTCTGCCAGATTGCAGAGGTTTCTGGATCTGACACCGCCCTGACGGTTCACATAGAACACTACAGACATGTTGTCCGGGAGGAAACGCTTCAGCGCATTCTCAACCGCTGTCATTTCCAGACAGTTTATATGGAGGAGTTTTTCCCGGTCTGACCATAGGCCAGAGGCTGGTCTGCCTTCGAAGAGCGCGCCTCAACCCGAGTTGGACGCGTCTGTCGAGATGACCTTCCGGTATGAGACAGTCCCCATACTCACTCCCGGCTGGTACCAGTTAGGCACTAACCAGGGCTGCAGAGCTGTGATGCAACCTGACCGTCGAAGGCAAATCTCAAGAATGGCCTCGACGGGGTATTATCTGAATCTGAAAATAGGCATCCTTTAGGTCGAGAGATATAAACCAGTCTCCTGGGCGAACATGCGCGAGGAGTCATCTGGTTGTAATCATTTTGAACGGTCTTATCATAAGAGCTTTGTTCAAAGGTCTCAGATCTAGTATGGGTCTGAGACCCCCGTCCTTCTTGGGCACGAGAAAATAACGGCTGTAAAAGCCTGACTCGCTCAGAGAAGGCGGTACCGGTTCTATGGCCCTTTTGCACTAGCTTTGCTATTTCTGAGCGAAGTAGATGTGCTACTTCTTCATTCACTGTCGTCGCGGTCCGTGCTCGAAAGTGAGGGGGACGGCGAGCGAAATGTAACGCATAGCCCTGCTTTATTGTGCTTAGCACCCATTCTGATACCCCTGGAATCGCTTCCCATGCTTTTATATATGCAGCTAGGGGCAGAATGGCCTCCGGGTTCTGATCGCCGCGCTGTGCTGGCTCGAGAAACTGGACCGGAGAAATGAGCACGGCGCGCACTCTCTGTGCTTGAATGGGGCGGCTCGTTGACAGCGACAGCAGGCTGTTTCATATATAGCGTCCCGATAGCTGTGAATAGGGAGCGCTTTATAATCACTTTGTGATGTGCGAGTTGCGCCGTGGGCGGCGTGCATGTTAGTAAGCGTGGGCGCTCGTGAGCGGGCACGGGACTTACATTCATAGCCTGACCGATATAAGGCTGCACTTTGTGACGCGCGTTTAACGCCGTGTGCGGAGTGCTTATTAGTAAGCGTGAGCGCTTGCAAGCGGGCACGAGACTTACATTCATATTCTGACTCATGTGAGGCTGCACTTCGTGGTGCGCGCGCGGCACTATGTGCGAAGTGCTGTTTAGTAAGCATGAGCGCTTGTGAGCGGGCACGAGACTTACATTCACAACATGATTTATATGAGTCTGCACTCTGTGATGCGTGTGACTTGGCCGTGTAATAGAGCGGGCAGATAGATGTGGGCGCGGGCACGTGGGCACATTTTCTGCAGATAACACTCGAGCGGACATGCCAGCTTTATGAGAGTGGGCTCTCTGGGTGACACGGGAAGTGCTGTGTTTGTGTGTAGGGGTGAGCACTGTGGCGTGGGCACTTTTTCTACACTTAAAACACCATCGGCGTGAGCCGGATAACCAGAAATTATGCTCTTTCTGAGATTTCTCTGGTTCGCCGTAAAAACGGCGGTTGTGTGCAGGCGAGCGGGTAGTGTTACCGACTCGTTGACTGCTAAAGGACCTACTGCAGTAGCCTGTGTTAAGGGGACTGACAGGGCGAAAAGTTTTGACGGTAGTCTGGCCGCGGCGAGACGTAACCGTCTTTTTCCCTCTCACTGATGCTAGGAGGGCTTTCTCATGCTCAGACTTCAGTGTGATCTTTGGCCGCGTCCCACGTGGTCTGCTGCGGTTAGCGGAGCGCGATCTGGGGCAGCCGCCCTGTCGCTGCGAAGAGTGGCTGGACTGTCTCGGTTGAGCTGGGCGCTGTGTGGTGGCTCGTGCAGGCGGCTTGCGTGGGCGACCTGCAGCGGAGCTAACACGACGGAGCAGGAACAAGTTCATGGCTTGCGATGCTTTCTGAACCTCAGAAAAGCAGCCGACGATTCCATTCACTGCCGGGCCAAAGAGACCAGTGTGGGAGAGAGGAGCGTCGAGGAAAGCGGACCGCTCAGACTCTCTCATGTCAGCCAGCGTCAACCATAGGTGTCTTTCAGTGACAGTCAGCGAGGCCATGCATCGTCCTAGGGCTTGAGCTGCAGCCTTGGTAGCGCGAAGGGAGAGATCCGTCGCGCTCCTCAGGTCCGTTACAGCAGCTGGATCCGGGCCTTTCTCGTCCCATTCACGGAGGAGAAGGCTTGCAGGATCAGTAATACACCCATGGAGTGCAGGCCGGAAGCTGCTTGTCCGGCGGCGGTGTAGGTGCGACCGACAAGAGTAGATGTGGTCCGGCAGGCTTTAGACGGCAATGCATACTCTGAGCGCCATCTTTACGTAATTTAGCAACCGCTTCCTCAACCTTAGGGATTGAGCTGTATCCTTTCTCGGCGGTGCCATCTGCTTGGGAGAGCGACGCGGAGACAGAGGATTGGAGCCTCGCGGAGAATGGTGCGTTCCATGATTTTGAAAGCTCAGTGTGCAGCTCTGGGAGGAAGGGTGCAGACCTGGCAGCGGGCGCTTGACGGCGTTGACTCTGAAGAAAACAGCCGTCGAGTCTGTTGTGCGAGGGCTCCTTAGGCGGCGACCACTCGAGCCCTAGGCGGTCAACGGCCTGTGAAAGGAGGCGCATCAGCTCAGCGTCCACTCCGGCGCTGCCAGATTCCTGGATCAAGGAGGCGGCGGAGTGCTGAGAACTCGACCATTCCTCACTATCAGAAGCCACGATGGAACAACTGTCTCCTGCGGCGGTCGCTCGTCGGACGCTGGGGCAGAGCGGGCCGTGGCCGGCGGCTGCGCGTCGTTAAAGGGGGGGGGGGGGCGGGGGGGGGGACTGCGGTGAAGGCGAGGCTCAAGGGAGGGACTCCGGCGAGCGTGTCACAGTGGCCGCGGGGCACTCGAGCGCCTTCATTGGACGTGACGTCACGTCGGGTTCAGCTATAGGCTGCTGCAGTTCCCGCAGGGCACCCTATGAGCACGCTAGACAGCCTGCTCTAGGTCTGCTAGCTGCTGCACTGCGTTGACAATGGATACAAAAATTAAGGATAATTTTTTGGCTTCAATATCTCGAAAAGATTAATCTTTCCCGTAGCGTAAGCTATACTTACGCAATACGAGAGAACCTCTCGTAAGAGAACACTGCCTGTCCATTGGTTTGTATAATATTAACTTATACGACTACATTTCGATTATTAGACAATGTCGAAATAAAGTGACTCTGCATTGTTGGCGCAGTGGATAAGACACATGCCTGTGGCGTGAGAGACCCGGGTTCGAATCCACTGTGAGACACCAATGTGTTCCTGAGCAAGACACTTAACCCCTAGTTGCTCCAGAGGCGTGCGACCTCTGACATACATAGCAATTGTAAGTCGCTTTGGATAAAAGCGTCAGCTAAATGAATAAATGTAAATGTAAAGATCTTCATCGCTGGCAAAAATATGATGCATTTGCAGATTTGCTTTCACTTGACTGTAGGTCACTTCATCCAACGCTCTTGATGTTCTTTAATCTTCCTGTTACGACTCCGAGTCAAGTGTGAATAGAAAGCGCTTCAGACGATTCAGTGCGTGCAGGAAACTGAACAGATAATTCAAACTGATTCGCGAACCGATTTAGACAGATCTGCCAACTTGTTTGATGAAGTCTTTGAACAGAATCGACTTAAAAGAGTGATTATTTGTGAATTGAGCATCAATCATGCCCATGAAAAAGATACAGCGCCCTTGGAATAAACTACGCATTTAACAACATGTGTATTGCAATAAAGTAACGAGAGGAACGTCGCCCAATGTAACAAAGTAAAAATACAGTTTTTTCATTCGAAATGTACTCGAGCTAAAGTAAAAGTACTCACATTTAAATCTACTCTTAAAAGTACAATTTCTCCAAAGAAATGCTCAAGTATATGTAACAAAGTAAATGTACTTCGTTACTACCCACCTCTGCCATTCTTCTATGTTGCTGGAAGCTTCTCACACTGCCTGTTAGTAGTTCCTGTTCACTTAAGCGTAATTGAATGCAAGCGTAATTTCAAAGACTGAATGGAATAAATAAACTATGTACAGATTCACTCACTTTCAGCTCACCAAATAAACACAAAATGCACTCATGGAAAAAAATGCATTATAAAACTGAACTTTCCCAAAAAATATAATTTTTGAAGCATGAAGCATCAAATAAAATCTGGCTAGCTATTTGTAAACCATATTGCCAAAATAGAGGAAATAGATTGAGGTTCATTGTCACACAGCCTCAAAACACTTTGCTACAAAAAATCACATGTGATAATGAGCTGATGAGTTGAATCAGGTGTGTTTGATTAGGGAAACAAAGAAAACGTGCAGAGTTGTGGGTCCTTCAGGAGCAGGGTTCAGAAACACTGCTTTAGACAATACACAATAAAGGTGGCAATGTTTAGCAGATATTTTTTTGTAGCAAAGACTTGGAGTACATATGCAGGTATAGTTTAAATTAAATAGTCAAATTAATTCTAAGAGCAGGATGTCTTCTCGATCTGTGTTGACAACATCAAACTAACAATGCTTTGAGAGAACACTTTTCTTGAGTCAATAGCGCTCATGTAATTAGCTGTAGTGTTCTTATTACTCATGTTCACTTGTTCCCAGAAATATCTTGTTCTAAAAGCTTCAAGTGGTAGCGCATGGTTTGTAGACTCATCTTTGATTCTTAAATGCCACTTCAGAACTTTAATTCAAAATGAAGAATGCAAGCATAACCTATGTTTGCACAGATTTCCTGGAATGCCATATATTTTGTACCATAGTGAATGTGAGGTCGCCCAGTACGCCTCCTAGCGTGGGTGGAGGAGAAGGAGAAGGAGAAGGAGAAACTAATAAAGTTAATATTTGAGTTTGAAAAAATTTGACATACGTTAATGGAATGTTTGACAATTCAAAATGTAACCGACGACAACATCATGAAAATATTAGAAGAAATCTTATTGGTCAATTTCTTGCTTTTATTTGCATTCTACATTGTGATTTTTGTCTTTTTTACATTATCTATCTATCTATGGTTGCCTTTACTCTACAAAGACATTGCCACGTTATTTGTTGATTCTTGAGCAGTCAACAGAAAACGAGATCTGGGAGTGTTATGACTACGGCAATGATGACTCTGATATGGCATAAAACCAGTAAAAACTACAGCTAAAAAATGATTAGTATCTTCAGGAAATGCAAATATAGTTAGGAGTGCATACATACATTGGCAAAATTAACTTAAAAGTAGTGTTGAGTTATCTGTATGAGACTACCACTAATGCAACCCAGGATCATTTAAATTACATTTGCGCTACTTTTTCTCAACTGGTCTGTGCTTACTTGTTTGTAATGAAAAAAAAGTTTGGGTAAATGTAAAGGCCCTTTCACACCAAATGGTTGGTTTAATTGGATCATTGAAGGTCAGCAGCAAAGACATTGGTTAATAAAGTGAGATTATATACATAAATAATATTTGTGTAATTTAACGTATTTAATTATTGCAGGTTTACATAATATTCTGAGTTTGCATTTCACTGTTTTTATTCATTTTGAGGAATACTGAATCTGTTTTTGAGCAAGTGGGATGAGTAAATGCAAGCTCACATTAGTATAATCATGTTTACTCTGCACTTCCTCACGATTTCTCTCAACATGGGGACAGGAGACGTCACTAAATAAATGGGAAAACAAAGTAACTTGCGTCACTTATTTGAAAAAGTAACTACGACATTTTGTTGTAAATATAAAAAAGTAATGCATAACTTTACTGGTTACTTAAAAAGTAATCTGATTACGTAACTCACGTTACTTGTGTAAGCAATAAGGTACGAGAGGCTGTGCTGTATCGTGAATAAGTCACGGCTGAAGGGCGTTGTTGGGCATGATGCGAAGAAGAATGCCTACAACACCTTCAGCCGTGACTTATTCAAAATAGCCTACAGCACTAGCCTCGAGTACCTTATTGCTTTCATAAAACGGTTACCACACCATAAAAATATTAAAGCCAAAAAATATTTATCAATGCAACTTTCATTAAGTAAAATCACTAAAAGTCTTTCTTCCGCTGGAAAAAAATAGTCCCTGGCTGTGAAACGCAAAAGAAGTAACATTATTTCGCCATTAGATGGCGGCAAAGACTGTCTTTATGAGAGAGTCAGTCAGGAGAGACTTTTACATTGAAAGGACAGAACTCGTGAACACGGAGAGGCAAGATACAAATGGCAAATAATTAGCATGTCTGGGCACGGGAAAACCACTTAACTGTTAAAAGGACAAGATATCGCTGCGGCCATTAAAACAGATTTTTATTACAAATATAGGACTTGACCTGAAGGAAAATGCTACATGTACGGGACATGTGAACGTCTTTTATTTATTCCACAAGTTTTGACGCGTATCTTCTTGCTTTGTACTCACACTCGAAATCCATATAGTTCGTTTATCACTGTTTATTCTTTCAAATCAACAAAGAATCACGTTTCTTACATACAGCATAATCCTCTTGTGCAGCGATGTCTTCTCAACAACTTGTTTGAAGAGATACTATATTTATAAGGCAATTTATGCGATAATAAACGGTCAAAAGCTTTGTGTTCTCCCAACGAGCATCTGCACTTATTGCATGAGCTTCAAACTTTTTTACATGTGCTACAAAATGGACGTTACTGCAAATGCACGGAAAGAACAAATATAAAGCAAAGAAGTATATTCAACATGAAATTACTAATTAACATAAATAATGATTGTATCAAATTAACATAATAAAAATATACATTTTGAAATATGAAATATGGCTCTTATAATAATAATAATTTTTATTTGTAATGCACTTTACACATGAAGGAACATATCTCAAAGTGCTACAAGTACACAGATAAAACAATAAAATAGATTAAAACACTTAATAACAAAATTAAGAACAGTTGGTGACAACAAGAACAAGATATGTTTTAAGAAAAAGCAGTTAAAAATAAGTGGGTCTTTAATTTATTTTTGAAGACCTCTATAGACTGTGGTGCCCTCAGGTGATTAGGGAGAGCGTTCCACATTCGAGGTGCAGCTACCTGGAAGGCCCTATCTCCCATAGTACGGAGTTTGGACTTAGGAACCTGAAGTTTGTGGCTGTCAGAAGAGCGGAGATGTCGGGGTGGATTATGCAAAGTAATGAGTTCTTTGAGGTACACTGGTGCACTACCGTAGACACACTGATAGGTCAGGAGACAGATCTTGTAATCAATCCTGAATCTAACAGGGAGCCAGTGAAGTTTTTGGAGAATGGGTGTGATGTGCTCAAATGTGCTCTTACACTACATCTACTGTAAATGCAAGTACACTCACTTACTCGATCTCCCACAAAACTCCACTCTACTCTATAAGCTTCAATGAACAATATCAATGAGATCAGACATGTGTTGTAGTGATACATAGAACCGTTGGGTAAAGCGGTCATAGCCGTGTTTTATCGTGAATAAAACACAGCTATTGACCAATCAGAATGAAGGACTGGAACTAACCGTTTTATAAAATGCGTGACTCCCAACACTGATTGTAGGTGCACGTTGCAGTTGTGTCATCAGTCGCATTAAAGCAGGTTGGATTCTGATTGGATGTCAATGTTTTATCATTCATCAGCTGGAAAAAAATTTCTGAAAGTGATTCCAATGATGTTATTTTTTCTGTGCCATTATCATTACAATTGTGGTGTGAACTATTCTTTTATATTCAGAATGATTTTTAGAACTAAATCCTTATATCGTTATAGTTATAAATCTTGGTGTGAATGGGCCTTAACCAATATTGTTAACGTGAGATAACACACTTGCTAAAGCAACCCTGCCGATTTAACTTGGATCTATGAGTCTTGAATTGTATCTTAACTCATGCTTCGCAGTACCAGAGCGCTTCACATTGCAAGTGCAATGCTGTACTAGGTGAGCTAACAAGCAAATTTACTACATTATTTTATTAGTTTACAGATCATTCACTATGGTAAAAGAGGTCATAATTACTACATAATAACATCATTTTGTGACATCACTCACCTCTCCACTTGCACCTCAACATCCTTCCTGTCTATGACTCTCTGACCTTCTCCATTTATCTCTTTTTTGCTGTTCTTGATGAGCTTCAGCACTGGCTCAATCTCCTTCAACAGGTCGTTGTTCTCCTCCACCCCATTGAGGAGGAGGGCTGAATGCCCTCCTTCTCTGATCAGAGTGTCCTGGGCCAGCAGGGGAATCAGGGGTTTGTTCTCCCACGGTTCTTTCCCGGGAGTGTAGGCAGAGGACAGGTTCTCTATCGCCCTGAGCTCTTTGGTCATGTTGGGCGTGAGGGGCGAGCATCGTTCGCACGGCCTGCTCTGAGGGGGGTTGACGGGCCTGGTGACGCGAACCGTTCTGGGTTTACCGTCGCCGCTCAGCGTGGTCTCCAGGTGAGTGGTGAAGCCCTCGGGTCCACGGAGGATGAGGACGGCGTGGCTTTCGGTTGACACGTTCTTCAGAGTCTCGAGCGCACGTTCGTAGCTCAGGTCCACCAAAGGCTTGTTGTTCACGGCCAGGACGATGTCGCCGACTTGAACCAGCCCACATTCCTCTGCCGCCCCGCCCCGAATGATGTCAGAGATGATGACGGGCGGCTTGCACACACGTTGTTTGACCAGAAAGCCCAGCCCACCGATCTTTCTTTTGAAGAGGCGCACTGAGATGATGTTGGGCTGCAGCTGACACACGCTGGGCTCAGATTCCTGCATTGTGTCTTCCTGTGCGTCAGCGCTGATCTGCAATTGAGTTGAATGTGACAAAGGAGAGCAACATGTCAAATGTGTCAGCCAAGGCAGGCGAAGACATGCGGAGATGCGAAACAATATAGGCCAGTTAAACTCACATTTTCATTGTACTGATGGCATCTTGTGACATTTAAGAAAATATTCAGACTCTCAATTAGATCCAACTATGACTGAATATAATAAGTATTTTAAGAAATGGTTTAAATGAATAGTTAAACAAAAATAATATGTTCTAAGCTTGTATTCTTTCATTTTCCATGGAACAAAAAGCAACAAGAAAAAAATGACATGAAAGTAGTCCACGAACCATGCTCTACATGCTTTGATCAGTCCATTTTGTGAATGAATTTTGAATTTTGTCAATGAACTCTTGATCTGGTTCACAAATCAGACTGATTACAGACCGTTTATAAATCTATCTGACTCAGTGATCTGGACCTTGAGTTTTCAGCTCACTGAAGGGGAACTTCAGCAAATAATGAACATTATTCAATTCAATTTCAGTCTAGTTCTCATCTAAAACTATTGTACAGCTTCAGAATAATTTAAATATAGAGCATAAGTTGTGAAGATTCCTCCAAGTTCAGTTTTTGTTCTACAGAAATATAATAGCATCATTTGGGTTTGGAAAGACATGAGTGGGAGTAAATAATGACAGAATTTTCTATTTTGGAATTAACTATTGCTTTACTTTGAATGCAAGTCATTATTTCTAATAAAAAGTCATTCAGTTCAATTCGTCACAATATTTTTATTTTTTTTATAATTTCAATGATAGAGTGGTGACTCATTTCACAGAGTACAAGCTGTGAACTTCAATTCACTCTTTCCTTTCTGTTGACAAGCCAGTAGCATTTCCTTCATGAGCATCATGCTCAGTCTCAATTAAACGTTCAGAAACACTTATAATCTACAGTCCTCCTGCATCTCGCCTCTCTTGGCAGCATCAAACAGATATGGCCTCGTGTGAACAACTACTGTCCAATTGTCTCAAAATGAGACATTACTAATTCAGATTTAGAGTCTTGGAAAGAGACATTACAATTGCAGAGACTGCTTTATAATAAAGAATAGGGAAAATCAACTAGTTAACCAACAACTTTCAATTGCAAAGCAGCTTCACAGCATGTTCTAATAACTTTTTGTTTATAATGAACTCGATTTCAAGAACTATTTGTGGATGATAAAATAACAAAAAAAATGCATTTGTTATAGATTACAATGACATTTCCTACTGAGAAAATCATGCACTATGCATGTCTAATATCTTACATTACATATTACATTCCTCGATTAGAATAGACACATTGACGTTTTGCTGGTATATGCTGCACTGTGAAAAATATGCTTCATTTTGGTTACTTAACTGGTTTTATTCAAGACAACATTCTATTTAATATGACTGAATCATGCTGACTTAGGTTTCATTAATGAAAGCAATTTAACTGCCAGATCAGTTAGAAACAACTCATGCTTTGCCAAACATATTAATTCAAACAGTTAAAGTATTGGTGAATCTTGTGATAGTAGGATATCCTAATAATTGCATAATTTATCAAGACATACGATACAAAAAAGCTTTCGTTTAAAAAAAATCAAATACAGATGATTTGCACACATTTTGTGGTAATTTTATTATAGCTAAGTCATGAAAATCAGTAAACAATTATGTTTAAATAAATCTCATGCACAAATATTTCTGCTATAAAGCAGAAAAATAGTAAATTACTATAAAGTGCAGGCTTCAAACCTTAATATATAAAGATAGAAACGGGCAGTTCTCAAAAGGAGGCAGAACTTCACATACACAAATACATTCAATTAATTACAGCCAATAGACCTTTTTTTAAACCAAATGATAATAAATGCTAACTATGCAGGAGTTATCAAAAGCACTGACCTGCAGCCATGCATGCATGTTCAACAGGACACACCAGTTGCATCATGAGCTACAGCAACTCCACATGCACATTTCACAAAACATCATCGTGTATACAGTATACATTTCGCAAAACATGTCGAATTAATAATACTTTCGAGAGTAAAAAAATATAAATAAAGCAACGCAACTTACCTTTCCACTTTCAAACGCTATACAAATCGCCTCACACAGTGCAGTTATCACCTTGCCAATATTCCGATGGAAGGTTCAGACTTTTTCTTCTTGATGTCCCACTCAGAAGACGCGTGGCATGTCTGCGCGAGCCGCTGTATAAACACGCAGCGCGTGAGAAGCTCTGCGCTCCTGCTGCTCCGGTGCGCGAGCATTTATTCCGCGCGCACTGCTGTCATTCTGTCATCCATCCCTCCCGAGGCTCTGCCTTCCTCAATGGGAGGGTTTTACAATCCCATTGCACTCACATATAAGGGAAGGAATCATATTTGCGCAGTAATATGTGTACATCTTCAGATTAACCGTTAAAACATGTATAATTAAAGCAGAAATCAACCTTATTTAGAATATGGGAGGCCGGACAGGATTATAAATTAACGCCAAGTTTAACCAAAAATATTAGCTAAACGGGTGAAATCACTATCATATTATACATGACCAACACAGTATAAGCTGTGAGTAGATAAAGTGAGGTACAAATAGGCTATCTATACAGAATTTGCAGCATAAAAAACTATTTTGAGGCAAGAGAGTAAACGGTCAAGTCTGGTTTATAATTCCATTTATGATACGTTCTGTTATGTTTTCAGATGCACTATGCTTTTCTATATGTGTTAGCAATTTAACTTCGATTTTGAGCAACCAAATATGATTAACACAATAAATCAATGCACAAATGTATTTATGTTTTTTATTGTTTCAACTCACCCTGGTCATGTAGGTTCACTGTAAAAAAGAAAGAAAAAAAGAAAGAAAAAGAAAAAAAGAACAATAAGTTAATACAACATATGTTTTTACATTGCTTTAACTCATCAAAATGCTTTTTTATACAAGATTCAACTCATTTTTAAAGTCAGTTGATTGTAATTTAAGTTGAAATGACTTTAACATCCAAGTTGATTGTGCTGCAACTTTTTTTTACAGTATACAATACTTGTTGACATGAATGTATACTGTAACCTATGGTTGTAGATTTCTAAACTATTTTAAATTGAAATGGACAAAAATGCTACATCAAAGTTTGAGACACTTATCACAACAATCCCAATTTACAGGTATATTGCAACAAAATCACTCCCCAAAAATCATGACATTTCATGCATGTTGCAGCCTTTTCAATGAGTTGAAGTAATAAGTAAAATCAATGTTTCAGTGTCAAAGATCAATGCTGTTCAATTCATCAATTCATATGCAACATGAAGATCTGTTGATCAAAGTTTTATTTTTCATTTGTTATTCAATTAAAAATGGCTTGGCTTACCCAGCAGATGAATTATTAAGTTTATCAAAAATAAAACTGCTCCATTGTCATTTTCTAAACCACACAACCCTGTTTTATGTTGTTAAAAAACAGCTATCTGCCAAGCAAGAATGCCTTTATCTGTGGACCTTCAAAGATTAGTGTTAAAGGTTTCCAGCATTACATGGTCAAGCAACAGAAGAGAACAACACACCATGAACTTTCTATAACAGATTACGAACATACAGTTCTGTTAATTTCAACACTAAGCTAAAACTTTTCACCTCAGGATACTAAAAGCTTGAGCACAAATTATAGAAAATGAATAATAATTATGCACACTGCATTATGAAGTTTTATCTGCCAATTTTATATACACAGCTTATTAATTTTATAAGTACAGCTTGTATATTTGAGTTTACAACTTTATTTTAGCAACACCCACACAATGTACAAAAACATGTTTTCATTTAATAAGGGTTTAACCAAGGTCATATATAAAAAAATTAATTAAAAAAATCTTGTTGGTGAGATGCTTTTTCTCCTAAAAAAAATCTCTCGATGCTGCATGACAAACTGAATCTAGTCTTCAGAACCAGTCATAATGAATTTGAATGAAGGTTTTTGGTGTCAACGCCAGCTATGCATACATTGCAAGCTAGATGTTTTTTCATAAGCCCTAATATTGTTTTGCAATGTGTCATTCCGACAGGATCTTCATTTATTCAGGCAGCGTAAACAGACGAATATGAATTTGCACCGCAGGAGGAGAGACACGCTCCTGACCACAGACTCACACCAGACATTCTGATTACTTTAATAACAAGACCGTATTTATTACAAACTAAACTTATAAGAATAAATAAGCTATGTGATGTGTGTCACGATGAGGTGGAAGCAAGGAGGAAGCAGGATCCAATTGCAGCACACTTTATTTAATAAACTCAAACTACATAAAGACTCTGGCTAGGGCACAAGACTCAGGAACAGAACCACCAACATCAAGGTACAACAACAACATTAAGAACTCACAAAGACTGAACTGAAACACAGGGCTTAAATACAAGGCCAAACAAGCTAAACAAGATAACAAGGGGGCGTGGTATACATTAACACAAACGAGGAGCGGGAAAACTGAACAGGACTGAACCAAAAGCACAAAGACCGGGGGAACACAGACAGACATTACAACATAGCCCCCCCTCTATGGGCGGCTCCCGACGCCCATCAAAACTAGAGACATAGTTCGGGAGGGTGGTGGAGCGGAGGCGGTCCCGGGGGAGGGATGGCGGGCCAGGTCCGTGCAGGGAACGGGACCGGGGTCTTGCGATGGCGGACCTGGGCCATGGAACATGGGCGGAGCTGGACGAACAGACTGCCAGGGCGGAGCAGGCTGTGGGCGTGTCCACGACGGAGCAGGCTGAGGGCGAGGCCACGGCGGAGCAGGCTGAGGGCGTGACCAGGGCGGAGCAGGCTGTGGACCCTCGGGCATCCAGGGCGGAGCTGTCGAACCCTCGGGCGTCCAGGGCGGAGCTGTCGGACCCTCGGGCGTCCAGGGCGGAGCTGTCGGACCCTCGGGCGTCCAGGGCGGAGCTGTCGGACCCTCTGGCGTCCAGGGCGGAGCTGTCGGACCCTCGGGCGTCCAGGGCGGTGAAGACCCCTCGGGCGTCCAGGGCGGTGAAGACCCTTCGGGCGGCCACGGCGGTGAAGACCCTTCGGGCGGCCACGGCGGTGAAGACCCCTCGGGCGGCCACGGCGGTGAAGACCCTTCGGGCGGCCACGGCGGTGAAGACCTTTCGGGCGGCCACGGCGGTGAAGACCCTTCGGGCGGCCACGGCGGTGAAGACCCTTCGGGCGGCCAAGGCGGTGAAGACCCTTCGGGCGGCCACGGCGGTGAAGACCCTTCGGGCGGCCACGGCGGTGAAGACCCTTCGGGCGGCCACGGCGGTGAAGACCCTTCGGGCGGCCACGGCGGTGAAGACCCTTCGGGCGGCCATGCTGGAGAGGACCCTTCGGGTGGCCATGGTGGTGGCCTACTGCCCCCCCCCAAAAAATTCTTGGGGGTAGCTACGGGGTCGTAGCCTGGAGAAGGCACCGGCTCAGGAGAAAGAGGCAGAACCAGCGGTGAAGAGGGCTTTAGGCTGGGCAGGACCAGCGGTG
>NW_027508855.1:15672500-15757500 GCF_051911475.1 Siphateles boraxobius | reverse complement strand
CTGAAGTCAGAAACGCTCCTCACTCACTCTGATCTCATAGTCTGAAGGGTATCAGTCGGCTATAGCGGTATAGAGTATACATAACTGTTTATATTCCACTCTTGCATGTCTAAACATCTTATGATGCATCAGTTTTCAGGCCTCCACAACTAATTTATGCAGGGATGTAGGAAGGGGTTTCGCAGTTCATAATTATGATGGTTGCTATAGACTTAAAGGAATAGTTCACCCAAAGATGAAAATTATCCCATAATTTAGTCACCCTCGAGCCATAGGTGTATATGACTTCTTCTTTCAGCTGAACACAGTCAGAGTTATATTAAATAATATCCTGGATCTTTCCAGCTTTGTAATGACATTGAATAGAGCCAGAGTTTTTGAAGCTCCAAAAAACACATCCATCCATCATAAAAGTAATCCATACGGCGGCATACAGCAATGGCTGTATGTGCATTCATGAGAGAGTTGAGTTCCGGCGGAAAAGTGACCTCTGACCCGACGTAGGATGTAGTTTAAGAGAAGCTTAAATCAAAAATGTACTACATTTTGCTTTAAAACTTCTCAAGCTTACGCTACACACGCATCATACGTCGCGCATGTAGTTTTATTCATCATACGTCCTACGTCATATGTTAGGTCAGAGGTAATTTTATACATTTTTCTGATATGTTATCAATTGTTTCTGATGTGTTTCAAAACACCTGCATATTCACACTACACCAAGTGGCCTTCGGAGTGAGTACGGCATAGAGATGCTCTCTTTTGAATGGACTGCTCTTCCTTGAAGTGACGGACATACGTGGAAGGGCCCTTCATGAAGGGATTCAGTTGCTTTCATTTGGAACTACCCCACAAATACTACAATCCCCTCATGAGTGCCCTTCGAATGCACAAAATGGCATTTGGAATTGGGATTTCTTTCTATTTCGTGCTGAGTAGATCCATCTTTAAATATAATCTCACTGGTCCAAAATGCCAGCACATCACAGGGCATTAAATATCAAATATTTTCTGGTTGGCTGTAGTTCATCACATTAACTATGAACAGGTTACATTTACAATTTACATTTTTTATACTTTTTTAATTTTTAAAGTGATTTGACCAAAAGCAAATATAAACAATATTCGTAATATTCACTCACCTAAACGATTATTAGGAACACCATACTAATACTGTGTTTGACCCCCTTTTTCCTTCAGAACTGCCTTAATTCTTCGTGGCATTGATTCAACAAGGTGCTGAAAGCATTCTTTAGAAATGTTGGCCCATATTGATAGGATAGCATCTTGCAGTTGATGGAGATTTGTGGGATGCACATCCAGGGCACGAAGCTCCCGTTCCACCACATCCCAAAGATGCTCTATTGGGTTGAGATCTGGTAACTGTGGGGGCCATTTTAGTACAGTGAACTCATTGTCATGTTCAAGAAACCAATTTGAAATGATTCAAGCTTTTTGACATGGTGGATTATCCTGCTGGAAGTAGCCATCAGAGGATGGGTACATGGTGGCCATAAAGGGATGGACATGGACAGAAACAATGCTCAGGTAGGCCGTGGCATTTAAACGATGCCCAATTGGCACTAAGGGGCCTAAAGTATGCGGAGAAAACATCCCCCACACCATTACACCACCACCACCAGCCTGCACAGTGGTAACAAGACACGATGGATCCATGTTCTCATTCTCTGTACGCCAATTTCTGACTCTACCATCTGAATGTCTCAACAGAAATCGAGACTCATCAGACCAGGCAACATTTTTCCAGTCTTCAACTGTCCAATTTTGGTGAGCTCTGGCAAATTGTAGCCTCTTTTTCCTATTTGTAGTAGAGATGAGTGGTACCCGGTGGGGTCTTCTGCTGTTGTAGCCCATCCGCCTCAAGGTTGTGCGTGTTGTGGCTTCACAAATGCTTTGCTGTATACCTCGGTTGTAACGAGTGGTTATTTCAGTCAAAGTTGCTCTTCTATCAGCTTGAATCAGTCGGCCCATTCTCCTCTGACCTCTAGCATCAACAAGGCATTTTCGCCCACAGGACTGCCTCATACTGGATGTTTTTCCCTTTTCACATCATTCTTTGTAAACCCTAGAAATGGTTGTGCGTGAAAATCCCAGTAACTGAGCAGATTGTGAAATACTCAGACCGGCCCGTCTGGCACCAACAACCATGCCACGCTCAAAATTGCTTAAATCACCTTGTGTTCCCATTCTGACATTCAGTTTGGAGTTCAGGAGATTGTCTTGACCAGGACCACACCCCTAAATACATTGAAGCAACTGCCATGTGATTGGTTGATTAGATAATTGCATTAATGAGAAATTGAACAGGTGTTCCTAATAATCCTTTAGGTGAGTGTACAATGCAGGCTTATTAGACCACTAGGAAGTAAACGAGAGAAGATAAGTAATGCAGAGAAGAAACAGAATTTTTTTCACTAAGTCTTAATTTTAGACAGTGAGTCTGATGTTCTATATTTTTTTTAAAAAAACAAGCATGTTTTGCTTCTAATGAATGCTCTCTTTTTGGTTTGACATTCATATCTAATGCCACGGCATTTTTGCATTTTCTTCTTTAAATGTGTGGCTTAAAGCTCCAGTAGGTAACTTTTGTAGACAAATATTTGTTAAAACTGTCATTATGTCCTGCAGTAGATTATGAGACAGATAATCGGTGAAAAAAATCAACCTCCTCTGGCTCCTCCCTGTGGTGCTATTGCCATTTGCAGAAATACACCGCTCCCGGTCAGAAACAACCAATCAGAGCCAGGAGGAATGTCTTAGCAGTGTCAATCACGCTCGCCGTCGTTCGTGACTCTCCTGTTCGAACTCGTTCGTCCAAATGAACTAATCATTTTTCGAGTCATTTCGTTCATTCAACGAACGAAATGACTCGAAAAAAGATTTGTTCATTTTGATGAACGAGTTCGAACAGGATCACGAACGTGCATCACAGAACAGAGCAAGGCGAGAATTTGTGCTTATAAAACTTAAAGTTTTTTATTTATTTTTGAAATGACCGATCGTTTCGCTAGATAAGACCCTTATTCATCGTCTAGTATCGTTTAAAGCCCTTTGAAGCTGCACTGAAACTGTCATTTGGTCCTTGAAACGTTTATGTCCTATTGAAGTCCATTATATGGAGAAAAAGCCTGGAATGTTTTCATCAAAAACCTTATTTTCTTTTCGACTGAAGAAAGAAAGGCATGGACATCTGGGATGACATGGGGGTGAGTAAATTATCAGCAAAAGTTTTTTTAAAAGTGAATTAATCCTTTAACGTTATCTTACTAGCTATTTATAATTTATAGAAAGAGTGCAACGTTATAAAGTTACATGTATTGCAAAATACATAATGATTTGAGGACCAAGTTTGTAGTCAAAGTATACTACAAGCCATAGCCATGACTACAGGCCATAGTCAATGTAAAGCATATTGTTGATGTTTCATCCCTATTAGTGAATGTTCCATAACTGTTTATAATCCGCCGGCATCGGTGGTCCTGCTTACTAGCCTGCGCGTTCACGGCAGGCTCCGCTGTGGGGGAGGAGCTGTGGAGGGAGGGCTGTAGCGCAGCAGAGAGCAAGGGGGTCGGACCTGTAAGTTGTGCTTGTTCAAATTTTCAGGCTAAGTCAACATTTTCTCAAAACTCCCTACTGCAGCTTTAAGTGGCAAACATGTTTAAGAGCCACAGTAATGATATATAATTAAAATAAAAAATGTCTGTGGTACTTTCACGGATTCAACTTGGATGCACCTCTTTTGGGGAGGCAAATAGTTTGAAGAGCTATGTCAAAAGAACGTGATTGGCCGTCTGGCTTTGATCTTCCCAGGGGTGTCCAAACTCGGTTCTGGAGGGCCACTGTCCTGCAGAGTTTAGTTCCAACTTGCCTCAACACACCTGCTTGTAAGTTTTTTAGCATGCCTAATGACCTTCAACGGCTAATCAAGACCTTGATTAGCTGTTTCAGGTGTGTTTAATTGGGGTTGAAGCTAAACTCTGCAGGACAGTGGCCCTCCAGGACCGAGTTTGGACACCCCTGTCCTAGACAATGCTTTTGGGACAACCTGTCAGGCCACAGAACTAGCCATTACAAAGGGCAATAGATGACCTTGAGAAACATCTGAGGAATGCTTTAACCAATCATAAGTATGTTTTTATTGAGTCATGGTGCATGACAGGCATGGTGATGATTTCCTTATATCTTTACTTTAAAAAAATATTTACTACATGAACTACAGGTGCAGATTTATGTTTGAACACGTGATAGTGCCCACAGGTAATTGGTGACATAAAATGGTAGCTGATAGGGGAAAAGTCCATTTGATGTAGAGCGGAATGCTGTCGTAAAGGTGGTACTGGTGACCTTAAGACTAACTGACCCTTATTAACCAGCCAAACCCTGATCATCAGGTTTCATGTAAATTCTCAACTATTAGAGAGAAAAGCTTGAAAGACCCCACAATCTGTTCTGCATGAACTAATTTATTCCAGTAAAATGTACAACCAAATTATTCTTTAACTTCTGGTTTCTTTGCATATATTGCCAAATAAATGTACTTAAATATAATAATTTTATTCAGCAAGGATTCATTAATTCATCAAAAGTGAGATTAAATCCATTTATAATGTTACAAAAGATTTATATTTCAAATAAACTGTGTTCTTTTGAACTTTCTATTCATCAAAGAATCCTGAAAAAAATGTAATCATGGTTTCCACAAAAATATTAAGCAGCACAACTGTTTCCAATATTGATAAAAAAAATAATAAGAAATGTTTCTATACCATCAAATTAGCATATTAGAATGATTTCTAAAGGATCATGTGACACTGAAGACTGGAGTTGATGCTGAAAATTCAGTTTTGCCATCACAGGAATAAATTACATTTTATAATATATTAAAATTGAAACAGTTATTTTAAATTGTAATAGTATTTAACAATATTACTGTATTTACTGTATGTTTGATCAAATAAAAGAAGCCGTATTGAGCATAAGAGATTGTTTTATAAAGCATTTTAAAAATGTTTACAAACCCCAAACTTTTGAACAGTAGCATATGTTCAATAGAAATTAGTATCTTAAGACTCCAATATATCTTTTGCATAATGATGAATGCATGATTATGTTCACACAAATAATTCATTGAGGAAAGAACTACAATAAATCTGTTGGGACCTTGTCTTCACTGCTTCATCTAAGTACCAAGAATTACATACTGTTGATCTATCCTTACCAGTATACCAATCCTCATACACAAAATTTGACTAAATCATACATGGCAAACTCTGCACAGCCATGCAACAACAAAAAAAGAGGAAAAAAAAGTGTTCCCCTACAGGTTAGAGACAAATAAATTGTGCAGTGCACGTGATCTTCAGGAGCAAGATTGAGAAAAACTTTGGTATAATATATTAGTATACTAACAAATTATATTCTCTATTTGAGTTGTTCACATCCAGGTCTTTTATGCTTATTCTAATTCTACATTAGCATTATGTATATTTAAAAGTAGCTAATACGGAGGTTTGAAAAAGACAAGATTGGCCGAATTAACTGTGTATATAATAGGAAAACAAGCATCGGCACTTCTGTTTTTCAATGAGACCAGTTCATAAACCAGTTCAATATGACGTGGCTTTTCTGTTTAAAGGGCCTCAAGGTTTTGTTGCCGCTGCACCCTCAGATAATGGCTGCGATGGTAATTTTGTCCAGGCTCAAAAGGGCAAACCTGGCATTTGTTGTAATACATGCTGCAAAATAGGAATTATATCTGTATTTGGGTTTAAAAATAGTTTTCATGCAGTTAAACTGGACATGCATGCTGAATTCATGAGACAATACCGTTCTTGCATGTGGCAACACTGAAGTTATCGATACTTTTGGAATCAAATTCATTTTAGTAAGTTAAAAAGTGTATTTAAGTAGTAGTAGGCTAGTTTCTCTTGCTTCATCTGTCATTTCAAGTGGAATTGTTCACAGAGATTGTCGTAGAGCATTATGAGATGTGAAGGATAAAGTAATGTTGAATTTGGCCAAAATATTGTGGATAAGATCCAGTACTTTTTGTCCAGCTGAAAATGACCCCCATCAGTAGACTAACCTTACATAAAAAAGTTTATTCAAGTGTGCTATTAACATACTTCTTTTGAACTAAAAATAAGAAAGTATACTTTCAGTCTACTTTTTATAGCATATTGTAATATTTCACTATATTACTGCATTTACTGTATATTTGGTCAAATGAAAGAAGCCTTGGCGAGCATAAAGCGATATCTTTAAAAACTTTTGAACAGCAGTGTAAGTTCAGTGGAAATTAGCGTATTGTCTGTCTTCCAAAAGACACCATTTGCTTAATGATGAAAGGATGATTATGTTCAAACAATCAATCAATTGATGTTTATGGATGAACCACAACATATCGGTTAGGACTTTTTAGACACTTTGAAAATTTGTGGGGTATCAAAAGGTAGAGGGTGACCTGTAAGTGAGATTAATGGTTTTATGAAAGGTGCTAGACAAGTTTAACCAGACTGCCGTATGTTTGAACCGTAAACTTCAGTATCCTGTGATTATGCTGTGACTTTCTGCCCTTTCAAAATGATGATGCTCCCCATTAGCACAGGGTTGTATTACTTTGTCCTTCAGAATGTAGAGAGAGCAAAGGGTTATAAGTTAATCACAGCGTTCGGAAATTCCACAAGAACATTCAGTGTCTCAGAGTGAGCAAAAAGCATACAATTAAAATGTTGGCAGGGCAGTTTTTCCCTTCGTTTCATTGACAGCAAAAGAGATTTACTTACTGCATAAAATTGTATGAAACACACACATTCCACAGGCATATATCATTACCAGAGGTGTCAATTCCAGGGGTCAGAAAGTAAAAGTCCTGCCATATGTTTATTCCACCCATTAACTCAGCCAGCTGATTTCACTAATTAGTTCTATCTCCTGGCTGAAAAACTGTGCTAATTAGCAAATCCAGGTGATTGGAACAAAATACTGAGGAGGAATTTTACTTTCTGAACCTGTGCTTGACACCACTGATCATTACATCACTTTTGATATATTGCTGCATGGTATTTATATATATATATATATATATATATATATATATATATATATATATATATATATATATATCCATGTGATTAGCTCAATCTGTGGTTACCCGTGGTAAAAAAAAACAAAAAAACCTTTAGACCAGTTGCCCAAATGGCTCAGAAAATGTAGCAGCATTTGTTTGCCGATGCCACTTTGTTTACTATTTTTAAATGACATTCGGACATTTATAGGTATAACTTGGTGTCCAAATACTTTTTGGGGCCTCTGTATTCAGCATATTATTTGAGAATTAGAAATTACAGTTCTCAGATTTCTTTTGTGATTTGTGAGTGGAAATGTATAGCAAAGTCCCCTAATGCATCCAGTACGGTATTACAGAGACACATGCAAGTTTGCATAATCATGTGAACAAACATCAGGGTGAAAAAGATATTTGTTTTTTATTCTGTTTTGTTTTGTTTTGTTTTGTTAAGATAGCCGACAGGCAAAATAGCCCGTGTCAATTCATGACCCATGACCCAAGGTAATTTTCACAGGAATTATGTTGCATTAATGGTCTAATTTTAATATCATAACAAGAAATTTAAATTTGGAAGATTAATACTTTCTGGAATCAAGTTATGACTCACATCCCTTACTGAGCCACTACTGCACTACTTTCCTCTATTCTACTCTATTCACATGCAGTGCCTAAACAAAAAAGATGGCTAACTTCACCTCAGATCATGCAAAGTTTGCAAAACTCAAAATTCATTATCAACAAATGTGACATTTGGTCACATGTTTTCTTTCTAGGCCAATGAAATGACTGGCATCTTCTTCTCATGTGTGTCATCATTTTAAACATATTTGTCAAAATCATGCAAAGACATCATTTGTCGCTGATTTTTTGATAATAAGTGTTTATTTCTGCGAGCAAAGGTAGAACCTGATCAAAAGCGGCACAACAGAAACACATATTTGGTAACCAGGCCTGCAGCGGTCCAGAGACATTCATGACATCTGCTGTTATAATTACCATTTGCTTACAAGAGTAGAAAAACTATAGAAATATCACTGTACAATATGTACACAGCCAATTATCCTCATTTTTTGCACAATGGGTGATTTTCATTCACAAAGTTTTGTAAAAGGAAACTCCACGAGGAGGTGAAATGTGTGGGAAAGGAGTTTGGAGCACAGTTAGACTGACTTTGAGATCATTAATCATTATGAATGGCATAAACCGAATGAGTAATATTAAACAAAAATAGGAAAGCAAATAAACAACAAAAGGCTTCTGTGAAAGCTACTGATGAGGCCTGATACAGAAACATGTTGTATATGTAACGTAAACACTGCGTTCTGTCTACATAGGCACGGAGAGCGCGTACTGGACAGTGCAGTGCCAAGGCTGGGTCTGGCTCCTCCAGGGGCATCGCTTGCATGTTCACCACCTGGTCCCGAAAGGGAGTGGTGGGAACCTTGGGCACATATCCGGGCCGGGGTCTCAGGATCACGTGAGAGTAGGCCGGCCCAAATATATGACTTCACTTTATGTTCATTATGATGACCATTATGAAGCTCATTACAAATGTATACTGTACGAGTGAATGGAGTCTTTTATAATGGATCCTGGAGAGATACATTTGCGCAAGCAGGGTGTGAACGCTCTCCCCTAATTGCTCTATAGCAGGAGTGTCCAATCCTTCTCCTGTCCTGTAGAACTCCACACCCAATAAACACACCTGGACCAGCTAATGAAGGTCTTATTGGGGAAACTAGGAACTTCCAGGCAGGTGTGTTGAGGCAAGTTGGAGCTAAACTCTGCAGGACAGTGACCCTCCACTTTTGATGGCGAGAGTCTTTGGCAATTATGCTGCTCTCGTCTTTGCATCTTTTCTTTGAAGTTGAGGGTTTCATTCTCCCCCTGGAACTTTTGGTATATCAAAGGTCATAGTTGATATACTCCCTTTGATTGGCTACTCCCTTAAGAATTTGTCAAAGTGCTGACATAGCTGGCCCTTCCCTTAGGGGCCTCTTCCCTTAGAGCTTTGCTCTTGGGGCCTTATAAGGCTAACACCTGTCCAGCATGGGAGGGAGTAAGGTTGAATGGGCTGTAATTTCAAAAAGCATAAAAGCTTGGGTATCTTCTCTTGCTATTGGGAGATATTGGCTAATGCTGGGGCCACACCAAAAGATATTAAAAGTCTAAGATTTTCAAAATGTGAGAGACCACAAAACATGAGGACAAAAAATCCTAGATTTAACAGTTTATATCCTGTAGTGCAGAGGTCTTCAATCCTGCTCCTGGAGGGCCGCTGTCCTGCAGAGTTTAGTTCCAACCCTAATCAAACACACCTGAATCAGCTCATCAAGCTCTTCAGGATCGCTTGAATATACAAAGGCAGGTGTGCTGAAGCAGGTTGGAACTAAACTCTGCAGGGCAGTGGCCCTCCAGGAGCAGGATTGGAGACCTCTGCCGTGGTGTGCCGTGATGTGAAGAACACAACACACCACACAAAAACAGATTTTCAACCAGAGTCCCGTCTGTGAACATGGCAAATCTCGCAAAATCTCTGGAGACTTCAGAATAAACATGGCGGACGATTGCTGTGATAGTGTTTGGAATGCTTTTGACAGAACATTCATGGGAAAAAAGAAAAAGGTTTGGGTGAAGTCATGTAGATGGCGGCAGCATGGACTTTGCATGTAAATGAGCCATGACTGCGGTTGTTATGCTTCCGTCTTCTGTCAGCTCGCTTTCTGATTGGGTATCGTTTCGTTCCACCTGACAATCAACAGAGTATGTGCGCGTTTGTCCTCTGGGTTTCCCCCACACATCGGGATTTCTGATCGTAAATATTCAGTATGTTGAATATTTACGCTTCATGATCAGGGCGGCTCTGGCGTTCTTCCGAGCAGGTTCGGTCACTCTTAAAACACCTCACACCACAGGAAAATCTGATAAAATAATCTGTAGAACCGTCAAGATAATCCGGACTTCACTTAGGATTGTGGGAAGGGGAGAAACCGTCTGAATAACTTGTGGTGTGGCCCCAGCATTAAGGAATAGCACCACCAAGTAGTCTTTGAGTCATTTTGGATGCGCCTTTGGGGTTGACGAGCTCGGACTCCAGCTATAGTAAGTAATCCGTAGAGTCAATTTAGGCTTTGCCCACTATGTTTGTGCATATTCACAGTTTAGTGAGGCAGTGCCTTTCCACATCAAAAGGGAACATCTAGGTTAGGACAGTTCGCCGAGAAGGGAACGAGATGCTCCGTCACGTCCTAGGGCTTGTCTCCTTCAGACAAAAGAATTTACGACTTTTATACTCACAGGTACTCTGCTTGTGACGTCAATGACTGCAATCAGCCAGTGAATTGGTGTGTTTGGTATATGTGTTTCAGACACGGTCACGATGATGGCGTTCCCCATATCGTCAACTCCATGACGCAGCATCTCGTTCCCCTGCTCAGGGAACCAGGGTTACATACGTAACCTAGACGTTATGAAATAAATCTTACCGCACTTAAGTATTTACAGCATGTGCTATAAGTTTAAAGCATGTTATAAAATATTTCATAATTCACTGATGTATACTTATATATATAGTATACTCACATTGGTAACTCGTTTGAATGTACATTAATTAGGAATATCTAAAATTGAATTTAAAGGATTTGTTCACTAAAACTTTCCTGATAATTTGTCATTCAAGATGTTTATGTCTTTCTTACTTCATTCGAAAAGAAATTAAGGTTTTTGACGAAAATATTTCAGGATTTTTCTCCATAGAGTGGACTTCAACAGGAACCAATGGGTTGAAGGTCCAAATTGCAGTTTCAATGCCCCTTCAAAGGACTCTACATGATCCAAACCAAAGAATAAGAGTTTTATTTAGCAAAACGAATGGTCGAATACCACGCAGGTTGGTACCCGTAGAAGTCCACTATATGTAGAAAAATCCTGTAATGTTTTCCTCAAAAAACTTAATTACATTTTTGACTGAAGAAAGAAAGACAAACATCTGGGATGACATGGGGGTGAGTAAATTATCAGGGAATTTTCATTCTGAAGTGAACTAATCCTTTAATATCCTTTCATGCCAAGCTCTGATCTGATTGGTTGGCCTTTGAAACTGCTGAGAGGTCAGTCTCTCTTACCGTTTAAGAGGGGGGTTCTAGAATATTTCTAACTTTGCCTTTTGTTTTTATGTTACGTTTTGTGCAATGGTTGATGGTGCAATGATGTTGATTTACATGACGTGTTTCCTTTCATCTTTTTTTTTTTTTTGCAGCAAAAGAGATTCTGGGATACATTCGAGGTTCTCATGGCAGGAACTTTTTCTGTCCGCCATTGCACTTCCAGCAAATACAGCACAGTTGATTGACCCAGACTGAATGAATCTTCATGGCAAGTTTTTACTGATAATAATTGCCAAAAATCTTGGGCAGATCGAGCACTGTGTACACAGGGAGGCCATAGGGTACAGTTCAGAATACCGATTGATGGGAAATCTACAGTAAAGTTTGGTTTAATTCATTACTTAAATCACATTTAACAGAACGGGCCACATGAAAAGAAATGTAAATAACCGTAATGAACTGATTAAAGAAAAACAAAGATTTCTCCCTCCACAGAATCTAGGAAACGTTCAGAAAGCTAATCAGATGATTTCCAAAGTGTTTTACAAATGAGTGCCATGAGAGAGATGGAATGTGTGATATGCCTTTCAAACGAAGCATCAGAGGTGAAGATTGTTAATGAATTCTCTTGCTCACAGGGTTGTTTGCTCTAATTATCCGGAATGTGAATTATTTGGTAATTATCAAAGCAGCAAATCATTCGCCTACGTTGAAAATTGCATGAAAATGTGCCTCAAAGCAGGGTGCGTTGAAAAATTAACAATTCTGCGCTGGTTAACAACTTGTGGAATTATGAAATCAGCTGTTATATGTGTGTGTGTGGGGGGGGGGGGGGGGGGGCTTCTTTTATGCCATAACGTGATGGTAAACACGTCATGTCATAAGTAATTAAATGCTTTGCATTTTAATCAGATGCTTCTGAGAGGCATGTTGACTTGCAGCGGGTTCAGGTTATTGTTGACAACATGCTTTCATTTAATGCTGCACAGCTCAATCAGCTCATCTTCCTGCTCTACAAATGCTAATGATCAAACACTCCCACAGTAAGGGAAAAAGAATGAGAACAAAGGTTAAAAATGAAGAACACACATTATTACATTGCATATTGCTTATCAGATAATGTGCATTCTACAGGGCCTCTAAAGGGACATGGAATCATTTGATTGAATTATTTCCCTGTTTATCACTGTAAAGCTGCTTTGAAGCAATCTGTATTGTATAAAGCACAATATAAATAAAGGTGACTTGACCTTTGCGTTCTCTCTCGTTCCCCCGAGAAATTTTGCATTCGCTCGCAAAACCTATGCATTATCTCACAAGCAAACGCAAAAGCATTGAAATGTAATTTTTCCTCCATCTCATATTTTTTTCCATCACCATGTCCCTTTAGGGATTCCGTAGTCATAATTTGACTGTGCAGAACTCACTGCCACAGTGGTAGGGTGTTGACAGTGATCGCCTCTTTTATTATCATACATCAGATGAAAATCATAAGTTTGATTGTGTAGAAAACAGTGCACAAATGATATGGGATCTCTAACTTATTAGGGCCCAAGCACTGATGGTGTGCGAACCCTCTTAGAATTGCTCTCTTTATTGAGTATTTGGAATTGTAATTGTGATGTTTGGCTTAGCAAACACCATTAATAATGTTTGCTGATGACTTGTTAATAAAAGTTATATGTTTTAACAAAAAATCTTAGAATTTACTCATAAAGAAATGCACAAGCACATCCCACCTGTCTGCCCTCCTATTGCCTCTCCTGTATGAGTCTGACTAATGCAATCATTTATTATGCTGAAAGATAAAGTTCAACTAGCAATATCTGCCCAATGGGTAGAAAATGTCAGCGAGTTCATTTGACTGTCCTGAGTGCAAAGAGTGATGTAATTAAATGAGGGTTTGTGTGGCTGCATACCTGAACAGCTCCTGCACAGACACGGACTCATCAGATGACAGAGACAGAGCATAGTTTGGGCGAGTGTAAGCATATATTTAAATGTGTATGTTTTACATTACGTAAAAGAATGAAGTTACCTAGGCATTAGGGTAGCATATGCAGTGATGTAGCACAGAAGAGAGAAATGAAAATAGATTAAATGAAGTAGATATTAAAGGTGAAGTGAGTGATTGCACAACTAACGTCTCGGTTACGTTTGTAACCCTCGTTCCCTGAGTAGGGAACGGAGACATTCCGTCGTGACGACGAATGGGGTTTTGCTTAGAAAGCCTATCAACTTCGAGTATTACAAAACGAGCCAATGGCATAGAAATGCCATTGGTCTGCGGAATTTGCATGGAGCGACTCTGCCCCACCTCGTGGGTATAAAAGGAGGACGCCGGCAACATGCAGATATGTTTCTTCGCTGAGGAGCCAAGACTGAGCTCATGCGATCCCCACGGTACAGCGGAAGTGGCAGGAAGACTGAATGTCTCGGTTCCCTACTCAGGGAACGAGGGTTACATACGTAACCGAGACGTTCCCTTTCGTTGTCACTACGAGTTAAGTCGTGACGACGAATGGGATTCCAGTCTAATCATGCTACCTTCACAGCTGTCTTCCAGTGCCCTGCGTCAGTCTGAGATCCCTGTCGTGAAAGTGGCACGGACAAAGGACTCCTACTTAATACAGGAATACCAAGGTACACAGGGAAGCATATCCCATATCTCAGAGGAATACACATATTACCCGGCTTAAAGCCGACCTTTTCATATTAAAGACACATGCCTATTAAAGACATATTAAAGACACTACCCGGCCTTTTCATATTAAAGACACATGCTCAGAGAGGCTTACAGTGGAAATACACATGTGGGGGTCGCCCGGGGGGGGGGGGGGGGGCATGCACACGGAAGGCACCTAGCCAACGCACAGACAATAGACACTGGCGTCGACGTCAGCAGTGCTGGAGGAACTCAGGGCTTGCGGGGAAGCTTACCTGAGGAAATATTGCACGTATCCAGTCCGTGGAGTGGAATGGCGAGCAAGCAAAGACACCTGAGTGGGTCCCAGTACTGGCAGGTGAAGCGAGTACATGAGAGGACACTGGCTCCACTCGGAGATTATAGAATCTGGCGAATGTGTTGGGAGTCGCCCAGCCTGCAGCTCTGCAGATGTCTGTTAGCGAGGCGCCATGCGCTAGAGCCCAAGAGGAAGCCACGCTCCAGGTGGAGTGAGCTGTCACACCAAGGGGGCATGGTCGAGCTTGCTGCTGGTATGCCAAAACAATGGCGTCCACTATCCAGTGAGACAACCTTTGCTTGGAGAGAGCCTTTCCCTTCAGCTACCCACCATAACAGACAAAGAGCTGGTCTGAGGTCCTGAAACACTGCGTTCTGTCTACATAGGCGCGGAGAGCGCGTACTGGACAGAGCAGTGCCAAGGCTGGGTCTGCCTCCTCCAGGGGCATCGCTTGCAGGTTCACCACCTGGTCCCGAAAGGGAGTGGTGGGAACCTTGGGCACATATCCAGTCCGGGGTCTCAGGATCACGTGAGAGTAGGCCGGCCCAAATTCCAGGCACGCTCTGTCAACGGAGAATGCGTGCAGGTCCCCTACCCTCTTGATGGAGGCCAATGCAACCAGGAGCGCTGTCTTCGTTGACAGGAACTTAAGCTCCAGTAATTACAGAGGCTCAAAGGGAGCACTCTGCAGGGCAGTTAAAACCACTGAGAGGTCCCAAGAGGGAACGAGAGGAGGGCGAGGAGGATTTAGTCTCCTCGCTCCTCTCAGGAACCTGGCGATCAGGTCATGCTTTCCCATGGACTTACCTTCAACTGCGTCATGATGTGCGGCGATAGCGGCAACATATACTTTCAGGGTGGAGGGAGACAGCCTTCGCTCAAACCCATCTTGCAGGAAGGAAAGCACGACACTGATCAGGCATCTCCAGATGTCTTCTCGGTGAGAAGAGCACCAGTTGACGAAGAGGTTCCACTTCAAGGCGTAGACATGTCTCATGGACGATGCTCTAGCGGAAGTGATGGTAGCCACCAAAACCTGGGTACTCAAACCTGTCTCGTCCCATCCAGGAACCACACGTGGAGGTTCCAAAGATCGGGACGAGGGTGCCATAGGGTGCCCCGTCCCTGAGAAGGAGGTCCTTCCTCAGAGGAATAGGCCAGAGAGGTGCTGTCACGAGTAGTACAAGTTCGGAGAAACAGGTCCGGGTGGGCCAGTGAGGTGCGACCAATATGACATGCTCCTCGTCCTCCCTGATCTTGCACAGGGTCTGTGCAAGAAGGCTCACTGGGGGAAACGCATATTTGCGAAGGCCCGGCGGCCAGCTGTGCACCACTGCGTCCGTGCCGAGTGTGCCTTAGGTCAGGGAGTAATACAGGGTGCAATGGTATGAGTCGTGGAAGGGGCAAACAGGTCTACCTGTGCGTCCCCAAACTGGTCTCAAATCAGCTGAACCGACTGGGGATGGAGTCGCCATTCTCCAGGGAGGGGCTAAAGCCGTGAGAGCTCGTTGGCTGCACAGTTCAGGGCTCCGGGGATTTAAATGGCTCGAAGCGACCTCAGATGCTTCTGACTCCATAGGAGGAGGTGTCGGGCGAGTTGCGACATACGGCCGGAGCGCAGACCACCTTTATGGTTTATGTCCGCTACTGTGGCTGTATTGTCTGATCGCACTAGTACGTGTTGACCCCTGAGCAGCGCAAGAAAGCGATGCAGAGCAAGGTGTACTGCAAGCAACTCGAGGCAATTGACATGCCAAAGGCGCTGGGGTCATGTCCAGGAGCCCGCGGCAGCATGTCCATTACACATGGTGCCCCAGCCCGTGGTGGAGGCATCTGTTGAGACAACAACATGCTTGCAAACTCGTTCCAAAGGCACTCTGGGCCCGTAGAAAGCTGAGGTTCGACCACGGGGTGAAGGTCTGACGGCAGGTCGGAGTAACTGATACTCGGAGCGTGTCGTGTTGCCATGCCCAACTCGGGACTCGGTCGTGAAGCCAGAGCTGAAGCGGTCTCATATGAAGCAATCCGAGTGGCGTTGCCATGGCTGCAGATGCCATTTGCCCCAGGAGCCTCTGAAATAACTTCAGTGGAACTAAACTCTTGCCCTCGAATTGTCTCAGGCAAGTCAGCAGTGACTGTGCACGCTCGCTCGTAAGCTGCGTGGACATGGCGACCGAGTCGATTCCCATACCGAGAAAAGAGATCCTCTGCACGGGACGAGCTAGAGACTGAGGATTCTGCGCAGACGGCAGGGTGGAGGCAGCAGCGGGCTGTCGGGGCAGAATGTGCTTGATAGCCCTCAGTCTGTTTCTGGGCGGTCGAGAATTGTTGGGCAAAGTCCTCGACCGCACCTCTGAATATGGGATATGGGGACCTGGGATATGGCCTGGGATATGGGAGTGTAAAGCAGCCTGGACCGCTCGGCATCCCGCAGGTCGGTGGCGGTGCGCAGCTCATCAAAGAGAAGCGGGTCTGTCCTAACCTCGTGCATGTCCTTGAGCATCTGGGCTTGGTAGACCTGCAGAGTGGCCATGGCATGCAGAGAGGCAGCTGCCTGTCCTGCGGCTTTATAGGATTTCGCCACAAGCGTAGACGAAAACTTACAGGCTTTGGACGGGTGCTTAGGATCGCCGCGAGAAGAAGCACTCTGAGGACACAGTTGCATGGCAACAGAGCGTTCAACCGGGGGGACCCCAGTGTACCCATGGACAGCGGCCCCATTGAGGGGAAGAAAGGCGAAGGAGATCAGCGAGCAATCGCGGGAAGACATAGGGGTCCTCCAGGATTTCAAGATCTCCTCATGCACGTCAGGGAAGAAAGGCATTGGGGTTGGACGCCGACAAGAGTCGGCAGCCGCACCCAAAAACCAATCGTCCAGCCACGAGCGCTCGGGACGGGGTGGAGGGATCCACTCTAAACCAATGCTCGCGGCTGCCCGGGTAAGCATGGCCGTCATCTCAAGATCCGACTCGACCACTACCATGGTCCTGTGGAAATCCCGTGAACACTCACGAGTTGCATCACTAAAGAGGGGGGTTTGGGGCGCGGACAGATAGTCGGTGCCTTGTTCCACACCGTCACCCTCAGGTCACCCTGGCCACCAGCCGAAGAGAAGTACTAGCTCTCGTGGAGGAAGTAGATTGGGGTGTGGATGAGGGGACTCTCACTCTTGCGAGATCACGGAGTCTCGACCGTAGTGACGCGATGGTCATGTTCCCACAGAGAGAACATGAGTCATCCACGAGCGCTGCTCTAGCGTGATCAATGCCCAAACACACAGAACAGCAATCACGCCCATCAGAGTCAGAAATGAGCCTACCGCAACCAGAAGTGCACGGGCGAGGTATCTTTAAAAAGACGTGCCACGTGCAAAGCTCTTTTGTGAGAGGAAAACTCAGCGGATGTTGAAGCGCCCAAGGAGAAACACACTCACTGGCAAACCACTGCACAGATCAGCAGGAAGTGTGCACTCACTGGAGATCGCCGTCACACCAAAACCGGAGAGTCGCTCGTCTCTTAGCTGACAGACAGTTGATCAGAGATGGCTTGTGGAGTGAAGAAGTAATCTTAGCTCCGAAGCGAAAACATATCTGCATGTTGGCGGTGTGCTTCTTTTTATACCCATGAGGTGGGGCAGAGTTGCGCCATGCAAATTCCGCAGACCCATGGCATTTCTTTGCCATTGGCTCGTTTTGTAATACTCGAAGTTGATAGGCTTTCTAAGCGAAACCCCATTCGTCGTCACAACGGAACTCGTAGTAACAATGAAAGGGAACGACTGTTTCCAAACAGGTTTCTCAAACAATTGTTCCCTTCTCATAGTGCAGCTGTTGGTTCCAGAAGTAAATATTCTTTCCATCTGGTGAGAATCTGTTATTTTAGAACTCCGTTTGATTTAGTGTTTACTGTTGTCACGTGTGTCTACCTCTGTGCCAAGGATATATCTGTACTGTATGCACATTTGCTTTATCTTTTGTACATACCTATTCAAAAGTTTGGAGTCATTAGGATTTTTTTTATGTTTTTGAAAGTCTTTTATCCTCACAGAGGCTGCATTTATTTAATCAAAAACACAATAAAATAGTAATATTGTTAAACATTATATTAAATAAAAATAACTGTTTTCTATTTGAATATAGTATTTTAAAACGTTATTTACTTTACTGTCACTTTTGATCAATTTAATGTGTCCCTGCTGAATAAAAGAATGAATTAAAAACTGGCCCTAGACTTTTGAACCGTAGTGTAATTTGACAAACCTTAGATATAGCTTTAAATAGAAAATAAAATGAAAAGACTAAAAGGAGTTTCAGAATTATAAGTTTTAAAATCTTTTTTCTTATAGATTTAACAAAGCATAATTCAAATCTTTCTGAGTACCAGTGTCTCCTGGACTACACGTATCCTTTTTGATCATTTCTGAATTACACTACCCATAATCCTGAAGAATTACTCTGGGTAGCTCTTCAATATCCCTAGTGCACAATGCATATATGTTAATGTATATATTTTTCAATTTTGCAATACAAATCAGATATATTGTATTTTCTTAGTGTTGTTGACTTAAAGTGAATAGTTTAATATTGGACTGTCATTTCTGATTCTATTATGCATTTGCACTACATTTACATGTATTCATTTACCAGATACTTTTCAAAGTGACTTACAAGTGAGGAACATCATAACCAAGTACTTTTTTACTCCACGAAATACAGTTTTTCCAGCTATCAGATAATATTCTCTGGTTGTCTTGGTTCAAGGCTCAGGACACTATTTGAAGAATTATTTGAAATCCCTAGAGGAAATAAATGAGTAAAATACCTCTAGAGTCATGGCTGCTGAAAAAGGCACAGTTACGTTCAGTTGTTTGAATAAACAGGTGCCTCATTCTCAAAGGGTTGAGATAACGTCGCGGTTTCAGAAACAGAGCAGATATTTGGGAAGCGACAATGGTAAATGGCTTTTTTATTGCCTACTTTTCTTTGCACATTTAACTTGGATATTATAGTATAAAACTGTACACTTCACCTTTAATACAGCATGAATATCTCCAGAATGGTTGGGGTGTTGATAGCTGACATGTTTTATATGGAGGACAGATATGGGCTTTGTCTATGCAGATTACGAAGAAGATGCAACCTCTTTTTGAAATCAAAATCTAACCAAAGGTACCAGTCATATTCTGCATAGACTAAGAATGCAAGTGCTCTCTAAACTGAACTTATTCCATCACTCATAAGGCCCACAGGAAGCCAGCGTCAAGATTTCCTGTCACGTGACTATGAGGTAAGAACTCGTTCCAGGGCTTGATTGATTGTGACAATGCGGTCCAGATGAGATCATGAGAGAGAGAAAAGCCTTCTGAAGAACAGGAACCCATCGCTGTCACAGCCTATGAAAAGGAAAACAGATGAAGTTAAACCAGCATGAGTAATGATGCTTATTTCCTCCTCTTCTGATGGGACACATTTAAAAATATACACACAGAAACACATTAACTCCAAAACCTAGTGAGCTGTCTACCTAGACAACATTTTCAGACATCATAGGTGTGCATGTGACACAAAAACTGTTTCTAAACGTAGCCAGTAACATCATGCCTTCTTTAGACCAGATTGTAAGGCTATTTTTATGCTTACTGTGTCGTGTCACTTAGCAACATGCTAACATAATCCATTGGAATCAACTGTGAGTGTTTGCTGAGTTAATTAAGGAGCATTATTTGTACTCAGTGAGCCAAATCGGAGTTATTAGCATTAACTAAAACTATTTTTTTTAAATCATTATTAAACATTAACTGAAATAAAATATAAAACTATAGTCCCCTTTAGACATCAATGGTCTCCCTTAGAAATTCTACTATCAGTTAATTCATTCATTTGCAACTACAGTATACTACACAGTGTACTTAATAAAACTACAGTGTACCATAAAAGCTGTTAATCATATAAAGTAATCGTGTCTCTTCAGAAAAATTGCACTAAATCGCTCAATTCATATGGATAAGTTTTATGATCTCTTTATGAACTTTTTGAAGAGCCAAAGTGGTAGTGGTAGTTACATATTTATCAATGGAGGGACAAAAATCTCTCAGATTTAAAAAATAAAAGATCATTTGTGTTCCGAAGATGAATGAAAGTCTTACGGGTTTACAGCGACATGAGTGTGAGTAATTAATGACAGAATTTAAATTTTTTGGTGAACTATCCATTTAATGCTAGTCACATGAAAGGGCATTTAGCGTAAACTGCCTTCTTTTATCAACGCTTTCACTGAACTTCTATGGAAAATCCTTCTGATTGAATTAGAAATGTATCAAACTGTTGAGGTACAGCTATAGCTATCTAAATACTAACAATACGTAATTCAAGTAATTTTCTGTCACAAAAATCCACACTTACAGAGACTGTGCACTTGCAATGCTTTGGCCACAGGATTTGCATCTGCATTTGTGCACTTGTGTTGAGTATGTTTTTGGCCTTAAACCCTAAAATTCGCACAATACAACAACGAGCACGATGAGAAGTCTGCGTCAGCATTCTCACCATCATTGCTAGTGGATCTCCAGCCTGCTGTGCGGTACAATATTACCACTCTTTATCACCCACCTTTAAATCTAACCTTTTCTCATTCTCTCACAGCTCTCTCCTTTTTTGTCCCAAGTTCGTGACTAATCAGCACAAGCTCGGTGAAGTGTGTGGGTGTCATCAGCGAGGTAAAGAAAAACCTCGACTCTCCTGCGCATATGACTTTTAAACTAGACATCTGAAGCATGAAATTGGTCAGATAGTCCTCCCACATAGACAAGACATGTATTGATACAGTACCTGTGACTGGACACCTTTTAGATTGGAGCGAATATGCTCATTTTCAGTGCAAACTAAGCCTGAGGCCATGAATCCAGTTCAAACTTCTTCTTTTTTTTACAAAAGGTTTGGAAATTTAATTTACCTTCAGGCCTGGTTTGTGCATCCCAGTTCAGAACGACATAGCCTTATTATGGGTGAGAGAAATTATACGTGGAGGTTGGTCAAATGAGAAAAGTCAACAATGGAAGTTCCAAAATGTTGATCGTTCAAAACACATCAGATGTTAAACAAAAACACAAAATTATATATTTTTTATTTTTGTTCTGTGCTTCTGAATACAAGCTCTGTTCCAAAACTTAGTTAGCCACCTTGCTGTCTGCTGTCTACACAGGCAGCTACCTTTTAAGGTAGCATCATAAATGAAATGGAACCTCAAAAGTGACACTCTGTAGTGTTCCTCAAACTATAATCAGGGCCTAAAACTAACTTTTTGTCACACCTGCCAACTGGCAATTCCCTTTTCCAATTTTGATACCACAGCTAAAACTACTAGCCTAACTAATAGGCTATAAATATAGTCTGCATAGTCTTCACTGTATAAATTAAAGATATATTAATCCATATTAAAGTTACAAAAGTTATTCAGTCAAGTGCAGTGAGTGATTTATTACTATGCTTATTACTGTATTACTGTGTCTTTTGTTGTTTGATGAGCATTAAAAACACAGACAGCTGAATGTTAGGCTGTTGTCACTTTAAGACCTAAAGCACGGATCCAATATACTGATACACATCAGTTACACATGCGTTTTATTTCTCAACTGTCTAAGTTAACTTAAGACATAACCTACTATGTTTACTAGGATACTCGCAGAGACATCATTTTGTGTGAATTTGTCTGTTCAAGTGCAAGAAGGTCTGAAATAGAGTTCCCTTTTGTGTCTTCTTGCGCTTGAATATTTAAATTGTCAAGGCTTACACGTTCGTGACGATGCAGCTTTGTTCACATTATGTTTTCACAACATTGCATTGTTAGAATTCATAATTATATTTCCGGCCAACTGGATTGGAATGGCAAGGTTTTCTTATGAGCACACATTCTTCCGGTAATATTAATAGAATGTTCATTCATTGTCATCTGGTCTTTAATAACGTTCTCAAAACGTTAGCTTATAAGAACATTATTAGTACATCGTTTATGAAACGTTTAGTTAAACAATCATCTAACGTTTTTCAAATGTACATGTTCCAAAACATTCAATATTCAAAAAGTTCCTATAATGTTTGCAAAATGATCAAATTGAATGTTCTCTTAATGTTTTTGCCAACATTCGCATAAAAAAGAAACTGGACATTTTGAACATTCAGAGAACATTCAGAAATAAAATGTTGATAACTTAATTGGAATTTTATCGTAATGTTCTTTTGTTAGCTGGGATGGAACCATCGATGCCAGTAAAGAACCTTTATTTTTAATTTAAAAACAAAAACAATTCTTGATATGAACTTAATACATAAAACACCCATATATATTGTGCAAAATAATACATTTTTAATCACACTAGACTATTTTTATTATAGACATTTCTCTATTTTTACTGAACTTTTCACAGTACATTGTGGGATTGCATTCCCTAAAAATAAAAATGATACAAGGCAGCATAGTCGAGTAGCCTTCCTTTCAAAACAGTGTTTGCAGAGTAATGTGCTTATGACGCCTTAAAAGGCTCCTTCTGTAGTCAGCTCACTGGGTTTTGGAACAGATAAATCTAATAGGAAATATATACAGTTTGCATATCTAGTGTGTAGTCTACACTGAAAAGACAGATAATTACGACATCCCATTTCACTTCCTTTACCATGCACTCTCTTTCTTTCACTCACTCACTGCTCCTAATTCAATTAAGGATCCCCTACTAATAATTTATCGTCTTTTATGATAGTACTCCACAGGTCTTTCTTAAGCACTAATGCTCATCTGAATCTGATCCAGGGAATTACACGAGTTTATCTGCTTGAAATTGGTGGATCTGAGAAGTGCTTCCTGATGAAGGTTTCAGGACAGTTTGTTCTCTGTATATTTCTATTATGTGTTGAGTGAAACCAAGGTTTTATAAAGAAAACATTGATATTTTTTTATTATCGCTGTTAGATAATCTGTTTTGAATTGACATAGTTATTAACTACTTGTCCTACTTGAAATTATATAAGGCAATATACAATGTGTATACAATTATTTATTATATTGTAAAAAAAAAATTTAACAATACTTACATATTTTTAAATAAAATATTTGAAATATTACTGTTAAGAAATATGCCATTAAAGCCCATTTTGAGCCATATACCTGTAGTGAGTTTCAGGCTTACCTCATTTATATTTTAAACAGTGATTTTCCCTAATTAAACTCATCAGCTGAGGGAGAGATTGGGAGCAACATGAGCAGATCAGTCTCTCATTAGAAAGTCTAGCCAATAGAGATGTGATGTTTGACATTTGCAGTCACATGGTGTCTGTTGCCAAGAACCTTAAAGTGTTGGTTCACCCCAAAATATTCTGTGGAACACATTAGGTTCACAAAGAAAACTGCACAAGAGTGAACAACCAGTACATTATTTAAAATGCGTTTTTTTCTACAGTACAAAGAAACACATATGGATGGGTTTGGAAGGACATGTCATGTGTAATCCTTTTAAATACACATTTTTAGCTCTGGATGTTGACCCTTTTTTACACTTTATTTTGATGGTCCTCTTTAGACACTCTGTTGATTATAAGTAATGTTGCACCTACATGTCAACTAATTCACATTAGAGTATTAGTTGAGTATTAGTAGACTGTTAGGGTTCAGGATTAGTAGAATAAGTTGACGTACATGCAAATAGTATATAATCAGTAGAATGTCTGTTGGGGGACCATCAAAATACAGTGTTAGCAGATATTAAGCACATAGTCTACTAATACTCTAATAAGAGTTAGTTAACATGAAGGTGCAACATTACTTACACTCTAAAAAAAAAGAAGTTTAAAGTTGAACTCACCATTGAACCCTAGGGTTCTTGACTCACTTTTAAATAATCCATTTCCACTTTTTTTCTTTGTACGTTTTTCTGTATGTTTATAATTCATACAATTTTATTAAAATGATAAATGAATTCAAACAAAATCCATAAAATGGTCCCATGATGGGAACCCCTAAAAGGTTCTATGAAGCAGGTCACAGAACCATTTAATAGGGTAGTTCACCCAAAAATGAAAATTCTGTCATTAATTACTCTCCCTCATGTCGTTCCAAACCCGTTCCAAACTCTCGTTCATCTTTGGAACACAAATTAAGATATTTTTTGATGAAATTTGAGAGCTTTCTGTCCCTCCATTGACAGCTACACAACTATCAATTTGACACATCAAAAAGTTCATAAAGAGATCCATATTAATCGAGCGGTTTAGTCCACATTTTCTAAAAGACTTGACTGCTTTAAATGTTAAACAGATTTAGTAGTCTTTTATTCACATATAAACATTGATCAGCGAACATAAACGCTCAACCGAACCTGCTTGATGTGCAAGAACAAACCTCATTGGTTCTTGAGGAAGCTTAAACGTGCTGCGTAACACAAGAATGAAACTCATTGGTTCTTGCAGAAGCTCAAACACGCTGTGTAACACAAGAATGAACCTCATTGGTTCTTGCAGAAGCTCAAACAAGCTGTGTAACACAAGAATGAACCTCATTGGTTCTTGAGGAAGCTTAAACGTGCTGCGTAACACAAGAATGAACCTTATTGGTTCTTGCAGAAGCTCAAACAAGCTGTGTAACACAAGAATGAACCTCATTGGTTCTGGCACATCAAGTGAATATGCTTGTGCTTCCATTTACCACAACTGATTTGATGAATGTTTATATGTGAAAAAAATAAATTAAATCTGTTCATCATATAAAATGATTGTTTCTTCAGAAAATTTGGACTAAACTGTTCAATTCATATGGATTAGTTTTACGATCTCTTTAGGAACTTTTTTAAGTCATAGTTGCGTAACATTGAAGGGACAGAAATCAATCAGATTTCATCAAAAAGATCTTCATTTGGGTTCCAAAGATGATGAACGAGAGTCATGAGGATGAGTAATTTTTGACTGAACTATCCTTTTAAGGTTCTATATTTATAGACAATTGTCTTCTATAATCAACAGAATGTCTAAAGCTGAACATCAAAATAGTGTTACCAAAAACTGATAGATCATAGGTTTTAACTCATCTTTCTTTATCTCTAACCAGCATGATTAAGTCTTAGGCTAAATCCGATATCAAGAATCAGTTTAGTAAAGACATTTTATCAATTATAATATTTGTGAATATTTATAGTGTGATTTAGTAACTTTTTTTGGTAAAGTTGCTCAAAATTGTTAAATTTAAGTGACAAAAGCTTTATTGTTCACGATCCAAATCATTAACATAATTACAATCAATTTACTCTTTACTTAACCACTTAAGACCTTATAATACAACGTTTCCGGTTTAAAGCTTTTTACATAAATATAGATTTTCTGTGAACATAAAGCATGAATCATGACAAGGAGCAAAAAGAAATGACGAACAAAAAACAAAAGTCCAAAATCAACACCTTTTTATTTATTTCATAAAGGATGAGTGCAAAGAAAGAGCTTGTGATGTGTACCAGTCGCTAAGCCATGGACCATAAGGCATCAGTAAATACAAGCTTTATATATACTTACAACAAATACATAATACAAAAAAATCAATCATGGAGGCCATCAAAGAAATCTGCAAAGACACGCACACAATATCAGAAAAGAAACGTAAACCAGAGCGATGGTAAATAATCAACGACCACCAAGTAAATGTATGGATGGGTAGTAAGATGAAAAAAGACAAGAAAACAACAACACACACACAGAACAATTCATACATTCATAATGGGGCAGAAATATAAGATGACAATGAGGTCGGATTCAGTGACTGGAATATTAATTACAGCGACAGATTATTAAGCAAAATCTACAGCCTGTTAAATAGGCCTGATATGGAAGCTGCTAATGGTTGTTAAAGATCCCATCTTCTCGTGATTTCCCATCGTTCCCAGCGTGAAAACACTGTCCCAACACATCCTCAGCCCCCGTTTCAAAATAAATATATAAACATTATAGCACAGTTATTTATTTATAGGTTTAAAATTGCGCCTTACAAGGCCTGACCATATTTGTATTACTTTCTCAGGTTATCACACACAAGCTGTCATTTTTTATTTAGTCATAGTTTGTAAAACTACTATGCGTGGTAACCGTATTCGGGGGGGTCCGTAACGTGAACAAATCCCCTAAAAATGTTCTCATGCATGTAAAAACGGTCGACCGTACAAATATAAACGCTCACTTAACAACATCTGTATTTTCGTGATCCTAAAATATACTTGAAAAATAACAGCAGCAACAAGTTTTGTGAGCACTGGCACTGTTCATGACCCAAAAAACCATGGCTTTACAAATGAGCAGATTGTCTGTACCCAGAGTGCATGGTGTGGAGAAAGCGGGATAGCGTTCTGTTTAAGCCATACCTAGCTAGCGACACCAACCTTCACACTCATTTTGACATGATCACCGCTCCGTGTTACAACATGGACACTCCAGAACTTGCAACATGCAACAGTCATATTAATGAGATGTGATTTTTAATAGTAATATACAAATACCGTCGTGGTGAAAAGTGCACTATTACTCATGGTACTGTATATTCTCTACAATAGAACAATGAGTAGCCTAGTACAAACAACGCAAAGCTTTCAATTATGCTAAAACATTCGTAAGTATGCACTGATAAGAAAAGGTTTGTAAGTGTGATAGATACAGTCCGTTATATCTATCCCTTTCTTTGTAGGCTCAGGAATAGCAGTTCTGTTTTTGTCACAGTTAGGCATGATACAATTCAAGTGTCGATAATATACATACGTATGTACGTGCCTCGTGGCGGCACACTCGATTACAGTGCCATTGTACGGACGCATATTTCCATATAGGCGATGCTGACCGACCGCGCAAGTAAGTTAAATGAGTGACGGCTGTACAACGCGACGGAGAGGGAGGGAAATTATTCACATTCCCTGCGTTACGGTAAAGCTTTGTGATCGGAACGTCCGCACGTAATAAGCAAACGACAGTATGGAATTCTGTGAAACATACACAGCATGGATGACAGAAAATAAACAAGCGTAAAACAACTTCGAAAGGTACATTTTTCAAACTCTAAAAAAAAAAAAAAAAATACATTCATCCAATGACTAAATTCAGAAAGGAAAGGAAAGAAAAAACAATACAGACAAAAACTCGACAGAACACTAGTTTCAGTTGTTTATAAAAATGCATTGCAGAGGTTCAACGAAAGAAAACAACATTCACTGAAAGTGGACTCATTCAAGATAATGAGAAATAATCACAAGCAGTTGATATATGCAAAACAGATCAAACAATTAGCAAAAACAACAACTGAAAAAAAGAGAAGACATCTCTCTTTCATGAGCAAACGATACACCAGAAAATACTGAGTGCTCTAAATATGCTAAATGATCACTGCTTTTAGGAAACGTTGCTAAATACAGCAGAATACATGCACCATCCAGAAGCGACTCTCGAGAGCCTCTGTCAGTCGCGTCGACTGACTCCATTTTAACGATTGTTTTGTTGGGGTTTTTTGTTCATTCGTTTTTTTGTATATAAACTGGCATTTTTGAGTTTAGCTCATTTCACATACTCAGCTGATTTCCAGAAGTGTACTGGATGAGACAGGCGACGGTTGCGTTTCGGAAGTTTCTCTAGTAGTTCCACGAGCTTGGAGAAGCTGGGCCGCTCTTCCTGTTCATACGCCCAACAAAACAGCAGGATATCCTACACAGGAAACAAGAATCTGTACATATACTTTCACACCGTCAAAAACGCCAGTAAACCATGTACGAGTCCGGTTTTTCCAATAAAAATAGATTGAATAGCCTCTTATGGGACTTTCATGCTCCATAAAAGCACAATAAAAGTGGTTCAATTGACTCGTACAATATATTCTGACAGTTTTGTTTGTGTAAAGTTGGTAGTATTCAGACTTTCCCATATGTTTTAGGTATATGGTAATACTCACGGATATCTCCTTGCCCATGCCTATCTGAGTGAGGTTGGGCTTCATTCCACTTCCCACCTGCCAGATAATGACTTCAGCTGGCTGGTTCTTAAAGGGCCACTCACGCGCATGGAGCTCGTACCAGATAGTGCTGAAACATATGACACATACGAGTGTTAATGTGCATATGCTGGTTTGTCTATACTTGTGAGGGCCAAATGTATAAAAATGTTGTCACTAATTTAATAAATGTCTGCAAAGTTTCAAAGATAAAAAAGTGCACAACAAATGGGGTTTAAGAACCGACTCTGAACTGCCTGAAACGAGTCGTTAGTAATTCCAGTCTTACTTCCTGCATGAACCTACATAGGTTTGTAACAAATTTGCATAATGCATGGTCTTCAATGGCTGCCCGCAAACAATGCCTACTTTGACCCGCCCTGAAGAAGAAGCTGAGAAGACACGTGCTGTAAGCAGTAGACCAATCACAACAGACTGAACCATCTGACCAATCAGAGCAGAGTGGGCTCTCGGAAAGGAGGAATCCCTTTATCGGTCTGTTTCAGACACTGTGAGAAAAGAGGTGATGCTCCAATGTATGTTATGAGAAAATTAGAGTGTTTTTTGAACTTGGATCCATGTAAACCTATTGTAGGAGACCTTCAAAACAAAATTAGGAACATCTGAAATAGCATAACATAAATGATTTATACATCTATAAATCTTAACTCTAATATGACTTCTTAAGAACATTGCAAGTCTATATGTATAAATGTGAGAGTGAGTGTTGTTTCATTAAACTTGTGAGGGCCAAATCAAATAAAAAATAAAAAACACAAAGGAAAACTAAATAGGCCAAATAATGTCTTTATTAAAATATATTATTTAAATGATATAAATTGAATAAATCTACAAATCTTAATAAATTTAATCTAATTTTTAATTTAAGAATTCAATGCCCTGACAAATTTAGTAAAACCTCTTAAAGACAAATATAATGGTTCATAAATGGGCAAAAAAAGTCTTAAATAAATAACAAATCATTTATATAAAATAAAATGAATAAAGCCATCATTCTAAATTATAATTTGCTTAATTAAGAATGATTGGATAGTTATTTTCCAAGTATGTGTTTACAAGTTTGAGAGTGTACTGTTTTGTTATGCCCATGAGGGCCAAAAATGTTCCATGTTCAAAAGTTTCCAAAAAATGTAGATCTTAATTATAATTTACTTAAGAAGAACAAAAAGTCAGATGGAACTTCTCACAAGTATATCGCGTGTGCGTGCGTCCGTGTGTGTGTGTGTTTGTGCGCGTGTGTGTGCGCGTGTGTGTATGTGCGTGTACAAGGACGAGGACTCGCGCCTCCCTAAGAGACCGCAATACAGCAATTCAAAATCTTTAAAGCACTACTGGTGCACTATGCGTTCCCTGAAGCCGATATAGTCAGAAGTCATCCGAGATAATTAATAAATGACTTTGAGGTGCTGTTGACTGCTGAAAAACACAGTATTCTGCTCTAAAGAGCATGCTCGTGTTAAACTTTACTAAACCACTCTTAAGAGCTAATTAACAATCATTGAACGAAGAGCCCTGCTGAAAAGGCCAATCATCCGAGCTCTGCAATTTAAAGCCAAACGTGAAACGTGCAGCTTGCTGAGACTTGTGAGAGAGAGAAAAAAAACATGTAATTGAGATGGCTTTTGCAATACTGAAGTGGGGAATTCACTAAGAATGAATTGCATTTTCAACCAATGATAGTGTCATTTATTTTAATGCAAAAAAATTGTGCTGAACGCAATTTGCATGGTGCATTTTCAATCTTGCAGGTGATTTCTTAGTGCTTGCTTGTAGAGAATGCACCAGACTACCTGATCTAGTGTGTACTTTACTGAGACTGTATCACTTCACCACTGTGATCCAGACACCTAAATCATCTCTCAAAAATGCTGAAAGTGCGAATCTGGACATATGCCCGGTGATAGCCTCTTCTACATCATTTGATCATCATTTGATGAATTACTACTGCCATGATCGCTGGAAACCGTACATAAACATCTCTTTCTTTTTTTTTTATAACAATTCATTTACCGCCCACAGAAAACAAAGTTTATTGTGCCAGGCAAACAGTGCTGAATAATGCGCATACTATAATTAGCCTAATTTACATAGAAAGAATGACAATGGATTGCGTGTAGTTAGTAAAGAAGCCCATTTAGTGAATTTGCCCCTGAGTTACAGCATTACATATACTACAGTACATCCAAAGGTTTGGCATAATTAGGCTTTTAAATTTTTTTTTGAAAGAAGTCTCTTATGCTCACCTAGGCTGCATTTATTTATTTTATCATATGATTTTGTGAAAAATCATAAGAATTTAAAATAACTGTTTTCTATTTTAATATATATTTATATGAAAAGTAATTTAGTCTTGTGATCAAAGCATCATTACTACAGTCTTCTTCAGTGTCAGATGATCCTTCAGAAATCATCATAATATGCTGATTTGCTGCTCAATTATTATCAGGTATTATTGGTGCTTAATTATTAATACTCGTTTTTATTATTATCATCAATGTTAGAAACTGTGATCCTTTTTTCAGAATTCTTTGATGAATAGAAAGTTCAAAAGAGCAGCATTTGTTTGACATAAATGTCATTTGACAGCATTTCATTGTGATGTCTTTACTGTCACTTTGGATCAATTTAATAGATCCTTGCTGAATAAAAAAGTTATCTTTTTAAATCTCACGTACCTCTTGAATGGTAGTGTACCATTGTTTCCACAAAAATATTAAATTTGTTTTCAACTTTGGTAATAATAAGAAATGTTTCTTAAGCAGCAAATCAGCATATTAGAATGATTTCTGAAGGATCATGTGACACTGAAGAAGACTGTAGTAATGATGCTTTGATCACAAGACTATATTACTTTTCATATAAATATATTAAAATAGAAAACAGTTATTTTAAATTCTTATGATTTTTCACAAAATCATGTGACACTGAAGACTGGAGTAATGATGCTGAAATTTTTAATTTTAGATTGTAATTGTCACAAGTCCTGTCCTGTCATATGTAGCACATGTGGTGTTCTGTGTTCCTGTCTCTGTCTTGACTCCTCCTTCGTTGTTATCTGATTATTGGTTAATTTGTCTCACCTGTTTTTCCTCGTTACCTTCCTTGTTTGCTCCCCTATTTAGTCTCCCTGTGTTTGTAGTCCTGTGCTGGTTCGTTGTTATCATGTTCCTCGTGTTTCCTGCTGGATCTGATTTATTCTTTTTCTGTTTTGTTTGTTAGTTTTTGTATTTATATTTACTTTATTAAATCCTCTTCCTGCACTTGAGTCCTTGATCCTATCCACTACCCAGCCGTGACAGAACGAGCCAGCCCTGATGAGGACTCGGCGGAAGACTTCGGGTCAACCACTAGTCGTGCCGATTGACTGCCCGCACTATGACCGGATCATGAAGGTCTCTGCATTGGTTTCCTTGCACCAGGAGGGGAGGAATGTGAGAGACTTTGCCCGGGAATTTTTCTCCGCCAGTGAGGGTTTAGGGTTGGGAAAGACGGCTCTTATGGACCTCTTTAATTAGGCCCTGGATAAGCCATTTGATGTGTCGGAGATGGAAGTGCTGAGAGCTTTTGACTTTTGGGCTTTTATTAACGTTTTAGACCCACAAGGGTAACCACCGTTGTGGAAACAGACAGCACCTCCGGAGGCAGTTCATCCCACACCGTCTCACATTTGTCGGCGGAGGAGAAGGCAGAAACCCTCCGTACCGAGTCCGGTGGTCCCGAGTCCGGTGGTCCCGAGTCCGGTGGTCCCGAGAAGTGGTCCGGTGGTCAGAGACTGTTCACGCCCCGTCTGCCCAGTCAGAGACTGTTCACGTCCCGTCTACCCAGTCAGAGACGTGCCCGTTCTGCCGTTCCAGAGCCGGATGCAGAGCCAGTGCCCGTTCCAGGGCCGGAGGCAGAGCCAGTGCCCGTTCCAGGGCCGGAGGCAGAGCCAGTGCCCGTTCCAGGGCCGGAGGCAGAGCCAGTGCCCGTCCCAGGGCCGGAGGCAGAGCCAGTGCCCGTCCCAGGGCCGGAGGCAGAGCCAGTGCCCGTCCCAGGGCCGGAGGCAGAGCCAGTGCCCGTCCCAGGGCCGGAGGCAGAGCCAGTGCCCGTCCCAGGGCCGGAGGCAGAGCCAGTGCCCGTCCCAGGGCCGGAGGCAGAGCCAGTGCCCGTCCCAGGGCCGGAGGCAGAGCCAGTGCCCGTCCCAGGGCCGGAGGCAGAGCCAGTGCCCGTCCCAGGGCCGGAGGCAGAGCCAGTGCCCGTCCCAGGGCCGGAGGCAGAGCCAGTGCCCGTCCCAGGGCCGGAGGCAGAGCCAGTGCCCGTCCCAGGGCCGGAGGCAGAGCCAGTGCCCGTCCCAGGGCCGGAGGCAGAGCCAGTGCCCGTCCCAGGGCCGGAGGCAGAGCCAGTGCCCGTCCCAGGGCCGGAGGCAGAGCCAGTGCCCGTCCCAGGGCCGGAGGCAGAGCCAGTGCCCGTCCCAGGGCCGGAGGCAGAGCCAGTGCCCGTCCCAGGGCCGGAGGCAGAGCCAGTGCCCGTCCCAGGGCCGGAGGCAGAGCCAGTGCCCGTCCCAGGGCCGGAGGCAGAGCCAGTGCCCGTCCCAGGGCCGGAGGCAGAGCCAGTGCCCGTCCCAGGGCCGGAGGCAGAGCCAGTGCCCGTCCCAGGGCCGGAGGCAGAGCCAGTGCCCGTCCCAGGGCCGGAGGCAGAGCCAGTGCCCGTCCCAGGGCCGGAGGCAGAGCCAGTGCCCGTCCCAGGGCCGGAGGCAGAGCCAGTGCCCGTTCCAGGGCCGGAGGCAGAGCCAGTGCCCGTTCCAGGGCAGGAGGCAGAGCCAGTGCCCGTTCCAGGGCAGGAGGCAGAGCCAGTGCCCGTTCCAGGGCCGGAGGCAGAGCCAGTGCCCGTTCCAGGGCCGGAGGCAGAGCCGTCCTCCCCTATTTAGTCTCCCTGTGTTTGTAGTCCTTTGCTGGTTCGTTGTTATCATGTTCCTTGTGTTTCCTGCTGGATCTGATTTATTCTTTTTCTGTTTTTGTTTGTTAGTTTTTGTATTTATATTTACTTTATTAAATCCTCTTCCTGCACTTGAGTCCTCGACAGAGCCGGCGCTAGCCATTTGGGTGCCCTAAGCACAAATGCTTGGTGGTGCCCCCCACCCCCCCACTCAAGGAATAACAACCATTTAGAATTTCTTAGTTAGGTTTATATAGGCCTGTGTCACTGGAACATTTAAAATTCAAAACTCTATTTTACCTTTAAAAGAGGTCCGATGAGGCACAATATAATAATTCTGTACATAATTTGTAGAGCTGGGAAAAGATTAATCGCGATTAATCGCATCCAAAATAAAAGTTTGTGTCTACATGAATGATGTATGTGTGTGTATATTTTGTATATATATATATAAATACACATTTGCATGTATGTATTTAAGAAATATTTGTTATTTATATATAAAATATTTAAATGTATATATAATATAAATTATATATAAATATATACAGTATATACATGCAAATATTTCTTAAAATATACACGTGCATATGTGTGTGTATTTATATATACAAAATAATTATACACAGTACACACACATAGGCCTATATCATGTAGACACAAACTTTTATTTTGGATGCGATTAATCTCACCAGAGGGAGAATGGCACAGGAGATTCACCTTTTTCTCGACTAATTTGGTCTATGCCTATATTACTTTTGTATTGCTTTTGTATATTAACATGCTTTAGACATTTTATTTATACTAGTAGCCTATTGTGAGGATTTTTCACGACCCAGATTTTTTGGTGCCCCCCCAAGCACTTGGTGCCCTACACGCAGTGCGTGATGTGCGTGTGCGGAGCGCCGGCCCTGGTCCTCGATCCTTTCCACTACCCAGCCGTGACAGTAATAATATTTTACAATATTACTTTTTTTACCGTATTTTTGATCAAATAATGCAGCCTTGATGAGCCTAAGAGTCTTTCCAAAAAAAATGTAAAAAAATTTACCAGAAGTGTATTGTACAGTACATACTGTACATACAGAAAAAGTCCATGAAACAGAACACGAGAACATTACAGTCATAAAATATCCCACAGCTGCTGTTAAAGGCCAATGCGAAATCTCTGCCGCATTAAAAAAAAAACGGAAGTGAAAAGAGGAGGCAGAAGGGACAATAGGGAGCGTTGCTTTGGGGTCACCTCTAGGTAATGTCCCTTTAGTGTGACCAGCTGGACAGCTTGCGTGGGTGCTGTATTTGGCTCCCATAGAATGACAGTGTGACAGAGCCTCCATATGGAGAGAACAGCTGAGGACGCAATTGTGTTAGGACCCAACAGAGCAGCATTCCTTCATTTCGTCAACCATCCATCCATCCATTGTTTTATTCATTTGGCCCACACACTCACTGCCTCTGGAAAGGCCCGGGTCAGGTAGAAATGAGTACAGATGGAGGTTCTTTTCCGCATGCCGATTTCATGATTAGTGAAAGCTGAGCACTGAATGAATCAATACTTTGATTCTCGATGTGTATTATTTTGATTTCATGATCATGTGTGGTCATTCACAATGTCATTTTTCATAACATTTGATACTATAGCTGAGCTGTACTTTAATATGGCCACTGTAGCAATTAAAGGGACCGATTTAAACGGAAAAAAGATTTTGGTTTATCTGGTTGGATATCTAAAATGTATTCGGATGCTTAAGTGACACTTATAAATCTATGAATGCCACTGCTTTAGATAATATATCAAACGAAGTGGAATCTTCTTGGAAATAATCTCAAAACTAAAGTCACTTTTCTGAGACATTTTGCTTTTGTCTTTTATTCAACTGGTGGTTACATAGTGGATACATAAATTCAGTTCAAGTTCATTTTGAATAGAACGTTTTTTGTTTGTTTTGTTTTTTGCAATTTAATGTTTTTGAAAGAAGTCTCTTATGCTCACCAAAGCTGCCTTTATTTATTTATAAATTTTGATTTAAATTCGTGAACTTTTGTGAAAATAATTGTCTTCTTTTTGTATATATTTTAATCGTAATTCCTGTGATGCAAATCAGAATGATCCTTCAGAAATCATTCTAATATGATGATTTGCTGCTCAAGAAACATTTCATATTATTATCAATGTTGAAAGTTGATATTTTTGTGGAAACTGATCGTTTTTTGTTTTTCTTTCAGGATTCTTTGATGAACAGCATTTATTTGAATAAGAAATATTTTGTATTATTATAAACATCTCTAAATGTCACTTTTGGTTCATTTTATGCATCCTTGCGTAATTCAATTTTTTATAAAATATTAATATTAATTAAAGATATTCATTGTTTTTTTTTATCCTACTGTCCCCAAACTTTTAAACGTTAGTGTATACCTACAATATTATTTTATCATTAAAAGAATAAACCCAAACAAACTATAATTTAAACCCAAACAAACTTATTACTTTTTGCTTAAAAAATGAACGTAATTTCATATAATGCCACTTAGATTGAAATTGTCCTAATGCAACTCAATTCATATGTTTAAACACTTTTCTTAACGAAATTTGATTACATTCTAGATTTAGAATCCAAAAATGGTTATGCTGACATTATAAGAGCACATTAAATGTGGAGAGAAACCAATTCCAAAAAATGGATTCTGTTGGTTTCCTGAGTGACAGAAAGCAGAGAAGCAGTGATTGGCGACCGAGAGGGACCCACCCAAAGGCAAAGACGTCAGACTGTTTGGAGAAGGGAAGCTGGTTTTCTGCTGTCTCGGGGGAGAGCTGACGGATGAGCTCAGGAGCCAGATGACACAGCCAGCCGCTTGGGATCCGCAGCTTATCCTTTCTCCGACTGGAGAGAGAGAGAGAGAGAGAGAGAAGAACATGAAGTTTAATACGTAATCAATCAAAAAAGACCAATGCTTTGAGTTCGATTTATTGGTATACGCAAAAGGTCAGAAAACAAACCAAAAGACCATTGTAGTGACAATACTGTCAAAGAAATACAATAGAGGGCAAGCGACTATTAGTCTTCCATAGTCCGATTATCGACAAAGTCTATAGTCTACAAATGAGATCTCTTTTTGAACTTCCTTTGCCCTAGGCAGATCAAATGGAGACTTTTGCATTAATCTCCTGTTTCCAAAAGATTTCCTAAGACAGAATCTCAGATGTATCTTCTGTAGTTTCAAATCTCAACAAAGATATTTATCATTAAATTGCCGTTATCTGAGCTACAAAATTCACAATCAGTTTTTAGCTCTACACTTTATTTTTAAATCTATTTCAAATTTGAATACAAAGTTGATAGTTGCTAGTAAACAGAAACTCTTGGATACTTTTCAAACATTGAATAGCAAGAAACTTTTTTTTACACAGTGCTGCAGTCTGGAAACTTGTAAACTCAACTTTGTTTCCCACTGGACCGATTAAAAACCTGTGAACCCTCTACAATGATAAAGTATTTGCCTCGTTCTCAAGTGTCAGACATGGATTTGGAAGTGGTCTATCACTGACAGACATAGAGCTGTTTCAGCTTGAGTGAATGTCCGATCCAAGTAAAACTCAATCACCCATGATATATAATATACCTCCAAACCAGGGGCAGAAATGAATGGGGGCTTGAAGGAAAATGCCATCGAAATTGACAAAAAAATATCCCCTACAGTTCTTTCTTTATTATTTTATTTACATATTTTACAATATTTTCTTATTATTATCAATGTTGAAAAAAGGTGTGCTGCATAATATTTTTGAGGAAACCGTGATACACTACCATTCAAAATTGTGTGTCTTTGTGTATCACTGATTCTTGAGATAAGGGACAAAACATGTCCAACACACAAAAGCCCTCTTTATGTTAAAAATAAAGAAATTCAGCACAAAAAAAAATACATTTAAAGGAAATCTGGTTACTCAGGACATTCATTGCTTTTATTTATTTTTTATAATTTATCAAACATCTAGATCAAGCAATACAAAAAGTAATTCTTTAATTATATTTTGCATTAAAAAAAAAGCCTATCAAAATTGTGTCCTCGCTTTGTGTCAACTCAAATTTTTTTTTTTTTTTTTACAATTCGGAATAAACCAGGCAATGTCATGGTCATCTCTTAACCCTGAGGACCCCTTTTCCTATTTCCTGCTCATTGTGGATCTCACAGTAGGACACATAGTCCTTAAATTTTATATTTTTTATATTTTATACAAACAGTGTCGAAGTCTCTGCAGTCACAGCTTTATTATGTTAACTCCGTCGTCCAGGTGTAATAGTTTCTGTAAACAGTTGTGGGATAAATCTTTTCAAGCAATAAATCAAGCAATAAATCAAAATTGCTCCACTGTACAACATGTGGTTAAGTTGTAAAAATATTCAGTTTTGTCAACTCCATCAGGTTTTATGTCTGACAGAGTTGACTTGTAAGCTTATGGAGTAGACAAGTGCCCACAAAACGTTCTCTATACAGTATATAAAATGCTATATTTATAAATATGTCTAATGAATATGTATATATGCAACATCTTATATAATATGCAGAGTAAGACTTAATTTTAATGAATTAATATAATATATCTATCATAATATATGACATAATGGCCTCGTCTCACAAAAAGTGCTTAGATTAGGCCTTAGTTCAATTAGAGGCATTTAAGCAGCTTTTATAAACATGCCTTAAAAACACATTTAAAACAGAACCAAATCCCAGAATAATCAGATCTTATTACAATACCCAGTCAGGTCCTAAGTCAACAATATATATAACTAATGTAAAATCATGTTATTAAGAGCCAGACTTGTGCCTTTCAGACAAAAAAATTAATAATTATGCTAGAGCCTGCACGTCTCTGATGGCCGCTCTCAAATACTATCCCTTCCACCTAATAACTCCTGATAATAATTCACATGTCTGCGGAGGTGTAGAAGTGGGCTGATCAGAACTGTGAGCCGATCCAAGAGACTTGATCAACAATGGCTGCAATGTAAACCTGTCGCTGTGGAGACGTCAGCTTTTTCCCGGTAATTACTGCCAACATATGTAAACACACTTGTGCGAAATCAGCCTCATAATCAGATGAGTGTTTGTAATATCGCTCCATCGGGGATGTTGATTTACTGCTTTCAATGCCAATGAAAACGTTTTCAAGGAGGCGAGATGCGCAAACACAAACGGGACGAGTGCCAAAACAACATCAACATCATCATGGTCATCAGTGGTGGCAAACGCTTCATGTTTCCCCTGATGATTTACTCTCATTTTCAGCACTTTTAAAGCCAAAGACTTTATTAAACGTCTTAATACACTAATAAACATATACAATCAAAAAAAAAAAAGAAGTAGATTCAAATAGTGTTTCAGGACTGTTGATTCAGGACGTCTTATTAAGATGTTTTGCATTGTGGCATTATTATTACATGACATCTTTATCGCATTCATATTTCCCTTATTATCATTACTGCAATACTGGAAAAAAAGTTATAGTAATACATGTAAAATGCTGGGGGAAATTTGTATTATTATAAATGTATACATTTTAAAACTATATAAGCATTTAAATGCTAAAGTGTCTATAAATCATGGCAGTATTAAATTACATTACCATGACATCATATTTATTAATAATAATAATAAGGAGAATACATTTTATTTATTAGGCACCTTCCATGACACTCAAGGTCAACTATTTATCACGTTTATCATATTTCCCTCATTCTCATAACTGTAATAAGTTATTATTATAAATGTAAAAAATGTATAATTATGTAAATGGAGGCGTGTGTATAAATTACGGCAGTATTTATTTAATTAAATTAAATTGAATGTGCTTAACTGTCTTAAAAATAATATCACAATGCAAGGACATTTTAATACTCCTAAAAATAGATCTATTTGACTTAATGCAAAATAAAATCATAAAACTATATAGTTATTACATGGTAAAGTGTAAATCATTGCAGTATTAATTTAAATGACATTAAATTAAATTAGCATGGCATCACATTTATCATATTTCCCTCATTCTCATTGCTGTAATGCTGGAATAAATGTTATTATTATAAAACAATATATTATAAAATTATATAATAATAATAAAACAATTATATAGTTATTACATAGAAAAGTTAAGATTTTGCAGTGCAGCCGTTTAAATTCAATGCACTGTACAAGAGGACATGTCCTCTTATGACCCTTCTGTTTGCCCATTCAAAACTGGTGAATAATCAAGATATTGTCACGATTTGTTATGTTTCATGTTCCTGTTTCATGTCTGTCATGTGATCCCCTGTTCAAGTCATGTGATTCTGCCATGTGTTCCCTTGTCTGATGTGTCATGTTGTCATTGGTTCATTGTCTTGTCATTAGTCTTGTGTGTATTTTAGCCCTCATGTTTGCCACGTGTCTTGGTCAAGTTTTGTTCCACTGTACCATTGTTTGGTAAGCTTTATGTTTATGTTTTGCTCTAAGTTCATGCCACGCCACGCTATTTTTTTGTGTTTGTTCAGGTTATCCTAAATAAACTGCACTTGGGTTCTCATCTACACTTGCCTCTAGTGGAATCATTACAGATATATGGAGTATGTCACAAATTTAAAAAACAAATCAAACGTCTGCCACTGTTCACAGTGATTCAATGGCCTTGCCTGGAGGAAGGAATATCTTCGAGTTCATTCGGCCATAAAGAAGAGGATTTTTCCTGTTCATACACTGCAAGAGAGCAACAAAACGCATACATCAGACACCCTCTTTCATGGGTTTTCCCATTCAAAGGAATGTGGCGGAGAAAGGCTTCTTTTAAGTCTTTGTCTCCTGAAGGAGACAGAAATATATAGACCGGTCCTATTTGTAAGGACTGTGTGGTACTCCATTAAGAAGGTGGTGGAGGTGATTAGTACGGAGCCCAACAGCATGTCAAGGTAGCTGTTATTCAGTACTGATCTGAGATACATGTTGTGCTTTTTCCTTGTGTTCTGTATTATGACTTTCAATCATAAATAAATGAATGCCAAAATTATCACCCGCATCACATACACAGGGGGAATTGATTTAATTACATGGCGAAAATGGCATTAAAACATAAATAACAGACTATTTGTAACATTGAATATTGATTTTAAATTTAAACTGAAATGAAGTGACCTAAGGGAAATGCTTGCTCAGTTGATAGACTCAAAAATATCGCTCATCGTCACGTGAATGGAAATGCTTCTAGCTATGAAAGCTCGATTTCACGCATTGTTGCGTTCTGAAATGTGTAACATTAAAGAGATAGTTCACACAAAAATTGTTGTTCCAAACCTGTATGATTTTCTTTCTTTAGTGAAACATAAAAGAAGACATTTTGAATAGTCTTTTTTTGTCCATACAATGAAAGTCATTGGGGTTCAATGCTGTTTTTTATCCCAACGTCCTTCAACATTAGTCTTGTGTTCTTCAGAAAAAAGTTGTACAGGTTTGCAACAACATGAGGGTGAGTAGAAAAAAAAATTGGTGAACTATTTAAAGAGATCATATTATCCCATTTTACAAAGTCTTGATTTTGTTTTTAGAGCACATTACGCTTTTCAGAAGGAGGGGCTTCATAGAGACAGGAGCTAAACAGAGCGTTACTGACAGACAGTGAAGAGAGGTGCTGCCACAATGTCAAATATATGAAAAATAAGTTGTTTTTGAACATTCAAGCATGAAAACATATTCTAGTTGACTCCAATTGGATGGCTGGACTGTGTTGATTGGTGAATGCTTTGAGTGTATTTTGGGAATGTCACACCCCTTACCTTAACTGCAAGATTAAACACACTACTTACACATCTCAACCAGGCCCCGCCCCTTTATTTTGCACATGCCTTGGGAGGGAATTATTTAAACGAGGAACATTGTGACGTGTACGTTCGCAGAAGAAAGCTCAAGACTACAATTGAGGCGTTTAAGGAAGTTCAGAAACAGTGCTTACTGATATCGAGAATAACTCCCTTTGGAGTGACTGTAGCTTTTTCATGCTGAAACAGCAATATTACACACTAAAGAAGGTTGAAAATGAAAAAAAAGCATAAAAGGTCCTCTTTAAGTATGTACAATGGGAATTTGCACATGCGATGTGTTGGCCAGGCTTCCATGTCTTTCATGCAATTTTGTAAAGTATGTTTCTGGCTTTATACTATCAAGCTTTAAAAAAGCATAAAAATAGTCCATATGACGTGTACTAGATAAGAACTTAATTTTATTTAGACATGAATATCTATTCATATTTCTGCAGTGCACTGACATTGACACTGACAAAACTATGTTGGCATTAGTGGAATTGCATTAGCATGGTTTAAATCATATTTATCTGACCGCTATCAGTTTGTAGCAGTAAATGAAGAGATGTCTTATCGATCACAAGTTCAGTATGGCGTGCCACAAGGCTCAGTACTAGGACCGCTGCTGTTCACTCTGTACATGCTACCTTTAGGAGATATCATTAGGAAACATGGAATTAGCTTTCACTGTTATGCTGATGATCCTCAGCTCTATATTTCTTCCAAACCTAACGAAACTCACCAATTCACAAAATTATCGGAATGCATAGTTGATATCAAAAATTGGATGACTAGTAATTTCCTACTACTAAATTCTGAAAAAACAGAGATTCTAATTATTGGACAAAAAACTTCCACACGTAATAACCTAGAATACCGTCTAACACTTGATGGCTGCTCTGTTAAGTCTTCGTCGTCAGTTAGGAACCTGGGTTTGCTCTTTGATACCAATCTTTCATTTGAAAGTCACGTGTCTAGTGTCTGTAAAACCGCATTTTTCCATCTTAAAAATATATCTAAATTACGTCATATGCTCTCATTGACAAATGCGGAACAACTAGTTCATGCGTTCATGATATCAAGGCTAGATTATTGTAATGCTCTACTGGGTGGTTGCCCTGCACGCTTAATAAACAAACTACAGCTAGTTCAAAACGCAGCCGCTAGAGTTCTTACCAGAACCAGGAAGTACGACCATATTAGCCCGGTTCTGTCAACACTGCATTGGCTCCCTATTAAACATTGTATAAATTTTAAAATATTGCTGATTACTTACTAAGCACTAAATGGTTTAGCTCCGCAGTACTTGAGCGAGCTCCTAACGCATTATAGTCCTTCACGTCTATTGCGATCTCAAAACTCCGGCCAGTTGATAATACCTAGAATATCTAAATCGACTGCTGGCGGTAGATCCTTTTCCTATTTAGCACCAAAACTTTGGAGCAATCTTCCTAACATTGTCAGACAAAACAAAGCAGACACAGTCTGTCAGTTCAAAGCTAGACTAAAAACACATCTCTTTGACCTAGCATTCACATAACACTCTATAGACTTCTATAATTCAATATTAGGCTGCTTAGATTAGGTCAGCCGGAACTGGGAACACTTCCCTTAAATCCTGATGTACTCGTTACATCATAAGAAGAATGGCATCTACGCTAATTTTAGTGTCTTTGTTTATCCCGAGGTTTTCCCGCAGCCTGCCGGATCCAGGCCGTTTCCAGATCTGACGAAGGACTTTCGTCTGGACCCGATGACAATGCAGTGCTGAAGTGCCAACTAGCCTCTCCCTATGGAGGATCCCTATACCACTCTACAGATAAAGCGTTGTGGAATTTTTCGGTTCGCGTACCTACCCAAAGTGATAAGATAAAATAAAATTCTGCATCAAAATTTATAGACAAGACAAGTAGTTTGTTTAGGCATGGTTTGTAAGGAATTACAAACCTGCGCACATATATTCAAACGCACATAACTATAGAATCAGTTCTTAATGCGCATGTGAACGCCATCAGCGTCTATCACAGGTTCACGTTTAAAGTCTGTTTAGAGAGAACGGTGTCGTCTTAGTGGCCCCTAATTTAATAACAAATGATTATTTAGACGGAAGTGAATCAATCAAAACTAACTTTAGCTGGAAAAAACATTTTTCAAGAACCACTATAAAACCAAACACAATCTCTGTTACCTTCAATTATATGTTTATCTCTGTAAAGCTGCTTTGAAACAATCTACATTGTTAAAAGCGCTATATAAATGAGGATGACTTGACTTGACTTGACATTGCTAGAGGGTTTCCCTGATAAAAGTTATTGAAGTTCTGTCAAACGCTTGTGTGTCGATAACATCTGCTGCTACTTCAACTCATCGAAGCATACATTTATGAAGAACCATATGAACACTGAAGGTCAAATTGGATTTAGCTCTGTGGCCCACACTTTAATAATTACAGGCTTTGGTTTTTAATAAGCAGTTCTGAAAGTCATTACGGAATTTAAGGACGTTATTAATGGCCTGCCATATGTAGAGTGTGATGGGTTGTACATTTGTCACTCTTCTACAGATGACACCTAGCTTATAATCAGAGCCCAGACGACTACTCTCGATTTCAGTGAGCAACCTATCTAGACAGCATTTTACAGCATCACAGGCACACTCGCGTTAAAGGTACAGTAGCCATAAACATCATGTTGCCTTCTTAAGCCCCGTTCACACCTGTATTAATATGCGTTTTTGTCGATCAATTCACAAGTGGACGACGCTAAATACAGGTGTAAATGGGGTCCAAAAGTTTTAGAGCTTTGTCCACTTTCGACCACTTCCAGAGTCGAAAACGCATTCAACTGGATTGCTTTCGTAGGGCAGACGCGAATGTGTTCGAACAGCCACAATAGACCGTCTACTCTCCGCCTACTGAACTAATGCGTAAACATTATAGGAAGCGCGCTTGCCAGACGGGATTTAAACTTTGTTGGCTGCAGACCCAAATTTGGTTTGAAGACAAAAAACCGTACCAAGCACAATGTTCTCTCACCGTTCTTGATTTCGAACACACACTCACAGCGTTCGGTGTGGTCTTGCGGCTGTCAGAGCAGAAATGAAAGATGGTGCTTTGCCGTATATTTATCCGTCGTCTCCGTTCGCGTTCATATGTAAATTGCGTGAGCTTATTTAGTCCATTAGATCAAAAGATCTGAAAAAGGGCATAGATTTACGCACCCGTAGGACCCCCCCCCCCCCCCCCCAACCTTGAAGCAATCAGGACAAAAGTGGTTAAAAGTGGACAAAAGATTAAAACACCAGGTGTAAACACCAGGGTAGGCCTATGTGTCGACCAAACGGCCAAAACGCACCTTAATACCAGGTGTAAACAGGGCCTTAGATACCTAATGCTGGCCAATGTTCAAGGCAATATCACATGTATCCTATGTGAACGAGGCAATTCCAGAATGCACAACAATAAGCTCAGTGAACATTAATACAAGTTGAAATGAAATGTACAGATAACAAATTCACTGGCGGTAAAAAGTTTGGAAGAAGTCTCTTCAACCCACCAATATTACATTTTTAAATAACTGTTTTCAATTTGATGAATACTAAATTCAAAAGAACCACAATTATTTGAATTTTGTTTGTAACATTATAAATGGCTTTACTCTCACTTTAATCAATTGAATGCTTCCTTGCTGAATAAAGTATTAATTAAAATATTTTAAAAATATCGTGTGACTGAAGAATGGAGTAATGGTGCTGAAAATCCAGCTTTGCATCACAGGAATAAATCACATTTTAAAATATATTCACATAGAGAACAGTTATTTTAAATTGTAATAATATTTCACAATATTACTGTTTTTACTGTATGTTTGACCAAATAAATGGTGAGCCTAGGTGAGCAGAAGAGATTTTTTTCGAAGACATTGCAAGTCTTAATTATGTGTGTGTGTTTGTGTGTAATTTTACATACCTGCCTGCTTGTAGAACACCAGATATTGTGAACAGGCCAAAGTCAGTGATGACCACTTTCCCGTTGTCATAAAATACATTCTTGGATTTCATATCTTTGTGAAGGATCCCTTTGGCATGTAGGTAGCCCATGCCCTGGAAAAAAGGGGTTAATGTAATTAGGGCTGCATTTTTTTTTTTTTTTTTTGGTAAAAAGCCTAATTGCGGGGTTTTTTTCTGATAAAACTTGCAATTTAAAATGTTATTAAAAGGGAGGTTTTCCAGGTTTGCTATGCTTGTTTGTATCACCTTCCCAAAAGCACATTATAAGCAAAAAAAAAGAAATCTTAAAAAAAATCATGAGCTGCTTGCTTGTACCAGAACACAGTGCCGTACGCCATATCGCGATTTTGGTTTTACTCTGATTAATCCTCCAGCCCTAAATTTAATAACAGGCTGTATAAAGGAACAGTACAGGTAGCTTTTCAATACTACCATGTTTTTCAAAAATGACAGCTGAATCAATTTTAGCTGACATTTAGCAAACAGTCTTCAGCCTGACTTCACATCAGTAACTCTTACCTTCACCATCTCTTGTGCGATTTGTCTAGTCTTGTTCACGTCGAGAACAACTTTTGCATCTCGTACCACTGAGTATAGGGTCCTGCCCTTACACAAGCTACAACAGAGAAAAACAACACAAAAACACTTATTAGACATCAGCCGTGACCATAACATCAAATTATATTCCCTTCATGTAGACTGGATCTTTGCAGAAATAAAGAACAGTAACAGTACAGGGTCATACAAAACACATTTGACTATTTTCCCAATTTATTGGCAAAAATGCATGAAATATATATATTTATCAATCTATCTATCTACTCATCTATCTATATATTATAAAGCACTGTTTCTAAACTCCCAGAAAAGACCCAATTGTTCTCTTGATTTTTCTTCGAGGAACGAACACGTCACACTATTCCTCATTTAAATAATTCCTGCCCAAGGCATATGTAAAATTAAGGGATGAGGCCAAGTTCAGCTGTGTTAGTAGTATTTTGACATTTTTAACTCTTATGTTAAGGGGTGTGACATTTCCGAAGAACGGTTGACCAATGACAACACTGGTCCAGCTGACCAATCAGTGCACATTGGGCTTTTCAGAAGGAGGGGCTTCATAGAGACAGGAACTAAATCGTTACTGACAGACTGAGGAGAGAGGTGGTGCCACAATGTAAAATATATACGAGGGGAAATAATGTGGGGGTTTTTTACATTTAAAAAACAAAACAAATCAAGACTTTGTAAAAGTGCATAATATGCTCTCTTTAAACCTTCAAGATTTTAAAACAACTTTAAAATGTTTGCCACGCTTTCTCAAGCCAACATCAAAGATTCGTTTGAACGTTTTTATCTAGTTAAGTTTTAAATTATGATTGTATTTTATCAATGTATTATAAATTATGTTTGTTATTTAGCTTGTTGATTTAGAACATCCTGTGAAAGCAGTAGGCAAAATGCAATATTATGTATTTGCTCCATTTCCATTCTTGTGCTGCCACTTTCAAATGATGGGAAATGAAGGTAGGGTCATTTGACAAACCCGCTGAAGTAAACTGTGGTTGAGCACTTCGCTCTAGGTCACAATGGTAAAAGTTCATGGATCACCACTTGCAGTGTTTGAACCTGCAACCTACATTATCATATGACATGTGTTAGCACAGAAATGATACGTGTTCATAATTCAACATGCTGTTCTGTATTTACACACAAGCAGATTCGAACGCTGTCATTAATGATGCTGAGTGAGCCATGAACTTCACCTGGGCAGGAAGGAGGAGAAAGACACCCGAGCTCCTACTGTGACACCTGACGAAGACATGTGCATCTTTCCCCAGGCTGCCCTCTTCCTCCCTTTATACATATTCATAAAGGCATCATGCTATGACGCTCGTTTATTTTTATATCACTCTGGCCTTTTGGCCTTCTACAGTGTGGGACCGTTCAAAAATGTGACGTGCAAATGCAAATGCTGAACTCTGTATATATACTGTCACGAAGGAAATGTCTTGAGTGCATCACATTTCAGCTGTTAACACTAATAATGTCAAGACAGACCATTGGAAATAATAACAGGCTCTGACATTCCGGTGCAATTATGTTGTACACACAGCATTTGTGAGCAAAAGCCAAACTTTTATTCCACACTGCAGGGGTAATATGGAAAGCAATCAATGCATAATCACTCATAACAATGCTAAGAAAAAAAATCAATATTTATGTCAATGTTTATTTTTAAGAAAAAGCCGATTTCAAGCAATTATTTCTCAATTTGTTTGTTTGGGCCTGCTTTGCTATGATTAAGGACTATGAATAAAATCATTATGACTTTTGTCTTTGTTAATAGTAATACACAAAATCATGCGCTAAAATTAGTTAGGATTAGACATTAATAAATGTCTACCAGTATTTGGCCAAATGAAAACTATTTTGTCAATAAACTGAAATGATTCTTGTCTAACAATTTTTACTAGAAATGCTGAATACTAAATACTGAACAAGTCAGATGTACATTTAAATATTGGCTACAGGGGTGCCGCTAAGGGGGGAAAAGTTAGGACGATTCTAAGGGCCCACACACTTTTGGGGCCCCCAGAGATCGATTTTATTAATGGAATGGGTGGGGTAGGGGGCCCAACCTCATATTCTTTCATAGGGCCCAACATTTCTAGCCGCGCCCCTGATTGGCTAATATATTATTTATTTATAAACTCACCAGCCGCTTTATTAGGTACACTTATTCAACTGCTTGTTAACCGGTAGAAATTTGTCAACTGGTAAAGATTTTGGAATACCGTCTCTATCGTGGTTACACTCACTTGATGTTGCCGAAAGCTTATCATTTGCATGCAAGGGATCTTAAACCGTTGAGGTGCAATAAGCAGCGAAAGAGAACTTATTTTGGTATATGCACACACTGTCTGAGAGACATGCACACATGAAGCCGCTCATAGAGTGAGAGTACTGAACTGAGTTATTTTTGTCGTCTTATTGAACGATCAAATGCACACACTTATGTGTCAAAATGCCCTCTTTGGTTGCATCCTTGTAAATACAGTCATTTTTTGTCTTAAGTGAAGTTTGTCTTTTTGTGTAAGCTACACAGTAAAGAATATGCATTATTTTTGTATATTTCATTACTTTATACAATTTATGTAGTAGATCTATTTAATTTGTGTCTTTGTTCTATTGCAGTTTCGTCCTATTGCTTGTAATTAGTTGTTATTTTATCACTGACTGTTTAACTGTTTTTATTTACTTAGGCTAGAATTAGATAGATTGGTGATGATGATTATGAAATTTCAATGATATCAAATATTTTTTATAACACTTATAGAAAAAGAAAAGAAAATGTAAATCTTCTGTTGCAATCTTTTATTGGCCGTCGCCATGCATCTCAGTATATGCTTGCCGACAAACAGGAAGCACCAATGTGTGTGGCAGGAGGAAGGAAATAATATTGGCCATCTCCTGTTCAGACAGTATGCTAAAGTAGCACTTGTTTTTAATAGCCAATTCCAATGCTGACATGTCTTCTGAGAATCCAGAGAAGTGAAAAAATTCAGCCACTTACATTTACATTTGTGGCCAATGACATGTATTTTCAAATTAAGCTGAAAGCAGCTACTAGTGCAAGCTATGAGGTCATGCTGATAAGAGAAGATCGGGAAAAGTGAGTTACGTAACTTCCCACTAAGATAAAGTCAGACCCCGGAAATATTGAGCTGTTGTCACTCACAAAATTCTGTTCAAGCCTACCTGGTGATGATGGCCAGATGAGGGGGTCTCATACACGCTCCCATGAATAGGACCACGTTTTCATGCCGCGTGTTCCTGTATGCCATCACCTCTCTTTTAAATGCTTTCAGCTGCTCTTCATTGTCTCTTTCAATGTCAATTAGTCGTATGGCCACTTCTCCGTGCCAGCGTCCATGGTAGACCTGTCCGAAACGGCCTTTCCCAATCAGCTCTCCGATCTCCAGCTGCTCCATGGGAATGTCCCACTCCTGCAGGAAGATACTGGTCTGGCTGGCTTTACGTGGGAAGTTTCGTGCGGACAAGAGGGAAAGATTCATCTCCTCAAACTCGTCCGCTGAGCCCTCGGCCTCATCGTTGCCTTCTTCGTTCTGATAGATAAATAGAACAATAAACGACACAGAGAAAGAGGGATGTAATGGATGGATGGATTAGAAGATTATAAAAACAGATTAACAGACAGACTGATGATAGAGTGATAGATATAAAAAATAATGGATGGATGGATAGACAGATTAACAGACATGCAGATGATAGAGTGATAGATATAAAGAATAATAGATAGAACGATAGAATGATAGATAGATAGATAGATAGATAGATAGATAGATAGATAGATAGATAGATAGATAGATAGATAGATAGATAGATAGATAGATAGATAGATATAAAGAATAATGGATGGATATAATCATAAAACTCTTAAAAATCTAGGTTCTAAAAGGGGATTTTCACAGCAATGCAACAGAAGAACCATTTTTGGTTCCCCAAAGAACCTTTCAGTAAACAGTTCTTAAAAGATTATTTTTTTCTACTGTAAAGAAAACATTCTAATAATCTAAAGACCCCTTTCTACTGTAAAGAACATTCTAATAATCTAAAGACCCCTTTCTACTGTAAAGAACATTCTAATAATCTAAAGACCCCTTTTCACTGTAAAGAACATTCTAATAATCTAAAGACCCCTTTTCACTGTAAAGAACATTCTACTGTAATAATCTAAAGACCCTTTTTCACTGTAAAAAACCTTTTGTGCAATGGAAAAGTTTCATGGATTTTAATGGTTCTGGAATCATCTATGCCAATAAAGAACCTTTATTTTTAAGAGTGTTTGTACTCAGGTTTTAGCATATGATAGTACACATTTGCAATAGAAGCAGGATGACTCACATCAGATGTTGGCTCAACCTCAATTTGAAGCAAGGGACTCACTTTGGGACTGTGTGAAGAGAAAACAGAAAATGTGTTTGCACAGGGAGGGTCGTTTACCTCAGCAGAACGAACCAATGTTTCATTTTCAAAGGCCTATAATCGAATTAAAATCCATTGTTTACTTTAGGCCATCTGAAAGGATCACATAAAAAATTTTGCTTGTTCATTTTCATATTTTTAGCTTCTACAAAAGTGGTTCACACAGGCTCTACAGCGTAGTGAGCTGCCATCAGTTAGCATCCTAACTAACGAAACCTCACGTAACCTCAAACCACAAACCCCTGAAGACTAATTCGCCACTGGTTCCCTTGAGATTTTCCTATGTAGTTTTATAATGGGGTTTATAAAGAAAAAAAAATTCAAGTATCGTCAAGTTATGTTTACCAAAGACCTTATTTTGCTCATAAATTGAAAAAACACATTTTAAAACCCCATAGGAAAATCTTGTTGGAACCCATGGTGAATTAGTCTTCTGGGTTTTGACTTCATAACTCTATAATCACCATAAACATAAATTTCACAGACAAATACCAGGCAAACCAAACCAAACCAACCTGCAAACCAAACCAACCTGCCCAGTACAATAAGTTTGAGCTGATTTAAATGTTTTTTATTATTATTTAATTTAATAATAATAATTAAATAAATAAATAAATATTATATATATATATATATATATATATAAATCATTTTATTTTAGGTTTATTTTAGGGAACAAGGTATTCTATGTATAAGGATTGAAACTTTTCCATGACCTTTGTAGCCAGTACAGCATATAATCATCATCTTCCACTTACAAAAAAGAGATTCAGTGTCTAAAATTGCATAAATCTCAAGGCCTTATTCAGTCTGGATGACTTGCCTTATCTGTGGTCTGTGGTAAGAAATGTGTTTGTTAATATGCCTTTGACCCTTGTTTGGGTTGAAAAATATGGAAGGACAGTGCCGGAAGATCTGTCAGGGCATTTATGCATACATGCTTGTAAACAATTGCACTCTACAGCCATGTCAAACAACTTATTTCAGCTGCATTACGATACCCCATAATGCAGTACATACTGCTGTCAAAGCACTACAGAAAAGGAAATGCCATTTATATATATATATAATTTTTCTGAAGTTATTGCTTCTTGATTCAGTTAATTAAAATGGCAATTTTTCTTTATGGGTCTTTGAGTTTTCCAAAACATACTCAGATATGTTTGACATCATCAATGTAGCGTGAACTCAAGCCCACTCTTTGTTTGGCGAAAGTGTGTGTGTGTGTGTGTGTGTGTGTGTGTGTGTGTGTGTGTGTGTGTGTGTGTGTGTGTGTGTGTGTGTGTGTGTGTGTGTGTGTGTGTGTGTGTGTGTGTGTGTGTGTGTGTGTGTGTGTGTGTGTGTGTGACTTGTCTTCAGTCACATCAACTATTGCACCACAAATATTTTTGCTCTAATAATTCTGTAATCTTAAATGCTCATATCTGCCATAAATAGACACAAGCCGTGGCGTAACTGTCTATGACATGTCTGTGGCCTTTCTCTGGGCATCGCTCTAAATACACACACAGACAGTGCAGGACAGAACATGACATTTCAGACACTTTTGTATATTAATAAACAATGTTAAATGGTCTTGGCATAAGTGACAAAAATCATAATAATTCCACATTTTATGGTATTTGACTACCCAAAGGGGCAAGAAAGCAATATAATAATAATAATAATAATTCATATAGCGCTTTTTTCTGCACTCAAAGTGCTTTTACATGGAAGGTGGAATCTCCTCAACCACCACCAATGTGCAGCATCCACCTGGATGATGCGACGGCAGCCATATTGTCCCAGAACGCCCACCACACACCAGCTTACTGGTGGAGAGGAGACAGGGTGATGAAGCCAATTAGTGTATATACATACATATATAAATATATGGGGATGATTAGGAGGCCATGATGGACAGTAGCCTGACTAGGTCAGACTTCGTACTTCCGCTCAAATTCAGTTCACTTCTGTACTCAGTCTGAGATAGCGACCTATCTCTCAGTTTTCCTCCGGTCTGAAAACAGCCGGCCAATCAACGAGCAGAGGGCGGGCTGAGAGCCGTGACGTAGACGCTAAGTGCCGAGTTTAAGATTGTATTTTAGGTTAGGGAAATCGAAAACGACCGCGGATATGGAGACACGGGATGCAATTCGCTCTGTTTTGGAGAATATTCCCGGCATTTGCAAACTAAAACGCCCCAACATGAAGAGTGTTTATTAAACATTTTGAATGGAGGTGATGTTTAAGTTGGCGAGAGAGGTGATTGCGTTATGTGATTGGCTTACGGGTAACCAATGATTTTATACTTCAGACAAGCGCCCCCCGCGAGAAAGAAAACACTTTTCAATTATGCCATTCCAGACTCTGTCTACGAAGCAAAGCAAAGTAGCAGAGTTTGGTATTACCAGGCTAGATGGACAGAGGCCACTGGGCAAATTTGGCCAGGATGCCGGGGTTACACCCCTTGGGATTTTTTTGTGACCACAGTCAGTCAGGACCTAGGTTTGACATCTCATCCGAAGGACGGTGCTCTTTGATAGTATAGTGTCCCATCGTTACACTGGGGACCTGCAACCAGCAACCTGGTTTTCCCAGAAGGTCTCCCATCCAAGTGTTGACCAGGCTCAACCCAGTCTTGGGCTGCTGGCACTATATATATACAGTAATCTACATTTTATGCAACTAATTTTGCATTCAGAATGAACAGAAGCTGATTAACATGTGACCTTCAGAGAAAACTGTTAGGTTAAATAAAAACAGAGGTAATTAGAGCCTTTTTTAGACCTATATTTCCACAACAGCCTTAACAAAAGATAATGGTAACACTTTACAATAAGGTTCCATTTCTTAACATTAGTTAACTACATAAGTTAACATGAACTAACAATGAAAAATATACTTCTTAATCTTAGTTAATGTTAATTTCAACATTTACTAATACGTTATTTAAAAATAAATACATTAAAATCAAAAGTTGTATCTGTTAATATTATTTAATGGAACTCAGCCAACATGAACTTACAATGAAAACTTGTATTTTTTTAAAGTTAACAAAGATGAATAAATACTGTGACAAATGTAGTTAGTTAATTAAAAACTAAAGTGTTACAGAGATAATTAATCAACATATTTGATTTACATGCATTTGCACTAATTTACACTGTAAATTTCCCCCACAAAAGTGCACTTTAAATACCCAGATGTTGTACTTAATTAACAGAAAAAATAAAGTATGGAATGTTGGACACTTTATGCACTCAACTGTCACAGCTTTAATTACATAGCAGAAGGGGCAGCGCTATCACACTCTACATAGTGAACAGTATATGTGCATAGTGTACAGTGTGTCATTTAGGACACAACTTTACACTTGCTGTCTACAACCTCAGACTGATTTGGAACGCTCTACATAGGCAGACTGATGTCATCATGTTTAAATACATCCTAAAATGTCAAATCAACAAACTCACACACACACATATGAACACACACGACACACTTACCCAGGCTCAGACAGAACAGGGTGTAGAATGACTTGAGGGGCCCTGGTGGGAACCTCAGGGGCCACATCTACAAAGAGAAAGAGTTAAAAGATAAGACACAAGGCAGAGATGAGAGAGAAAATGACATTTGTAAAAGAGTGTATTTTTATAGACTAATAGAGAAATAAATTCATGGAAACATGCAGGAGTACTGCTGAGAACAACATCTAACTCTCTGACTTACACTGCAACAGTCAAAAGCTGATTCAATGTGCTTACTACACAACCATCTGAAGATTTACTACCAGTCAAATGCTTGGGGTCAGTCAGATTTATAATACATTCATTCAGCAACGATGCATTAAACTGATCAAAGGTGTCAGTAAAGACATTTGTAATGTTGAGAATTGAAAGTCTTTGGGATGTGCTGGAGGAGAATTTACAGAGTGCTTGACTCTTGCATTGTCAATACAAGATCATGGCCAAAAATTGATACACCTCTCGATGAAAGTAAATGTTGTGATGTTATTTCCATCAAGAGGTGCATCAATTTTCTATTGACAATGCAAGAGTCAAGAACTCTGTAAAGTCTCCTCCAGCACATCCCAAAGACATTCAAATAATTTAAGGTCTGGACTCAACGAGTCTTCATGCTCCCTCCCAACCATTCTTTCACAATTTGAGCCTGATGAATCTTGACATTGTCATCCTGGAATTTGGCCATGATGTGTCTTCCTACACAGTTGTTTGAGAAATGAAAAGCTACACACTCCATCAATTAGGGTTAGAAGAACTGTTGCCAATAAAATCTCAATTTAAGCCAACACTGAATGTCCATTGATTTATTTATTATACTGTCAGACAAATATATAATGCTTTATTGTCAGTAAAAATGAAACCCTAGTTGATTCTCATTTAACAAACACTTTCATTAAAAAAAAAAATCCTTTTCGTCTAATGGATAAAACTGGCCGTATGTTCCCTTCTTAAGGTCCTCCCACACTGTGTCCGAAATTTTCGTATGCGTTTTTTCATATTCTTCATTCGGTGGCTCTGAATTGTTAAAACACCTCTTGAAAAGCTTGCTACGGATGCGAAAAACACAGAAAATCTAACCTGATCCGAATTTTATTTTTATAGACGACAGTTTCGGAGGCAGTGTGTAAATGTGATTAACAAAACATGAGGTCATTTTTATTTTTTAACGTGTGAAAATTTCTGACGCGAATTTCGGATTCAGTGTGCAAGGATCTTTAAAGGTACAATGTGATCTCAGCACCTCACATATGTGCTCTCTTCATTGGATTAAAGCTCCAGTAGGTAACTTTTGTAAACAAATATTTGCTAAAACTGTCATTATGTCCTGACAGTAGAATATGAGACGGATAATCCGTGAAAAAATCAAGCTCCTCTGGCTCCTCCCTGTGGTCCTATTGCCATTTGCAGAAATACACCGCTCCCGGTCAGAAACAACCAATCAGAGCCAGGAGGAATGTCTTAGCAGTGTCAATCACGCTCGTGTACGCACTGATCACCCCTCTCTTGTACAGCGCGAGCGCGTACCGTCGTTCGTGACTCCTGTTCGAACTCGTTCATCCAAATGAATGACTCTTTTTTTGAGTCATTTCGTTCATTCAACGAACGAAATGACTCGAAAAAAGATTTGTTCATTTTGAACGAGTCTTTTTTGGAGTCATTTCGTTCATTCAACGAACGAAATGACTCGAAAAAAGATTTGTTCATTTTGATGAACGAGTTCGAACAGGATCACGAACGTGCATCACAGAGCAAGGCGAGCATTTATGGTTATAAAACTGAAAGTTTTTTATTTATTTTTGAAATGACCGATCGTTTCGCTAGATAAGACCCTTATTCATCGTCTGGTATCGTTTAAAGCCCTTTGAAGCTGCACTGAAACTGTCATTTGGTCCTTGAAACGTTTGTGTCCTATTGAAGTCCATTATATGAAGAAAACACCTGGAATGTTTTCATCAAAAACCTTAATTTCTTTTCGACTGAAGAAAGAAAGGCATGGACATCTTGGATGACATGGGGGTGAGTAAATTATCGGCAAACGTTTTTTTTAAAGTGAACTAATCCTTTAACGTTATCTTTACTAGCTATTTATAACTTATAGAAAGAGTGCAACTTATAAAGTTACATGTATTGCAAAATACATAATGATTTTAGAACCAAGTTTGTAGTCAAAGTATGAGCAGGCCATAGTCAATGTAAAGCATATTGTTGATGTTTCGTCCCTATTAGTGAATGTTCCATAACTGTTTATAATCCGCCTTCATCGGTGGTCCTGCTTACTAGCCTGCGCGTTCACGGCAGGCTCCGCTGTGGGGGAGGAGCTGTGGAGGGAGGGCTGTAGCGCAGCAGAGAGCAAGGGGGTGGGACCTGTAAGTTGTGCTTGTTCAAATTTTCAGGCTAAGTCAACATTTTCTCAAAACTCCCTACTGAAGCTTTAAATCAGTTAAATTGCCATTAGTAGCCACTATCTAAACTATCAGGCTATCAACAACACCATGGCTTTCCTCCCTCCACATGCTCATCAAAAACATGCAGCGAGCTGAGTGCCTCCCACAGAATACAGGCACTTATCAGCCGACATCGCCTTTAAAAGAACCATCATTATAGAATACAGCATTGCTGGTTAAGAGACGACAAGAAGAGAAAAGAGAGACAGAAGGAGAGGGTTTGCTGCGTCTCAAAGAAAAGATGGCATAAAAATGACATCAAAAAAGTTTGCCTCGGTATGTCGCGCTGCATTATGGGTAGGGGTAATGACCAATTATGACACACTTACCAGGGAAGATGAACTGCTGCTTGTATTTGTAGAAATGAGATGCTGAGAGAAGCACAGGAGAGAAGCAGACAGAATTCAATAAAATTCAACAAACCCCCAGGTGATTATTGGCGTGTGTTATTGCTCTGCAAATTCACCACAGTTTATCACAAAGAGAATATAGAAATACCGACTTTTAGGATACAGAAATGTCCAAAAGTCTGAGACCACATTCAAAATCTGGGATTCCATCAGCACGTTTACATGCACATTCTTAACCCGTTTATGCTTAATAAGCCAATCATGCAGGTTGTCATGTAAATGTGTTAACCCATTTTCCTTTCATCAGACTAAGGTCATAAGTGTATCCTCCACAACTGACTGCAACTTGGCATTCAGATCTGCTTCCATGTAGTCACAGTAGCAACGCCCAACTTCCTACGATCCAATCAATTCTCGTCTTCGAAATTCATGTCTCGCCCTACTTTTCGTCTCATTCCAGAAGCCGTTTCACTCGGATATGTGTACAGGGAAGAAAAGACTATCGCAATATCCATGTCATGAGATTTTAAGCATAGACCGATTGACAGATTTTTGCCCCTTACCCTGATTTCAACCTGTGTACTTTCGGCCTATTGAAGTGCACATGTATGAGTATTTTAAGATACTCAGACAGAGCGAGCATTTCACGGTAGTGGAGGAGGAAATATATTGCAAACTCAGATTCTTTCTTGAACCAAGAAATTATAAAAAATGTGTTTCTCATTTCATCTCATTAAGAGTGGTACAGTCAAAATGCTGCATCCGTAACTGCATGAGAGGAGAGAAGTTTCCCACTGACATTTTGGAATACTCTTAGGTTTTCAATGCTTTATTTAACATCACAACTGGCATAACACATGAAATACTTTTCCATCACTACCGGGGAATAACCTGATTTAATAATAAAGTCTTGTAAAAGTAGTTTACTTGCATTGCTGGGATATTAGTTTGCATATTGTTATTTTAATAAGCTGATTTTTGGGAGTTATCAGCATATTGGTGTGCATGTAAACGTGCTGTCTAATTTAAATGGGATAATTTTTGTCTAATGATTTTGAAAAATGTATAACTAAGAAATGTTAACAATTAACAAATATTTATATTTCTGCACTATTTTTATATCACTAATCAAATAAGCAGTTTATGATGTCAAGTAAACAAAACATTTCGGATTTTCTATTCTTTGGCTCACTCTCAAATCATGCGGACAGGGCTTCAGACCACGATTAAAATAATCGTAAATGCTCAAAAAAACTGGACCGACAAACGGCGACCAACAACGATAGACACTTCCTTGGGTTTTGTCGGATCAGTGCGTTACCTCTGTCGGCGTCTATTGGAGATTGTTTCACCAATTGAACATGCTGAATCAGTGTTTGTCAGGTCGTGGAATGTCTAAGAAGTGATGTACTGTAATCTGGTGATTGTCAGCGTTGGTCTGTGTCTGTCGGTGCAGTGCGAATTGGCATTTAAAGCCCCACTCGAGAAAACTTTGTGTGTGTCCATACAGATATCATTCACAAAAAAAATGTGATCGTAAATGGTAAATGAGTAGAAAATAGTTTTTTTTTAAAAAAAGAAGAATTTAATAAGAAAGTCCAAAAGATTCACAAAATGATTAGCGGTCCTGAGTTCACAACTGACTCCCTCGCTTAAACAGGGAGTCTTTTTTCAATTATATTGGATTCAAAATCATAAACAGCAAAGCTATACTGTAAATATAAAATGTAACTTTTCACTCAAATTATTATGCTGATATCATTTGTAATGATAGAAGAAAAAAAGCAATTGTTTTAAATTCAGTGGTAAAGATCTAAATCAATCATTACATCTGAACAAGAATTAATTAGAAAGTTTAATATAGTCTTGTGTTTTGGGTTGGTACCTGTAAGGTTGGACTGTTTCTGCTGTCTGGCGCTCTGCGGGGACGGGTGCAGAGGAGACGGGGGTGTCGCGCTGGGCGGCAGAGGGGGAGCAGGAGATGAAGGGGTGGAGGAGGTGGTGGAGGAGGGGTTGCTGCTGGAGTCGGGCTGATATGGCACAGGGATGTGGTCCTGAAACAGAGAGAGACAAACCTTTCGTAACACACAAAAACACTCCCTACTTCTCTGCTCATTACTGGCACGGTCAGACATCAGTAAACCTGGCTTCATTCTCACGGTCAGTAAAATATTCATCAAAAACCAGTGGTGTGGCGGCTGTAGACCTGATCTCCTGTGGGCTGACAACTGGAGAGTCGTGCTACATTCGAAAAACTATAGCCAGCAAGACTGAGTGGCATGTACTGTATATTTGATAAGACAACAAAAAAGCAAAATAAACTATTTCTGGTGATTAAGGGCCAGATTTACTAAACAGGGCAAATTAGCATGAGACCACAATCCCATAAAAGCATTGATGGGAGTGGAAAGTTCTTCAGGTGGACAGACGGAGCAACTCAATTTCCTTTATGACTAAGCTGTTTACAACACCATTTTCAACTAAAAACAAAAACATTTTATGCATTTTGAATATAATATTTGCATTTTTCGGTTACACTTTATTTTAAGGGGTCATTGTTACAGTGTAATTAAATATTTAAGTACAGTGTAATATTAATTAACTACATGTACTTACTATAGGGTTAGGGTAGGATTAGGATTTGGTTGAGGGTTAGTTGTATGTAATTATGCATCATTTACTGTTATTACTATGGTAATTACATGTAACATATGTAACAAGAACACTGTAAAATAAAGTGTTACCAGAGGTTCAAAGTGCAAGTTTTTGAAAACGATACCGTCATGCAATAATTATAATTTATTAGCCGCTACAGGTAGATAACTAGAAGAATAACAAAGTACAGTAAACGGTAAAACTATTTGGCAACACACCAGTTTGTTTATGATTATTGTTGTTTTGTACAGGTAAAATAACTGGAAACGAATGACATTAGAATCCTCAAACATTCAAGTTACTAATGGCAGTGCTGGTTCTTACCTTAAAAATAAGGTGGATACAAAAAAAAACTTCTTAAGTCACCATGAATTGTCAAAATGGACCAGTTATTTTTTGGAATATTGCTGTTTTTATTATAAATGATTAACCCATGCACAACATTATTATTTTTTTTAATTAATGTGCCCTCATAATCTTTAATCAAAATAACTTTCCCTCCTTCTTGCTGCAAAATCTCTTCTAATCTGTGATGATGTGTTTTTTTTACTGGCATCAGGGCAGGACAGCCTGTCACTCACACGAGATCGACCAAAAGCAAACCAAAACCATCCAATCAATTCCCGATGGAAAAAATCAAGTCCCGCCCTACATTTCTTCTTGTTCGAGAAGCTGTTACAGTTGGATAAACTCTTGCAACTTCCGTTTCATGCTGACTTTAAGACTTTCATACAGTACATGACTGAAACTTACACGTTTTATATTATTAAACATTTTTTAAATTTGCATTGAACTATACTTTGTCACAGTTATTGCTTTGACAGATATATTAGGTACACATACTGTAGCCACATATTCTTTTGCAGTTATTTTTTCCCAAGCTTTTTCTGAAGTGATTTTTATTGGATATGAAGTCAGTTCCCTTCCACAGGAGAGCACAGACAGAATGTGTTCTTGCATTTAAAAGCAGCTAAATAAAGCGCAATTGAATTGAACGCGGGGTTCTCAAGACACGTTTTAAAACATAGACTTGTCTTAAAAATGTCACGCTCATCTAGTCGTGCTTTGTTTTCCAATACACATATAAGAAAACCAGTTGTGTGGAAAACTACAGGAAGGTTGTTTGGTTTTGGTCTCCAAAAATTGCTTTTGATACAACTTATTTCAATAAAAAGCAAAAGAAAACATGTTGAAAATTACAGGAAGGACATGTAGTGCCAATCTGCCCAAGATAGTTTTGTAATAATGTTGACAGTGGAGGGATGTAACAGGGTTGAGATGTGTTTGCTTGGACGTAATGGTACGTAACTATTCTTACCTTGTTGATTTTGTTGGTCTTGGGGAGAGTCTGGCTAATGTGGAGGTCTGAGTACCTGAGGGGGTTGTTTATGTCACATGGTACCGACTCGGTCCTGACGAGCTGACGAGCTAAACGAGAGAAAGAGAAACAGCATAGTATCCACGGTAACAAGAGGCAGTTGTCATGGTAACGGAAAAACTCTGAAAAGTCTTGTCACATTTTAATGGAAGAGCCACTAAACCATGTATTATGTACAGTATATATCAGAAATATCACAGCAACGACCAGGGCATATCAAATATCATTGTTCACTTTTTCCGGCAAAGAAAAGATCGAAAGTATAGTAAAAAGTATTTTAAAATTGGGTTAACATATTTGCTATGATATATACATTTTGTCATATACTGTGATATATTGATATATACAATACCTCTCGAAAGAATGGGGTCAGTATGATTTTTTCTTCAAAAGAAATAAGTACTTTTATTCAGCGAGAACACATCAAATTGATCAAAAATGACAGTAAAGGCATTTATACTGTTATAAAAGATTTCTATATCGGATAAATGCTGTTCTTTTGATCGAGAAGAATCCTGAAAAAATGTATCAAGGTTTCCACAAAAATATAAAGCAATTCAGCTGTTTAAAAAAAAAAAGTCTTGAGCATCAAATCAGCACACAGAATGATTTCTGAAGGATCATGTGACACTGAAGACTGGAGTAATGATGCTGCTGAAAATTCAGTTTTGACATCACAGGAAAAATTCTATTTTATAAATATGTTATAATAGAAAATTTTAATAATATTTTACATTATTACTGTATTTTGATCAGATAAATGCCGCCTTGGTGAGCAGAAGAGACTTCTTTCAAAAACATAAAAAAATCTTACAAACTTTTGAATGGTAGTACATATATATATATATATACAGGTCCTTCTCAAAAAATTAGCATATTGTGATAAAGTTCATTATTTTCCATAATGTAATGATAAAAATTAAACTTTCATACATTTTAGATTCATTGCAAACCAACTGAAATATTTCAGGTTTGGAGAAGGACCGATTCCAGACCTTGGGGGACCTGCGGAAGCAGTGGACTGAGTCTGGAGTAGAAACATCCAGAGCCATCGTGCACAGGCGTGTGCAGGAAATGGGCTACAGGTGCCGCATTCCCCAGGTCAAGCCACTTTTGAACCAGAAACAGCGGCAGAAGCGCCTGACCTGGGCTACAGAGAAGCAGCACTGGACTTCAGGCATTTTGGCATTTCCTTCTCCCCAGTCTTCCTCCAGACTCTGGCACCTTGATTTCCGAATGACATGCAAAATTTGCTTTCATCCGAAAAAAAGTACTTTGGACCACTGAGCAACAGTCCAGTGCTGCTTCTCTGTAGCCCAGGTCAGGCGCTTCTGCCGCTGTTTCTAGTTCAAAAGTGGCTTGACCTGGGGAATGCGGCACCTGTAGCCCATTTCCTGCACACGCCTGTGCACGATGGCTCTGGATGTTTCTACTCCAGACTCAGTCCACTGCTTCCGCAGGTCCCCCAAGGTCTGGAATCGGTCCTTCTCCACAATCTTCCTCAGGGTCCGGTCACCTCTTCTCGTTGTGCAGCGTTTTTTGCCACACTTTTTCCTTCCCACAGACTTACCACTGAGGTGCCTTGATACAGCACTCTGGAAACAGTCTATTTGTTCAGAAATTTCTTTCTGTGTCTTACCCTCTTGCTTGAGGGTGTCAATGATGGCCTTCTGGACAGCAGTCAGGTCGGCAGTCTTACCCATGATTGCGGTTTTGAGTAATGAAACAGGCTGGGAGTTTTTAAAAGCCTCAGGAATCTTTTGCAGGTGTTTATAATTAATTAGTTGATTCAGATGATTAGGTTGATAGCTCGTTTAGAGACCCTTTTCATGATATGCTAATTTTTTTAGATAGGAATTTTGGGTTTTCATGAGCTGTATGCCAAAATCATCCGTATTAAAACAATAAAAGACCTGAAATATTTCAGTTGGTGTGCAATGAATCTAAAATATATGAAAGTTTAAATTTTATCATTACATTAAGGAAAATAATGAACTTTATCACAATATGCAAATTTTTTGAGAAGGACCTGTATATTCATACGACGCTTGAAACATCGCCAAAACAAACCTGAAGGTATGAAAAAGGAAATGATGTGCTTAAAGGGGCACAAACCTGCTTCCTCACCTTGCGATGTTCCTTGATCTGCAACATCACAAATGAGGGAAAGATGAGGTGGTGAAAACAGCACACAGTTGGAGAGAAAAAAAGATAGATAAAATGGTAAGAAGGTTGCAGACTGAAGGTTAAACATAATGCTTCACAGAGAACAAGAAAAATTGTTTAGTACATTAATGCAAAGCAGATGTGAAGCCACTAACTATGACAGTCTTTTAAAAAACATTCTTCATTGTTCCCAGAATTATCCCCTTTAAATACATTCTCTTGTTTGGGAACCAATTTTCAAAATGCAATGTTTTTCTTTAAATACAGATAAAGCCTGTAATGAAATATGTTCAATTGAATATAAAGGAATTATGAGGTTGAAAACATGCTGTGTATAGGAACATTGCGGTTTCTGAAATCATATTTGAACCATAATTAATGGCCTGCCTTGTGTAGTACAATGGATCTTAGCATTCATTCATGGAGTTAACAAAGAAGAAGAAGAAAACATAAAAGTTTAAATACCTCTGAATGATTCCCTACCTCCTCTGTGGTATATGAGTAAATGACAGGGCGGTGCTTCTTTGGTGCATTTGTTATGGCACTTCAATCTGACAAAAGAAAGCATGACAGAAATGTTTATTAGTTTGCTCTTGTAAAAGCATATCAATTCATATTCAAAACAAACACTTAATATGCAGCCATCATTTGGTGGGTGTCAAAAGCCAGCAAGTATCTTAGTAACAAGATGCCATAGTCAAGGGTGGTAGAGTGGAAACTATTAGGAAAGTAATTTATTCAAATAATCTTTTAATGATAATGATAATTATGCTCAATTTGAATGTTCTACTGACACTACTGCAGGCACAAAGTGTCTCGCCCTGAATTCTAAAGAGGCTTTGATGAAAACCAAAACATCAAATCACATCTTTACAAAGCTGAAATGGTAGGAATTTCCCTTATCAGAGATTTGTATGATCATAAGAGATGGTTAAACAAATGATAATCAATAGTGGAGTATATATTTAACATTTGACATTTATGGCCTACAGATGATTTGCAGAGATTCAGCGTGTAATATCTGCATCAGAATTGCAAAATTACTTGATTTTTATTATCTTTTGATCTTCAAGAAAACGTAAGTGGTGTTTGCCCATGCAAAACTCATCACAACCATTGCTTGAAATTTAGCACTTTGCTAATATATATATATTTTTTTTTTATCTGGGTGGTTGCTTACCGGTCCAAGTTCTGATCTACAGATATGGTTTCAATATCAGTCTATGGGATTTTTATTTGCCCATTTTATCATTAAGAGGATTTCCAAGAGGCCCAAGCCATATCTAATACTAACTAGCTAATGATAGTTTTCTAACAGGTTTCAAGTTTATAATATGCTGAGCCATTTATGCTATAAGCTGTTTGGTGCCACTAAGGGGTTAGGAAACATGAAATGATTGTTGAATTATATATTTTCTAGCATTTTAAAGTGCAGAACAGGCTAATAAATGTCTAGAATTATTTTCAGACACCTTCGGAACAATTAACAAACACAAATAATAAAACGGTGTGCTGTGCTCTGTCAATTCATCATACATAAACATATGAAAACCCATTTCTACCACATAATAAAAAAAATAACATGAAAAGTCATAATTATGAGATTAAATGTTGAAATTAATAAATCATTTAAATTGATTGATAAATATATAACTATATATTTATATAACTATATATATATATACATATATATATAACTATGTATTATTAAATAAAAAGTCATAACTTTTTGTTCATAATAACATCATCATTTCAATTTTTTGTCATAATTTAGAATCTTGTCTCAATTTCAATTTTGACCTTTTATGTCATACTTTCTACTTTTTATCACATAATTATGACTTAATATCTCATCATTTCAAATTTTGATGTCACACTTATGATTAACAAAAGCATGATTTATTTATTTTTTGTGGCTTTATAAGCACTTACTTGCAGTTTTTGCATTTCAAGCCGAATAGCATTCCTTTCCCGCACACGATACACGTCTGCGACATCCAATACTTCGTGGAAAACCTGCAAAAGCACAAACGAGTGACGCAATTCATTACTGACCCTTTTTAGAATCTAATTTCATCCATTTTTAAAATGCATGAGGCCATATGGGTTTGTTTTGCTTCGCTGTCAAACTATCGACAGATGGTTCTGACCTTTTGACAACCACTCCTAAACTCTTCAGATGAAAGAGCGAATGTGTCACTGCAGCGATCACGTTTGCCAAGTAACCTTTTCATCGAGAGACAGATATGTGCTTCATATGCCCAAAGATAGACACTTCGGCAGTAATTCTCAATTCAGAGTAATTTAATAGTAACGAGTATCTCTCAATATCTCTCAATATCTCCTTTGCGCTCAACTGAGCATCCGCACTTGACAAATATATGTGAGGACCAAGGCCATATGGACGCATTGGTGATTGTTCGGCAGAATTGTATAACAAGTGCTCTATTTTTTCTTCATTTTTTCTATCTCTTTTTGTTTACATGTAGTCACATTTGCCGTTCTCCACAATGAAAGGGCCATTCAAATCTCCTGCAATGGAGTTCCTCGGAAGGGTCACTGTGCATTTGCCAATCTATTTCTCTGATATGAACAGAAGCTGACAGTTAATAGAATATGACTAATGGGTTCTGACAGTGTCAAAGTGTCTTCATTAGATTGAAGCCGTGCTGTCTCATAAAAGAGGAGGCTGGCTTTAGTACGCAGCTCACATCACCGTAGCCATCTCAGTTTAAAGTTGACATGAGCGTTTCAATTTTTTGGATCTGTTTATCTGATTGCGTTTTGAAACTGTGGCAGTTGTCCATCTATGTTGACATTCATTTCCGCACCTGCATTCCATTCTGAAGGGCTCATCCCAATGCCCTCATCCCTTTGAAGGGTTTACCCTCCACAGTGAGGCCTTCAAAGGGATGAAGGGTGTAGTGGACCGAAAAACTTCTGCGTCATCTTGCCAAGCCAACTAAGGAGGCACCGTAATCGTACAAATGTGTATACTGCTTGCCTGTGCAAAGAATCATGAGAGTGTCCATCAGTTATACCCTTTGATTCTGTCCTTGTCCCAAATGGCATCCTAAACACTCGCGGTCTTTCTACGAGTTTGATGTAATACTTCCGTGATGTAATAGCGCTTTGACTGTTGGGTAGAAGTCTACTGTTTAGCTCACTTCTGTGAGGGCTCGACAGAAGTGCGCATCGAAGGCGCATATCGGCTGCAAAGGGGACACTTGGGAGCACCCTTCTGAAACCTAAAATGAGAAATGGGACACTCTACGGTCTTGTGGACTTGCAATGGCCTCCGCGTGATTGTGAAGTCCATGAGACATTGCGCACATCTGTTCACCCATCGGCTGCTAGTCTAAAAACCAAGGTGTGCAAATTCCCCCATGTAAATAGCAAATCCGCCATGACGCAAGCGCAACTGGCTTTTAAAGGGAATGGGAGATGGGACTCTGATTGGTTTATTGCACGTTACGCCCAAAACTCACCTGTGACTCATTAAGAGAATAGAAACAACCCTTTTAGACCATTTTTTTCATAGTTAAACTAGCAAAAGTAGATTTGCACATGCCCTGAGTGCACTTGCCCATGCCACTTTAGACCATGCACTTAGATCGTTAAAATAGGGCCCTATAACTTGCATCACGAAATCTTCAGTGTTGTGTGGTATAAGCACAAACGCAGGCTCTGTGTGTTTGACTTGGGATCAGTGTTACTTGGGGTAATCGAGTCGTCAGATGTGAGCAGGCATGACTGGAGCTGCACAACCACATGAGTTAATTGGCTTGACATATTGTAACTACTACCACACACTCATGCATGCACAAAACTCACCTGTGTTTAATAGAGTTGCCAAGGTCTCTACGAGGTATCTGAGGGGACCAGCGGGGAACAGACAGAGTATCTAGAATAGATAAATACAAGAAAATAGAATTAAAGCTTGTAAACACAGATTACAAGGTATTAAAACACAAAGACTGTTATAAACCTTAAAATCTCTTTCATAAAGTGCATAAAAGAGGTTTTATAATTCCAGTTGCCAAACCTGACTGGATGAGCTACAAAATTGTTGCAAAACAAAGCAATAAGTTACAAGAAGCCATACAGTGACTTTTACTATGGTTAAGAAGTTTTCTTATAGTTAAGAGGTTTTCTTAGCCACAATACAAACAAAACTAACAAAACCATGGCAACAGCAATATGATAATAGACACAACTGTTCAATAATAAATACATTTATTATCAATCATGAACTATTACTTGTGATTAACGAAGGTTGTTTATGATTACCAAGAATTTTGATGCATTAATATGGAATTAAATTGATTTGTGGTTAGATGTTTGCACATATCAGGGATTGTACAAGTAATGTATAGTATATATATATATATATATATATATATATATATATATATATATATATATATTATTTTAAATGTTTTTGAAAGAAGTCTCTTAAGCTCATCAAGCATGCATTTATAATAATGGATTTCTATTTGAATATACTTTAAAATATAATTTTATTTCTGTGATGCAAAGCTGAATTTTCAGCATCATTGCTCCAGTCTTCAGTGTCAAATGATACTTCAAAAATCATTCTAGTATGCTTAAGAGACTTATTTTAAAAACATTTTAAAAATCTTACTGCCCTAAACTTTTGAACATTATAGTGACTTTGCGCAGAGGCAAAACCAAACCAAATTTTCCCTGGAAGTTTAAAAAACCTGGGATTGTTATTTAACATATAAATCCTAAATGCTCAAACAAAAGATAAATCTGATAGAATTTGAAGATTTGAAATTTGATGTCTTCTGTCATCGCCTAAATGGAAGAGATCTGATAAAACCTAAATGGAGACTTGTAAAACAATAATTGCATTTGCTTCCCACAGCACTGCTAGTTCAAAAGACCATTCATCAGATTGTCTACGCTCAATTATACTCCATTTGTTTATGATTAACAGGGAGATACGAGGACAAGTACGCATGCACACACACAAACAGGATAATCTGCTCTGTCTTATCCTAAAAGCATAAAATACTGCCTGAAAAAATACGAGGAGCCTTGCGTTCATAACCAGATTTCTGCATTTGATTGCATCCACTTATATATTCACTTGAGATTCCTGATGACTGTCTCAGTCAATGTGCATTCCATGAGGCTTATATCAAATACGGATGCGAGTGTATCTCTATTGTGACCTCTGCATTCTGCTCGGTTGCATCTTACAGGTGGATCGAGGATGTACACAGTGTTCCAAATGAGATCATGAGCTTTGATATGATCTCTGTTCTGGAGTGCTGGACCTCTATTGAAACACAAGTGATCTTGAGAGGGAAAACAGCATAACTATATGAGTGTTTCTCCAACTAAGGGCACTTTGATGCCCCATGGGTTGATTTTTATCAAAACTAATTACAACTTTTTGTTATATGAAGCTAACAATAAACTTTTTTACCTTTTACGTTTGCTATTTTTGCTTGTTTTACTCTTGCCCCAGTCCCAAACTTTCAATCTTTAAGTATTAAAATCCATTCTAAAATATCACATTCTACAAGCTCTGATATCTATATGGAAGCTGGAAAATAAGATGAAACACTCTCAAATCAGCAAAAAAAAAAAGTCTTTGTTTATGCTCAAATCCCATTTAAAACCTAATCTAGTACTCTAGATTGCTCATTTTGGGTAATGTTTTCTGACTACTTTTTGATCTCATTTATCACATTGATTTGAATAGGATAATCTTGTACCATATTGATATAAAAATACAAAGAGAAAGCATATGTATTCCATTCTTTGTTATCAAAAACATGAAGTGCATTAAATATTACAAAACCATTATGCATGGTTAAATGACTCACTGAGTGATAATCCAAATAATAATTAATGTGTTCGTCAGGAGATGATTAGATATGCAATGTTGCAATGTTAAGAAAACTTCTTAAAAGTTGTAAATCCAGTGATCAAATGCTGTGAGGCTCTCGGTTTCAGTGATAGTCACATGACAACTGGCTGGTCTATGTGTGTGATTCCACAAACCTTTAAAATATAGCAAAGTAGTCTAATCAAAGATTTATGAATAATGAATAATTTACTGCAATTGTGAGAATAACATGTAATCATGTAATCAATAGAAAAGTAACTGTAATCTGATTACGAGGATTTTAAAATGTAATATAATCTAATTACAAGTACTTAATTTTTGGAATCTGATTACATAATCCAGATTATAAGTAATCAGTTACTACCCAGCACTGTATATATACACAGCCATGTGAAAAAGAAAGGACACCCTTTAGAATTTTATGGTTTTACGTATCAGAACATAATAATATCATCTGGTCCTTTGCTGGTCTTAAAATTAGGTAAATACAACCTCAGACGAACAAAGCCAAAATGGAAAAGCCTTGGGTGACAAACTAAGTACACCCTATGATTCAGTTGCTTGTAGAACCACTTTTAGCAGCAATAAGTTGAAGAAATCGTTTTCTGTATCACTTTGTCAGTCACTCACATTGTTCTGGAGGAATTCTGGCCCACTCTTCTTTATAACGTGCTTCAGTTCATTGAGGTTTGTGGGCATTTGATTTTTGCACAGCTCTCTTAAGGTCCCGCCGCAACATTTCAGTCGGGTTAAGGTCTGTGCTTTGACTGGGCCAGTGCAACACCTTGATTCTTGTCTTTTTCAGCCATTCTGTTGTAAATTTGCTAGTGTGCTTGGGATCATTGTCCTGTTGTATGACACAATATCACCTGTCGGACAGATGGTTTCACATTTGACTCTAGAATACTTTAGAATACAGAGGACTTCATGGTCGAATCAAAGACTGCAAGGTGCCCAGGTCCTGTAGCTGCAAAACAAGCCAAAAATCATCAACCCTCCAACAGCGTGATGGACAGCTGGTATGAGCTGATATGCTGTGTTTAGTTTTCACCTAACTTGGCACTGTGCATTACGGCCAAACATCTCAACTTTAGTCTCGTCTGTCCAAAGGACATTGTTCCAGAAGTCTTGTGGTTTGTTCAGAAGCAACAAACCATACTTGTCCCATCTTTTTCTAATTGTACTGCCCTGAACTTTAACATTTAACATGTTAACTGAGGCCTGTAGAGTCTGAGGATTACTTCTTGGGTGTTTTTTGCGATTTTTTGCATGGTCTGAACTTAGGGTGAATTTGCTTGGATGCCCACTCCTGGGAAGATTGGCAAAAGTCTTGAATGTTTTTCACTTGTAAATAATCTTACTGTAGAGTAATGGACTTCAATTTGTTTGGAAATGGCTTTGTGACCCTTCCTAGATGGGCAGCAACAATTGCTTCTCTAAGATCATTGCTGATGTCTTTCCTCTTTGGTATTGTGTTAACACACACCTGAATGCTCCAGACCAGTGAACTGCCAAACCGTCTGCTTTTATAGAGGTGATTGCACTTGCTGATGATCAGTTAATTAAAGACATTTGATTAGCAGCATCTGACTGCTACTTATCCTCTTTATTCCTATGGAAGCAGTAAGGATGTACTTACAGTAGTTTGTCACCCATGTCTTCTGAATTTTGGCCTAGTTTTGTTAAATAAATAATGACAGTGTAATATGTCACGTCTTGTTGTTCATCTGAGGTTGTAATTACCTAATTTTAAAACCTGCCAAGGACCAGATGATTTTTTTCCTGATACATAAAACAAATGACCAACACTAGTATAAACTGCATTATACTGCAGTGATAATGTTAGAAAAAACCCTTCCTTGCCTGTTTCTACGGTAACCACTCAAAGTTTTAAAGGAGATGATGCAAATTATAACAAAACTCAAGAAATTTTACAAAAAGAATCTTATATTTACTATAATAATAAAATACATTGGTAAGGATTAAAACTGAAACAAAAGCCAATTGAAAAATTATGCAACATCTGACAAAAGACTTTCAAACAGCAGTTTGAGAGCATCCATCGAAAAAAGTACTGTGGCGGCACCAACGCATACAGATGCTATCAAATAATGCCATTGTACTTTGATATACAGAATGATCACCATATTAATATACCATGGCATGTACATGCTACTTGAAATCCTTTCATCCTATGAAGAAGTGGATAGAAAGAGAGAAGTCTTTCATTACAGACCAGAGTTAAAATTTTACCTAACAAACTCACATCATCTCACAGCAGGTAAATGTTTTATCCGCAGGCTTAGGAACAGACCTACTTACTTGTGAATACAAACCAGCATCACTACAGAGCAGGTGAATTTGTGTTTAATTAATGCAAATATTGCTAAAAATAAGAAAACTACTAGAGGCAGGCATCTAATTTGCAGAAAAACATTATACGTTTCTCTCTTTTGCTTTTTGAACCAGCAGCCAGTTATTAAAAACCAACATGTTGACTCAATCGCTCAATTAACTATCAAATTTAGACATGACAAGACAAGCAGGAGTTTGTTCGAGCCAGATGAAGCAACAGTTGGCCAATTTTCACGATCAGCCAATCACGTGCCAATGTTAGTGATATAAATATCACAGGCATCTTACAAACAGACAGACTAAACAAAATGATTTGTTAAACAATGACTAACATAGTGATCCACCTCTCAGTCCTTTCCAGAACACAAGTTTAAGATTTCAACTGACAGGCTTTTTTCAATAGGGAAATATGAGTGAGTGACACTAAGTACATTTAACACCAGCTATTGACCTGCTCTTAAACAATTCTATGGATTTGACTGACAGCCAGATAAATGGAGTTATAAAGCCGCTGCACTGCGTCTTTGTGTCATGAGGATAAATTGTTGCAGTGAAGAAATTACAGTCAAGATTTGGCTTTTGCATTTTCTTCTTTATAGCTAAAAAATAAGTTTACACACTATTCAAAATGTATGGAAGAGTACAAAAAAAGTCCTCAAACCTTTTAGAAAGTAATAAAATTAAATGGAGAACAATGGACACTTAGGCTTGTAAGTTGTTTTATCACAATTATGCTTAAGTTGTTTTTTAACAAATCGTGAGCTTAGAATTATATGGTTCTATCTCCACTTTTGGTCGAAATTGAGTTTTTGACATAATCTTATCCATTAGGTGTTTATTAATGCCTGTGTGGTGTTATTTTTGTAAAAAAAAAATATTTTGTCAGTAGTTATTAATAAAATAAAAAGGTTCCATCTCACAAAACAGCAGGGATTTAAAAACTTTGATGCTCAATATCTCAGAACTACCCTAAACGGAGATAGAACTGTATAATTCTAAGCTCACGAAATATCAATTAAAAACTTGAATGTTTTGAGAGTATTATTTTGTACTTTTAATGTGTTTTGTTTTCTTTCTTTTTTATCACCTCTAGGCATTTTTCCACGTCTATCAGTTTAATCTGTCTGAGTTAGTTCACCCAAAAATGAAAATTAGCCCATGATTTATTCACCCTCAAGTCATCATAGTGTATATGACATTCTTCTTTCAGACGAATACAATCGGATTTTTATTAAAAAATGTCCTGGCTCTTCCAATCTTTATAATGGCAGTGAATGGCCGTTTCTGTTTTGAAGGCCATAAAAGTGCATCTGTCCATCATAAACGAACTCCACACGGCTCCAGGGGGTTAATAAAGGCCTTCTGAAGCGAAGCGATGGATTTGAGTAAGAAAAATATTCATATTTAACACGCTACAAAGTAAAATTCTAGCTTCCAGAATTCACTTCAGTAGGTCTTTATTAACTCCCCCGGAGCTGAGTGGAGTTCGTTTATGATGGACAGATGCACTTTTCACAGCCATTCACTGCCATTATAAAACTTGGAAAAACCAAGATATTTTTTTATACAACTCTGATTGTATTCGTCTGAAAGAAGAATGTCATATACACTAGGATGACTTGAGGGTGAGTAAATCAGGGGTTAATTTTCATTTTTGGGTGAACTAACCCTTTAAAAGTGGCATTCTCTTTTGTGAAGTGATATTATTATATACATACATACATACATATGGCGAAAAAAATCGCTGTCTGGATTTAAATAGGCAAATGCTTAAATCATTATTGCAGTGATTATCAAGCTTTGCAATAGTTCTTCTAACCCTAAATGATGGAGTGTGTAGTTTTTTACTTAAGAGTGCTTGATTCTTGAATTTAATGAATGAATGAATGAATGAAGCATTTATATAGAACTTTCATATGTACTACTGTATACCCAAAACACTTTACAATCTCTCCTCAACTGCCACCAGTGTGCATCCTCCACTTGGATGATGCGACGGCAGCCACACACCAGCTATAGGTGGAGCGGAGAGAGAGTGATAGAGCCAATTCAATGGAAAGGGATTATTAGGAGGCCATGATTGGCAAGGGCCAATGGATGGAATTTGGCCAGGACACTGGGGTCGCAGCCCTAGTCTTTACGAAAAGTGCCATGGAATTTTTAAGGACCATAGAGAGTCAGGACCGTGGTTTAACATCTCATCCGAAGGACAATCTAACACATTGTCAATACAAGATCTAGACCAAAAATGTATGCACCTCTTGATGGAAATAAATGTTGTGATGTTATTTCAATCAAGGTGTATGCATTTTTGGTCAAGATCTTGTATTGACAAGACACTCTGTAAAGTCTCCTCCGGCACATCCCAAAGACTTTCAATGAATGTAAGGTCTGGACTCAATGATTCTTCATGCATCCTCCCAACCATTCTTTCACAATTTGAGCCTGATGAATCTTTAAATTGTCATCCTGGAATATGGCCATGATGTGTCTTCCAGCATGTTTTTTTAAGAAATGAAAAGCTACACACTCCATCAATAAGGGTTAGAAGACCTGTTGCCAAACATGTAACATGCTAGAAACAAAATAATCATTGCAATAATGATCCAATCATTGACTCTTAAGCATTTGCCATTTTAAATACGAACAGCAACTTTTTCTTCAGTTGTGATGATAACCGTTAACAGTTAAAATGCACATAATCATTTCATAGTATTGCACACACTACTTGTATTCTGTGTGCATGTCAAGAAGCTTGAAACCGTGAAGCACAGGCCTCCGGCACACTGTTGCTTGCCGTGTACAATAATACTGTCACCACATGCAGAAAAACAGCAGACGCATTACAAGGGCTGACGACACTCATGAGGCCTGGTTACTGCCACCGCGTCCGGCCTGGAGCCCCATCGGGACTTCCAGAACGCAAGTAATGCCATTACAGAGGCTGCCACAAACTCAATGAGATTATAAACCTGCAACTGGTTTATCGGAAATTCAACTATAACGTTCTTTCATCTTGTTTCACAACAAACCCTTGCGTCCCAAACTCTGGAGGAATTTGGTTGTTTGGGTAAAATATTGTCTTAACAGCAAGGTTATTATTACTTATATGAAATATAATGTAACGTTACTTTTGTAACATAACAGTGTCAGAGTAAAACTATATGCAAAATAAGATAGACCAGTGTTTTGCCAGATGAGAAGTTTATTCTATGTATCATATATTTACTACTTTAATTAATTTTACTCTAATTCTCTTTTAATTCCTTTTATAACTGTTTTAATTTCCCTTGCTTTTATTTTGTTTATTTTCTATGCAAAGCTCTTTGAATTGCCATAGTGTGATTATTTTAATTCCTTTCTATGTAAAGCATTTTGAATAATTGTTTTATCCTTGCTTTTATCTTGTGATAATTTTTATATCTTTCTATGTAAAGCACTTTGAATTGCCATATTGTATGAAATGTGCTGTATAAATAAACTTGCCTTTTGCATTACTTTTTCTCACCTGGGCTGAGCTTGCTTGTATTTTTTTTAATAACAAAATAACACATTTCTACACATTTGTAATTAAACTGTTGACCCTCCCCTTACACCTTAACCCACCCTTAAACCTACCAATACCACCAAGTACATTGTACTTATTTTTCGATGTAAAAACATAGTACTCGAAGCCACTTAATATAAAGTGGGACCTGATGTTTTTTGCTTATACTGTAAGTATGATTGAATTGGATCATAGAAGATCAAAATCAAGGACATTGGTTAATAAAGTGAGATTAAATACATAAATTAGGTGTCATTCAACATTTTAATTATTCCAAGTTTGCTTAATAGTTTGCATTTCACTGTTTTTATTAATTTTGAGGAATACTGAATCTGTATTTGTGCAAGTGAGATGAGTAAATGCCTGCTCACATTTAGTCTAGAACTACAATGACAATCATGTTTACACAGCGCACACAACAACTCTGTAAATGTAAAAGTAAAGTGTTACTTTACTTGTTACTTGAAAAAAGTAATCTGATTATGTAACTCACGTTCCCTTTCGTTGTTACTCCGAGTTATGTCGGATGACGACGAATGGGGTTTCGCTTAGAAAGCCTATCGACTTTGAGTATTACAAAACGAGCCAATGGAAAAGAAATGCCATGGGTCTGCGGAATTTGCATGGCGCAACTCCACCCCACCTCGTGGGTATAAAAGGAGGATGCCGGCAACATGCAGATATGTTTTCGTTTTGGAGCCAAGAGTATCTCTTCACTCCACAGCCATTTCTGACTTCACTCTACGAGACAAACCACTCTCCGGTGTTGGTGTGACGGCGATCAGCAGCGAGTTCACACTGCCTGCTGATCTGTGCAGTGATCTGCCAGTGAGTGTGTTTCTCCCTGCTCGCTTCAACATCGCTGAGTTTTTTACTCTCACAATAGAGCTCGCACGCGGCACGTCTTTTTAAAGACGGCTCGCCCGTGCATTTCCGGTTGCGGTCGACTCATTTCCGATTTTGATGAGCACATTCTCTGCTCTGCGTGCTTGGGCTTGATCACGCTAGAGCAGCGTTTGTGGATGACTCACGTTCTCCCCGCGGGAACGTGACCATCGCGTCATTACGGTCGAGCCTCAATGATCTCGTTAGATAGAGAGTCCCCTCATCCACACCCCGATCTAACACTCCCCACATGAGGTGCTAATTTCGGCTGGTGGCCAGAGTGACCTGAGGGTGATGGTGTGGAACAAGGCGCCAACTATCCGTCCGTGCCCCACGCCCCCCTTTTCATTGACGCAACCCGTGAGTGATCACGGGACGCCCGCGGGCATATCTTCGGGTTTCCTTTGACGTTCCAGAATCGGATCTGTTGTCCATTGCAGCATCACAGGGCGGCCAAGAATCTTCAGGAAGTGAAGATTCGACAGTGCTGCCACTTTCGGGTGTGCATATGGCATTTGTCGAGTCAGATCCTGAGATGACGGCCATGCTTTCCCGGGCCGCTACGAGCATCGGACTAGAGTGGAACCTTCCACCCTGTACTGAGTGCTCGCTGCTGGACGATTGGTTTTTGGGTGCAGCCGCTGACACCTGTCAGCGTCCACTCCAATTCCTTTCTTCCCGGATGTGCATAAGGAGATCTCGAAATCCTCGAAGACCCCCATGTCTTCCAGCGATCCCTCGTTGATCTCCTCCGCCTTTCCTCCCCTCGACGGGGCCGCTGCCCATGGGTACACTGGGGTCCCCCCGGTTGAACGCTCTGTTGCGATGCTACTGTGTTCTCAGAGTGCTTCTTCTCGGCGCGATCCTAAGCACCCGTCCGAAGCCTGTAGTTTTTCGTCTACACTTGTGGCGAAATCCTATAGCGCCACAGGACAGGCAGCCGCCTCATTGCATGCCATGGCCATTCTGCTGTTCTACCAGACCCAGATGCTCACGGTCATGCACGAGGGTGGATCTGACCCAGGGCTCTTTAATGAGCTGCGCGCCGCCACTGACCTTGCTCTACGAGCTATGAAAGTGGCCGTACGCTCCCTCGGTCAGGTGATGCTCACCATTCTGTGGCTGAACCTGTCCGATGTGCAGGATGTCTGTTCATCACCCCCATATCCCAGGTCGGCCTCTTCCGTTTCGCTGCATCACCGAGGGGACGTTTGTGGTTCGCATGACTCCGCTGGCACAGTTCTTGGGAGCCTGGCTAGAGCTTCCCAATCTGTTCCGCTGGGTCGCGCGAACCATCGACTCGGCTATGCGATCCAGTTTGCACGGTCTCCTCCCCGCTTCAGGGGAGTCCGCTCCACTATGGTTGGTGGCTATGCCCCATCATGAGAGAGGAGGTTGCTACCCTACTGGCGAAGAGTACGATCGAGACTGTCCCTCCAGCCGAAATGAGGTCCGGGTTTTACAGCCCCTACCTCATTGTCCCGAAGAAATCTGGTGAGTTACGGCCGATCCTGGACCTGCCCATCTGAACCGCCCCCTTCACAGGCTGCCGTTCAAGATCAAACGCATTTTCGAATGTGTGCGGCCACAGGATACGGTTTGCTGTCAAGCTAAATATTTGTGCATATCAGTACGCTGTTCTCCCATTCGGGCTAGCCCTGTCTTCTTGCGCCTTCTCAAAGGTTGTCGAGGCAGCCCTTGTTCCTCCATGGGAACACCGGTTTCGCATCCTGAAATATCTCGGCAACTGGCTATCCTAGCTCCGTCTCGAGACCAGGTTTGCGAACACTGGCACCCAGTGCTCTGGCACCTAGCTCATCTGGGCCTTCGGGTCAACTGGGAAAAGAGTAAACTTTGCCCCGTGCAGAGGAATTTCTTTTCTCGGTATTGACTCGGTCGCCTTCTCCACTCAGCCACTGCTGACTTGCCTGAGACAATCAAGCGCAAGAGTGCGGTTCCACTGAAGTATTTTCAGAGGCTCCTGGAGCATATGGCGTTCGTAGCCGCAACATTGCCGCTCGGATTGCTCATCTGAGACCGCTTCAGCTTTGGCTTTGCGACCGAGTCCCGAGGTGGGCATGGGAACACGGCATGCTCCGAGTACCAGTTACTCCGATCTGCCGTCAGCCCTTTACCCCGTGGTCGAACCTCAGTTTTCTACGGGCTAGTGCCCCTAGAACGAGCTTCCGGGCATCTTGTTTCTCAACACATGCCTCCACCACGGGTTGGGGCGCAATGCGCAATGGACACGCTGCCATCAGCTCCTGGACAGGACCTAGCGCCCTTAGCATGTCTATTGCCTCGAGTTGCTGGCAGTATGCCTGGTTCTGTGAAGCCCCAGTCTTGCGTTGCTCAAGGTCAACACGTACTAGTCCACTCTGACATTACCGCGTCAGTAGCGTACATCTACCATCAAGGTGGTCTACGCTCCCGCCGTAGGTCGCAACTCGCCCGCCACCTCCTCTTATGGAGTCAGAAGCATCAGAGGTCACTTCGAGCCATTATTCCTGGAGCCCTGAACTGTAGAGCCTTCGAGCTCCCACGGCTTCAGCCCCTCCCTGGAGAATGGTGACTCCATCCCCAGTCGGTTCAGCAGGTTTGGGACCAGTTTAGGGACGCACAGATAGATCTGTTTGCCTCTCACGACTCGACCCATTGCGCTCTGTTTTACTCCCTGTCCGGGGGCACGCTCGGCACGGACGCACTGGCGCACAGCTGGCCGCGGGGCCCAGCAAGTATGCGTTTTCTCCCAGTGAGCCGTCTTGCACAGACCTGTGCGAGATCAGGGAGGACGAGGAGCAGGTTATATTGGTCGTGCCTACTGGCCCACCCGGACCTGGTTCTCCGAACTTCTACTCCTCGTGACAGCACCTCCCTGGCCTATTCCTTTGAGGAAGCACCTCCTTTCTCAGGGGCGGGGCACCCTATGGCTCCCTCGTCCCGATCCTTGAACCTCCACGTATGGTCCCTGGACGGGATGAGGCAGGTTGAGTATCCTACCTCCAGCTGTGGTCGTTACCATCACTTCCGCTTAGCATCGTCCACGAGACATGTCTACGCGTTGAAGTGGAACCTCTTCGTCAACTGGGCTCTTCTCACCGAGAAGACCCCCGGAGATGTTCGATCAGTGTCGTGCTTTGCTTCCTTCAAGCAGGGTTGAAGAGAAGGCTGTCTCCCTCCACCCTGAAAGTATACGTTGCAGCTATTGCCGCACACCACGATACAGGGAAAGGTAAGTCCGTAGGGAAGCACGACCTGGTCGTCAGGTTCCTGAGGGGAGAAAGGAGACTTAATCCTCCTCGCACTCCTCTCGTTCCCTCTTGGGACCTCTCAGTGGTTCTAACTGCCCTGCAGAGTGCTCCCTTTGAGCCTTTTGCAATCAGTGGAGCTTAAGTTCCTGTCAATGAAGACAGCGCTCCTGGTTGCATTGGCCTCCATCAAGAGGGTAGGGGACCTGCACGCATTCTAAGTTGACGAAGCGTGCCTGGAATTCGGGCCGGCTTACTCTCACGTGATCCTGAGACCCCGGCCTGGATATGTGCCCAAGTTTCCTACCACTCCCTTCAGGGACCAGGTGGTGAACCTGCAAGCGCTGCCCCTGGAGGAGGCAGACCCAGCCTTGGCACTGCTCTGTCCAGTACACGCTCTCCGCGCCTATGTAGACAGGACGCAGTGTTTCAGGACCTCAGACCAGCTCTTTGTCTGTTATGGTGGGAAGTTGAAGGGAAACATTCTCTCCAAGCAAAGGTTGTCTCACTGGATTGTGGACGCCATTGCTTTGGCACACCAGCAGCAAGGTCGACCGTGCCCCCTTGGTGTACTGCCCACTCCACCCGGAGTGTGGCATCCTCTTGGGCTCTAGCACATGGCGCCTCACTAACAGACATCTGCAGAGCTGCAGGCTGGGCGAAACACATTCGCCAGATTCTACAATCTCCGAGTGGAGCCAGTGTCCTCTCATGTACTCGCTTCAACCAGCCAGTACTGGACCCGCTCAGGGGTCTTCGTTTACTCACCATTCCACTCCACGGACTGGATACATGCAATATTCTCCTCAGGTGAGCTTCCCCGAAAGCCCTGAGTTCCTCCAGCACTGCTGATGTCGGCGCCAGTGTCTATTGCCTGCGCGTCGGCTAGGTGCCTCCTGTGTGCATGATCCCTCCTCTGAGTGACCCCCACATGTGTATTTACACTGTAAGCCTCTCTGAGCATGTGTCTTTCCCTTGGCATGCCACCTTGCCACCCCTGGGGTTGAAATATTCCCCCTGCGGCTGGACACCCCAGTGTTCTCCATATGCTTCCCTCCGGATCATATGTGTATTCTCTAAGTCCCCCCCCCCCCCCCCCAAACCCCCCCCCATGGGTTGGCAATAATTGCATATTTCCTCTACACTTATGGGATATGCTCCCCAGTGTACCTTGGTATTCCTGTGCTAATTCCTGAGTCCTTTGTCCGTGCCAGTCTCACAACTGGGATCTCAGATTTACGCAGGACACTGGAAGACAGCTGAGAAGGTGGCGTGATTTGACTGGTAACCCCATTCGTCGTCATCCGACGTAACTCGGAGTGACAACGAAAGGGAACGTCTCGGTTACGTATGTAACCCTCGTTCACTGAGTAGGGAACGGCGACGTTACGTCTTCCTGCCACTTTTCGCTGTGCCGCGGGGATCGCCTGAGCTCAGTCTTGGCTCCTCAGCGAAGAAACATATCAGCATTTTGCCGGTGCCTCCTTTTACACCGACAAGGCAAATTCCGCAGACCCATGGCATTTCTTTGCCATTGGCTCGTTTTGTAATACTCTAAGTCGATAGGCTTTCTAAGCAAAACCCAATTCGTCGTCATCCAACGTAACGTCTCCGTTCACTACTCAGGGAACGAGGGTTACAATTAACCGAGACGTTTCTTGTAATGCGTTACTCCCAACACTGGTTATTATCGTCAACTACTATTATCAAAAATTACTAATACCACTATTAACTATTAATACATCTATGTTCATTGAAATATTATTAAATATAAATATGACATGAAAAAAAAATTTCTGTTAGTTGCCAAGGCAACATTTCTAAGTTTCGTTTAGCTTAGGTCGAAGCACTAAAATTACTAACTAGAAATAAATATAAAATAAAACTGAAATAAAAATAAACTGAAAAATAAATGAAACATAAATAGTAATATTTAGAAAAACAAAGATTAATAAAAATTACTAGAGCACAAAAACTAAAATGAATAAGAAAACGGAAAGTCTAAAAATAAAATTTGGGTGGGGACAGTTACCTCTCTGGATGTATGTACAATGTACAAAGCATTCAGCAGGTTTCCAAAGCTTGGAGGGGGTCTATCATTCATAATTCTGGTAACAAGCAGTCAAAACTTTTCCCTCCATCTGTACGATAATCTCATTCCAAAACTGAGTCTTTTGCGTCACTCTTGTGTCATTCCCAGTCTTCTCACATCCACACTGCTTCCGCTAGGCCCATTATTCCTCTAATAGCCCATGCTAAGAGGCCCCCGGTGTAGATATTGGGCTTGGACAATATGCGCTTACACGCTGCCAGGTGTCCTGGGACACGTGTAGGTTTGGGACAGTGTCCTTTAATAGGTGATGAGAAGGGAAGTCACATTGTGAAAGGAAACGACAAAGAAAGTTTGTAATTACCTGACGTGCGTCATCAGACATCTGTCTACACTAACTGTGATCTAATGGTGTTGACCAACCTAGAAGAGTTTCAATGTCTTTAAAAACGCACATGGGATAAAGCTGAACAATGTTACTCTAAAAGAAATTCAGATCAGGGAAAGTAGTAGAAGAAATGAAAAGTATTTACTAATTACTTAAAGGGTTAGTCCAACCAAAAATTTTTAATTCTGTCTCCTCAATTTCTCCTCCTCAAACCCATAAGACTTTCGTTCATCTTCAGAATACAAATGAATCTAAGAGATTCCTGCCCCTCCATTGAAAGTCTATTCACCCAAAACTCTGATACTTCAAGGAGATTGGTAAAGAAATCCATAAGAATTGAGCAGTTTAAACCAAGTCTTCTGAGGAGGCACGATCCCTTTATAAGATGAACAGATTTAATTTAGGCTTTATTCACATTAAACATTGATCAGAAAACATATATAGTACACTCAAATCTGGTAAATGGAAGTGCAAGCATGCTTTCAATGGAGGGACAAATTTATGTTTCAAAGATGAAAGAAAGTCTTACGGGTTTGGAACGACATGAGAGAAATTGATGACAGAATTTTGCATTTTTGGGTGAACTATCCCTTTAAGTAATTAGTAAATATATTTAATAAATGCATATTTATTAATTACTGAAAGGGATAGTTCACCCAAAAATGTTAAATTCTGTCAACAATTTCTCTCATGTCATTCCAAACCCGTAAGATTTTCTTTCATCTTTGAAACATAAATTTGTCCCTCCATTGAAAATATACATAGTGCACTCGAATCTGGAAAATGGAAGTGCAAGCATACCTTCAATGGAGGCACAAATTTATGTTTTAAAGATGAAAGAAAGTCTTACTGTTTTGGAATGACATGAGAGAAATTGATGACAGAATTTTACATTTTTGGGTGAACTATCCCTTTAAGTAATTAGTAATATGCATTTCTTAAATATATTTCTAATGAATTTGAAAAGACAACTCTCAACATGAATCATACATTACAACCCATTTTAATTCTAGTAGGCGATATGATACAGGATATTCAATGAGCAAAAACATTCTTCTTCTTTTTGAATCAGGATGGTTTTTGTTCAAAACTTTTTAAAATATATAAAAAAGGTTTAAGTGAGCATTCCATACCAGAATATAGGCAGGTGCAGAAAAGGACATTAAGCAGAGGAAGTTATTCAAATTTAATGAAAGATTATGAAGTCCAACTTTTTTCTTTGGAATAATGTGCACAATAAGATCAGGAACATGCATTAATAAAAAAATGAAGCAAGGGAGAATTCAGATTACCCGGTAACTTAAACTAATAATCTGTAAGGTATTATATAATTAATTAATTAATATATATTATATAAATATATTTCATTCATTTCAATCAGTAGTGTATCTTTGGGTAAAGCATACTTGATATGATGATGACGGCAGATTGCTTTAGTGTTGGATATTAGCATGTGTTTATTTACAAGCAAAGGATCACACGCAACATGCAAGGTTCTTCAGAAGTTAACTTATCGTCAACTGTGTTTAAGGTATAAGACTGAAATAAGAACCCAAAATAATTTGTTGTCCTACACAGAGGTGAATGGTTGTGTTTACTCACTTGCTGAGGGGGTGTCGGAGTGAACCGGTGGTGTGGAAGGGACAAAATTAGGGAAAAAGAAGGAGCGAAGTGAGTGGTCGGAGTGGAGAGGAGAGCGCTGGGTCGGCAAGTTTTCACAGCTCCCAGCAACACTGCTGTGGATCTTCAGGTTCAACGGCTTGTTCTTTTTTTTTGTTCTACAAAGAGAGTTAGAGAAAAAAACAAATGAGCCCAAAATAAGACAAGATAACAATGTTTACAATGTTTTATATGGTTTCCAAACAAGCACTTGCGCATCAAGGTCCACGACAGATTTAGCTTCAAAACTCAACATAAGTAAACCCACATGCACACGCACAAACTCAAAAAAAGAGAGAAAGAACTGATTAAAATGAAGGCTTGAGTGGCTTGATTAGGGTTGGTTGAGCATTGTAACTAGTCACAGATTAGATAATAGTTTTAAAAAAACATTTAGTAAATAAAGGAGCATTTTTAACAGACAGTCAGTGAGCTTGCGTTGAACTGCAGGGCTCAGTCATGTCGACTTGCATTGACCGCTTCAGTGATTAAAATGCAATCCAAATATCTCACAAAACAAGCATTGACATTATAATGTAAATTATTAATTTAGTAGATTAGTAGATTAATTTAAGATTTTAAAGGTAAATTGAACCAAATTATGATTTTCGTCATAATCCTGCAGCCCTAAACTCATGTAGGCTATTACAAGACATTTCATGCTACAGTTTTTGTAGCTGTACTTCTCACAATCTAACACTGTTAAACAAAGTTTGTTTGCAAAAGAATAAAAAGAAAAAGCTGGATCCTGCGTCCCTGATATACGATCCAGCACCTCATTTGGCGGATTGCTCATCTCATACACCACTGAAATATATTTATGTTATGACTTGTTATTGTTATGACTTTATGTTATGACATGTGTTCAGGAAAATGATGTATAATAACGAAAATGTTGTTGTTAATAACTTGCTATGTTAAATGTATAAATAAGTGGAAGAAATGCAGCTACAAAGTTGTCCATGCCATGTTTTGGCGAGAATTTGTTGGATTTGACCGCTATTCGCATTCCAAATGCATGACAGGCGATATATATAAAGAGAATATATATAAACTTCGATGCATTTCTGCTTTCTGAAACTAATGTGTGGAGGTGCATGTTTGCAAGGACAGGTGTCTTACTGTTCAGAGAATATCATCATGTCACCTTTCTCTTAAATTCATTAAGTCTATCATTTTAATAATCAACATAAGAATCTAATAATGGAATAAACTTCGAAAAGATATTTCGAAGAATGCCTATAACCAAAAAGTTGGCGAACACATTGACTTCCATGGTATTATTTGTCCCCCATACTATGGATGTAAATGGTTTGGTTACCCATATTCTTCAAAAAATCTTCTTTTGTGTTCAGCAGAAAATAGAAACTCTATTTTGGTACAAATTAAGGTTGATTAAACGATGACAACAATGTCGTATAACGCATCAAATTAAAAAGTTTATCTGTCCTGCAGTAACTAAAGATACAACATTATGAATATATTATATTGATATAATAAATGAACAGCATACAGCATGCATAAATGATAAACAAATTCAGTTTTCTTTTTCTCAAATCATCTTCTGGGCCTCCTTCACAAACCAAATTTGTGTTTGACAACCTAATATTAAAGTCTAACTAGACTGCAAAACATTTTTTTACCATATTAGAAGGAGCTTGAGATGTGATCAAAAGAAAAGTGTGAGCATCAAATCATCCCTGATTGGTTCTTTTCATTGGCCAGATCACTCTCTGAACCCACTTCTAAATGTAACCAATGAACACATTTCATGTGATTTTACCCTGTTTAAATGTGTTGTCCTTCTGGTAAAAGCATTGAAGTTTTTAAAGCTTTGAACTAGGAGGGAGATGCAGACATGTAAACTAATAGCGAATTACAATGCATAATACAAATCATAAACATGATCAAAAAAATTTATTATAATCCAAAATGGTTCATTTTGGATTATATAGTTCACCAATGGTTGGATGTTTTGGTGCATTGTGAGCGTGTTTGCGTGTCTACCACCGATGACAACGATGTGCAAGCCTCTGAGAGGCGAGCACAATGCATTAGTGTGTGGATATGACAAATACTGACAGTGTGTGTGAGAGAAGCTTTGTTATTGTGCAGGGATAAGCAGAACGTTGAGGTGTGTGAACGCATAAGCTAAGAAAAAAGGGAGACAGAGAACAGCAGAAAAACAAACAAATAGAGAAATAAGGGTGACAGGCAGAACAATTGACTGGCAGCAAACTACTGATGACAGATTTTCATTCTTTCTTTTATACGGTTTGCTTTCTTTCCTTTTTTTGACATCTTGCTTGCTTTATTTTATTGTCTTGCGGTTTAAGACTAGGTGTAAAGTGGCAAATAGACATTTGATCAAAATATTACACCATGTGAGGTCTGACATGGATGTTAAAACAAAACAAAAATCGATAGAGCAGTCGACTCATTGATAAAAATTGTAATTAAATCACGTGACATTTGAGAAAGGCCCCCAAAATGAAGATAATTCAAACATAACCAGATCATTGAATAGACTTTAAAAATAGTGTCTATTCAAT